>NC_061508.1:287856411-287941512 GCF_022539505.1 Lolium rigidum
ATTTTACCCGGAAGCCTCCGTAACACACGAGAACCGCCGAGAAGGGAGGCAGGGCCACCAAACCCTACCCCGCGCGGCCAAGGGGGCGCGCCCCCTAGGGTGTGGCCCCCCTTCGACCTTCCTGCGCCGCCTCTCCGCCTATAAAGAGCCCCTGGATCAGAAAACCCGATACCAATTGACGAAACCCACAGAAACCTGCCAGAGCCGCCGCCATCGCGAAGCCAAGATCTGGGGGACAGGATCTCTGTTCCGGACGCCGCCGGAGCGGGGAAGTGCCCCTGAAGGCTTCTCCATCGACACCGCTGCCATCTCCACCGCCATCTTCATCACCGCTGCTGCTCCCATGAGGAGGGAGTAGTTCTCCATCGAGGCTCGGGGCTGTACCGGTAGCTATGTGGTTCATCTCTCTCCTATGTAGTTCAATACAATAATCTCATGAGCTGCCTTACATGATTGAGATTCATATGATGATGCTTGTAATCTAGATGTCATTATGCTAGTCAAGTGAGTTTTACTTATGTGATCTCCGGAGACTCCTCGTCCCACGTGTGTAAAGGTGACAGTGTGTGCACCGTGTGGGTCTCTTAGGCTAGATTTCACGAATACTTATTCACTGTTGAATGGCATAGTGAGGTGCTTATTTATATCTCTTTATGATTGCAGCATGTTGTATCACAATTTATCCATGTGCTACTCTAGTGATTTGTTATTAAAGTAGTTTATTCCTCCCGCATGTGTGTAAAGGTGACAATGCGTGCACCGTGCTAGTACTTGGTTTATGCTATGATCATGATCTCTTGTAGATTATGGAGTTAACTATTGCTATGATAATATTGATGTGATCTATTCCTCCTACATATGCATGAAGGTGACGAGTGTGCATGCTATGCTAGTACTTGGTTTAGTAGTGTTGATCTATCTTACACTAAAGGTTACTTAAACATGAGCATTATTGTGGAGCTTGTTAACTCCGGCATTGAGGGTTCGTGTAATCCTACGCAATGTGTTCATCATCCAACAAAAGTGTAGAGTATGCATTTATCTATTCTGTTATGTGATCAATGTTGAGAGTGTCCACTAGTGAAAGTGTAATCCCTAGGCCCTTGTTCCTAAATATCGCTGAGTTACTACTGCTTGTTTACTACCGTCTGCGTTACTACGCTTGTTTACTCGTTTTATCTTGCGTTACTACTGCTGCAATACCACCGCCATCAACTACACGCCAAGCACTTTTCCGCACCGTTGCTACTGCTCATACTTATTTATACCACTCGTATTTCACTATCTCTTCGCCGAACTAGTGCACCTATTAGGTGTGTTGGGGACACAAGAGACTTCTTGCTTTGTGGTTGCAGTGGTTGCATGAGAGGGATATCTTTGACCTCTTCCTCCCCGAGTTCGATAAACCTTGGGTATCCACTTAAGGGAAACTTGCCGCTGTTCTACAAACCTCTGCTCTTGGAGGCCCAACACTGTCTACAAGAATAGAAGCTCCCGTAGACATCAAGCACTTTTCTGGCGCCGTTGCCGGGGAGGAAAGGTAAAAGGCTCTCATACTACGGTCCCAGGTAAAGTATTTTTCTATTGCCGTCGTGTGTGTGCTCGAAGCTATTTCCTTTAGATCCTGCAATTGCAACTTTTTGTTTCTTGTTTACACTAGTTTGGCATAATGTACAAGAGTGAGCTTCTTATTCTATTTCCTGATTTAAAACATGGATTGTTTGATGCGAAAATTAAAAAACCTATGAAATCTTCTTTGCATGCCGGTAGTAATATTAGTATGAACGCTTTGAACACCATTGTTGACAATAATATAGAAAGTTCTAAGCTTGGGGAAGCTGGTTTTCATGATATTTTTAGTCCCCCAAGCATTGAGGAGAAAATTTTCTTTGATGATACTTTGCCTCCTATTTATGATGATTATAATGATAGTGGTCTTTTGGTGCCACCTACTATGGAGAGTGAATTTGATTATGATTACGATATGCCTCCTACACTTGATGAGAATAATAATGATAGCTACTTTGTTGAATTTGCTCCCACTACAACTAATAAAACTGATTATGCTTATGTTGGGAGTAGTAATAATTTTGTGCATGAGACTCATGATAAGAATGTTTCATTTGATAGTTATATTGTTGAGTTTGCTCATGTTGCTACTGGAAGTTATTATGAGAGAGGAAAATATGGTTGTAGAAATTTTCATGTTACTAAAATGCCTCTCTATGTGCTGAAATTTTTGATGCTACACTTGTTTTATCTTCCTATGCTTGTTACTTTGCTCCTCATGAACTTGTTTATTTACAAGATTCCTATGCATAGGAAGCATGTTAGACTTAAATGTGTTTTATTTGCCTCTTGATGCTCTCTTTTGCTTCAAATACTATTTCTTGCGAGTGCATCATCAAAACTGCTGAGCCCATCTTAATGGCTAAAAAGAAAGAACTTCTTGGGAGATAACCCATGTGTTATTTTGCTACAGTACTTTGTTTTATATTTGTGTCTTGGAAGTTGTTTACTACTGTAGCAACCTCTCCTTATCTTAGTTTTGAGTTTTGTTGTGCCAAGTTAAGCCGTTGATAGAAAAGTAAGTACTAGATTTGGATTACTGCGCAGTTCCAGATTTCTTTGCTGTCACGAATCTGAGCCCACTGCCCTGCAGGAAGCTCAGAAAATTATGCCAATTTACGTGAGTGATCCTCAGATATGTACGCAACTTTCATTCAATTTGAGCATTTTCATTTGAGCAAGTCTGGTGGCCTAATAAAATCCATCTTTACGGACTGTTCTGTTTTGACAGATTCTGCCTTTTATTTCGCATTGCCTCTTTTGCTATGTTGGATGAATTTCTTTGATCCATTAATGTCCAGTAGCTTTATGCAATGTCCAGAAGTGTTAAGAATGATTGTGTCACCTCTGAACATGTGAATTTTTATTATGCACTAACCCTCTAATGAGTTGTTTCGAGTTTGGTGTGGAGGAAGTTTTCAAGGGTCAAGAGAGGAGGATGATATACTATGATCAAGGAGAGTGAAAGCTCTAAGCTTGGGGATGCACCCGGTGGTTCACCCCTGCATATATCAAGAAGACTCAAGCGTCTAGCTTGGGGATGCCCAAGGCATCCCCTTCTTCATCGACAACATTATCAGGTTCCTCCTCCGAAACTATATTTTTATTCCATCACATCTTATGTGCTTTTTCTTGGAGCGTCTGTTTGTTTGCTTTTGTTTTTGTTTGTGTTTGAATAAATTGGATTACATCATGCTTGTGTGGGAGAGAGACACGCTCCGCTGGTTCAAATGAACACATGTGTTCTTAGCTCATAATATTCATGGCGAAGTTTCCTCTTCGTTAAATTGTTATATGGTTGGAATTGGAAAATGATACATGTAGTAATTGCTATAATGTCTTGGGTAATGTGATACTTGGCAATTGTTGTGCTCATGTTTAAGCTCTTGCATCATATACTTTGCACCTACTAGTGAAGAATACATAGAGCATGCTAAAATTTGGTTTGCATAATTGGTTTCTCTAAGGTCTAGATAATTTCTAGTATTGAGTTTGAACAACAAGGAAGACGGTGTAGAGTCTTATAATGTTTTCAATATGTCTTTTATGTGAGTTTTGCTGCACCGGTTCATCCTTGTGTTTGTTTCAAATAACCTTGCTAGCCTAAACCTTGTATCGAGAGGGAATACTTCTCATGCATCCAAATACTTGAGCCAACCATTATGCCATTTGTGTCCACCATACCTACCTACTACATGGTATTTCTCCGCCATTCCAAAGTAAATTGCTTGAGTGCTACCTTTAAACAATTCAAAATTTATTACCTCTTATTTGTGTCAATGTTTTATAGCTCATGAGGAAGTATGTGGTGTTTATCTTTCAATCTTGTTGGGCAACTTTCACCAATGGACTAGTGGCTTCATCCGCTTATCCAATAATTTTGCAAAAAGAGCTGGCAATGGGATTCCCAGTCCCAAATTAACAAACTAAAAATAGACACTCCTCCATGGTATGTGATTGTTGGACGGCACCCGAAGGATTCGGTTAGCCATGGCTTGTGTAAGCAAAGGTTGGGAGGAGTGTCATCATAATAAAACTAAAATAAAAAGGTACTCCTTCATGGTATGAGAATGTTGGCGAGGCACCCGAGGATTCGGTTAGCCATGGTTTGTGAAAGAAAGGTTGGAAGGAGTGCCATCCAAAAATAAAATAAAATGGGAGCCGCTCTTTGAAGGTTTGTCCGGCAAGGGGGTTAGAGTACCCGCTACCATTCGTTGACAACAACATACACCTCTCAAAACTTTATTTTTATGCTCTCTTTATGTTTTCAAAATCAAAGCTCTAGCACAAATATAGCAATCGATGCTTTTTCTCTATGAGGACCATTCTTTTACTTTTATTGTTGAGTCAGTTCACCTATTTCTCTCCACCTCAAGAAGCAAACACTTGTGTGAACTGTGCATTGATTCTTACATATTTGCATATTGCATTTGTTATATTGCTTTGCATTGACAATTATCCATGAGATATACATGTTATAAGTTGAAAGCAACCGCTGAAACTTAATCTTCTTTTGTGTTGCTTCAATGCCTTTACTTTGAATTATTGCTTTATGAGTTAACTCTTATGCAAGACTCATTGATGCTTGTCTTGAAGTGCTATTCATGAAAAGTCTTTGCTATATGATTCAGCTTGTTTACTCATGTCATTACCATTGTTTTGATCGCTGCATTCTCTACATATGCTTGTACAAATAGTATGATCAAGTTTATGATGGCATGTCACTCCGAAATTATCTTTGTTATCGTTTTACTCGCTCGGGACGAGCGTAACTAAGCTTGGGGATGCCGATACGTCTCCAACGTATCGATAATTTCTTGTGTTCCATGCCACATTATTGATGTTATCTACATGTTTTATGCACACTTTATGTCATATTCGTGCATTTTCCGGAACTAACCTATTAACAAGATGCCGAAGTGCCGGTTCTCGTTTTCTCGCTGTTTTTGGTTTCGAAATCCTAGTAACGAAATATTCTCGAATCGGACGAAATCAACGCCCAGGTTCCTATTTTACCCGGAAGCCTCCGTAACACACGAGAACCGCCAGAGAGGGAGGCAGGGCCACCAAACCCCTACCCGGCGCGGCCAAGGGGGGCGCCCCTAGGGTGTGGACCCCCTTCGACCTTCCCGTGCCGCCTCTCCGCCTATAAAGAGCCCCCGGATCAGAAAACCCGATACCAATTGACGAAACCCACGTAAACCCGCGGAGCCGCCGCCATCGCGAAGCCAAGATCCGGGGGACAGGATCTCTGCTCCGGCACGCTGCCGGAGCGGGGAAGTGCCCCGGAAGGCTTCTCCATCGACACCGCTGCCATCTCCACCGCCATCTTCATCACCGCTGCTGCTCCCATGAGGAGGGAGTAGTTCTCCATCGAGGCTCGGGGCTGTACCGGTAGCTATGTGGTTCATCTCTCTCCTATGTAGTTCAATACAATAATCTCATGAGCTGCCTTACATGATTGAGATTCATATGATGATGCTTGTAATCTAGATGTCATTATGCTAGTCAAGTGAGTTTTACTTATGTGATCTCCGGAGACTCCTCGTCCCACGTGTGTAAAGGTGACGGTGTGTGCACCGTGTGGGTCTCTTAGGCTAGATTTCACAGAATACTTATTCACTGTTGAATGGCATAGTGAGGTGCTTATTTATATCTCTTTATGATTGCAGCATGTTGTATCACAATTTATCCATGTGCTACTCTAGTGATTTGTTATTAAAGTAGTTTATTCCTCCTGCATGTGTGTAAAGGTGACAGTGCGTGCACCGTGCTAGTACTTGGTTTATGCTATGATCATGATCTCTTGTAGATTATGGAGTTAACTATTGCTATGATAATATTGATGTGATCTATTCCTCCTACATATGCATGAAGGTGACAAGTGTGCATGCTATGCTAGTACTTGGTTTAGTAGTGTTGATCTATCTTACACTAAAGGTTACTTAAACATGAGCATTATTGTGGAGCTTGTTAACTCCGGCATTGAGGGTTCGTGTAATCCTACGCAATGTGTTCATCATCCAACAAAAGTGTAGAGTATGCATTTATCTATTCTGTTATGTGATCAATGTTGAGAGTGTCCACTAGTGAAAGTGTAATCCCTAGGCCCTTGTTCCTAAATACTGCTGAGTTACTACTGCTTGTTTACTACTGCTGCGTTACTACTGCTTGTTTACTGTTTTACTCGCGTTACTACTCGCTGCAATACCACCGCCATCAACTACACGCCAAGCACTTTTCTCGGCACCGTTGCTACTGCTCATACTTATTTATACCACCCGTATTTCACTATCTCTTCGCCGAACTAGTGCACCTATTAGGTGTGTTGGGGACACAAGAGACTTCTTGCTTTGTGGTTGCAGTGGTTGCATGAGAGGGATATCTTTGACCTCTTCCTCCCTGAGTTCGATAAACCTTGGGTATCCACTTAAGGGAAACTTGCTGCTGTTCTACAAACCTCTGCTCTTGGAGGCCCAACACTGTCTACAAGAATAGAAGCTCCCGTAGACATCAGGCCCCCCCTTGGCCGCGCCGCCATGTGGTATGGCCACCTCGTGGCCCCACTTCGTAAGCTCTTCGGTCTTCTGGAAGGTTCGTGGCAAAATAGGCCCCTGGGTCTTCGTTTCGTCCAATTCCGAGAATATTTCGTTACTAGGATTTCTGAAACCAAAAACAGCAGAAAACGAGAACCGGCACTTCGGCATCTTGTTAATAGGTTAGTTCCGTAAAATGCACGAATATGACATAAAGTGTGCATAAAACATGTAGGTATCATCAATAATATGGCATAGAACATAAGAAATTATCGATACGTCGGAGACGTATCAAGCATCCCCAAGCTTAGTTCCGCTCGTCCCGAGCAGGTAAAACGATAACAAAGATAATTTCTGAAGTGATATGCCATCATAACCTTGATCATACTATTTGTAAACATATGTAGTGAATGCAGCGATCAAAACAATGGTAATGACATGAGTAAACAAGTGAATCATAAAGCAAAGACTTTTCATGAATAGTACTTCAAGACAAGTATTAATAAGTCTTGCATAAGAGTTAACTCATAAAGCAATAAATCAAAGTAAAGGCATTGAAGCAACACAAAGGAAGATTAAGTTTCAGCGGTTGCTTTCAACTTGTAACATGTATATCTCATGGATAATTGTCAACATAGAGTAATATAACAAGTGCAATATGCAAGTATGTAGGAATCAATGCACAGTTCACACAAGTGTTTGCTTCTTGAGGTGGAGAGAAATAGGTGAACCGACTCAACATAAAAGTAAAAGAAAGGTCCTTCGCAGAGGAAAGCATCGATTGCTATATTTGTGCTAGAGCTTTTATTTTGAAAGCAAGAAACAATTTTGTCAACGGTAGTAATAAAGCACATGTATTATGTAAATTATATCTTACTAAGTTGCAAGCCTCATGCATAGTATACTAATAGTGCCCGCACCTTGTCCTAATTAGCTTGGACTACCGGATCTTTGCAATGCACATGTTTTAACCAAGTGTCACAATGGGGTACCTCCATGCCGCTCCGTACAAAGGTCTAAGGAGAAAGCTCGCATTTTGGATTTCTCGCTTTTGATTATTCTCAACTTAGACATCTATACCGGGACAACATGGACAACGAGATAATGGACTCATCTTTAATGCATAAGCATGTGGCAACAATTATTATTCTCATATGAGATTGAGGATATATGTCCAAAACTGAAACTTCCACCATGAATCATGGCTTTAGTTAGCGGCCCAATGTTCTTCTCTAACAATATGTATGCTCCAACCATTAAGGTGGTAGATCTCTCTTACTTCAGACAAGACAGACATGCATAGCAACTCACATGATATTCAACAAGGAATAGTTGATGGCGTCCCCAGAAACATGGTTATCGCACAACAAGCAACTTAATAAGAGAGATTTTTCGTATCGTGGTTTTTCGCATCAGGGGTTTCGCGACGGAGGCTTTAAGTAGGCGGAAGGGCAGAGTCGGGGGGCTGACGAGGGGCCCACACCACAGGGCGGCGCAGGCCCCCCCTTGGCCGCGCCGCCATGTGGTCTGGCCACCTCGTGGCCCCACTTCGTATGCTCTTCGGTCTTCTGGAAGGTTCGTGGCAAAATAGGCCCTCGGGTCTTCGCTTCGTCCAATTCCGAGAATATTTCGTTACTAGGATTTCCGAAACCAAAAACAGCGAGAAAACGAGAACCGGCACTTCGGCATCTTGTTAATAGGTTAGTTCCAGAAAATGCACGAATATGACATAAAGTGTGCATAAAACATGTAGGTATCATCAATAATATGGCATAGAACATAAGAAATTATCGATACGTCGGAGACGTATCAGCGAGAAAAGACTTGTCACAAATTTTTGATTAGCAATCGTGGCTATCGTCAGCAATAACGTCACCTTGGCAGAAGAAAACTTCGACTCAAAAGCTGCATCAAAAGGCGACATGCAAAAGTATTGGAGAGCCTTTGATCAAATACAAGTTTTTGAACAAATGCTCGGGGGCTACTTTGGAAAAATGAAGAGATCAATAAAGACAAGATAGAAATGGTGTGAGCCTATGATCAAATACAAATATTTGTTCATAGCCTCGGGGGCTAGTCCCATCGGGAGCGCTGTTCGCGCACCCGAGAAATTATAAAACTTCGGGAGAGAAAGAAAATATATAGCGGCATAATAGCGTGGAGCCTACAACCAAGCACAAGTCCTTGGCTGTAGCCTCGGGGGCTACTCCCATCGAGAACGCTGTTCGCGTGCCCGATGAAATTATAAAAAAGAAAGAAAGTCAGAATGAAAAGAAGAAACATAAAACAGCAATAGAGTATATTTCGAGTTATAAATAACTCTGCATATACTCCCATCGGGAGAGCAATATAAGTCATCCGTGACTCGATAAAATGTGCAATTCCATCAGCCGAATAAGCACTCGACAATATATTCTCAGAACGCCGAAGTTGCGATCAATTTCTGAATGCCGCAAAACTTTGCGAAGGTAAGACCCCGGATCTATTCACGTGAGGCGTGGCGCCGTCTCTCGACGTCGGTTTGCTACTTTTATCCGTATCAACGGATACGAAGAAAAATCCTAACGGACGCGTTAGGTACTCGATAAATATGACCGGGACTCGACGGAATGGTAAGACCTTAAGCGGCACCTGTCGAAGTTTACACCAAGTATCCCGAAATCATGTCCAGGGACGTGATTTTGAAGTAGGTTTTTGCGGATTGCCACTAGAGCAGTGAACTAGTACCTGATCCGTCAGATGAACTAGCCCCAACTACCATTATCCCTGTACAATATAGAAATTTATATGAAGAAATATAGAAAGGTTTAAGATGTCGAGTAAAAATAAACAGTGGAGATTTTCCCTGATTCTACGATTCAAGCAAAATCTCGGGGGCTACTGACATAGGCATCCCTAATGGGCCTGCCGAAGATAGTACCCGGGGTTTATTGAAGGCCCACTACTCGAAGAGTAAGAAGATTCGGAAGCCCAAGATGTTATTAAGGAAAGTTAGAGTTGTAATAGAAAGTCTTATTTGTAATCTTACGGGATGAGTTTGAAACCCTCCCGGACTTTGTAACTTGTACAGCACGAATCCCTCGGCTCCACCTCCTCTATAAGGGGGAGTCGAGGGACGCAGAGATCATCGAATCATTGTCTACAAACCCTAGTTTTCATAATCGTCGAGTACTTTTCGGCTGAAACCTTCGAGATCTACTTGCCCTCTACTTCCAACTAAACCCTAGCCTATAATCCATAGGCATTGACAAGTTAATACCTTGTCAGAAGGTGTGATTCACCAAATGGTGCAAGGCATAGCTCCCATGTGTGAGATTCCTCTCTTTCGGGCGATAACACTTGGAAGATTCCTCGACTTGTAGGCTGAAGTGTCCCGCCGCGGGTATACCGGTGGCTATAGTGTGCCAAAGTGTGTCAAACCTAGCTTTGCATGTGTATATGGCCTAAACAAAACTAAACCTATCAAAAAGTATGTTGGTGGAACCTCGCGCGGAGAAATCTAGGGGGTAGACCCCCGAGGCACGCGACCGCCGTTATCGGGGGGAACGACCGCCGGGCACCGGAATGCCACCAAAACTTGCAAGTGGACCTAGGATATGTGTGAAAGTGTGTTGGAAGGTGTGATTCACCAAATGGTGCAAGGCATAGCTCCCATGTGTGAGATTCCTCTCTTTCGGGTGATACACTTGGAAGATTCCTCGACTTGTAGGCTGAAGTGTCCTGCTGCGGGTATACCGGTGGCTATAGTGTGCCAAAGTGTGCCAAACCTAGCTTTCCATGTGTATATGTCCTAAACAAAACTAAACCTATCAAAAAGTATGTTGGTGGAACCTCGCGCAGTGAAATCTAGGGGGGTAGACCCCCCGACACGAGACCGCCGTTATCGGGGGGGGAATGACCGCCGGGGCACCGGAATGCCACCAAAACTTGCAAGTGGACCTAGGATATGTTTGAAAGTGTGTTGGAAGGTGTGATTCACCAAATGGTGCAAGGCATAGCTCCCATGTGTGAGATTCGTCTCTTTCGGGCGATAACACTTGGAAGATTCCTCGACTTGTAGGCTGAAGTGTCCCGCTGCGGGTATACCGGTGGCTATAGTGTGCCAAAGTGTGCCAAACCTAGATTTCCATGTGTATATGGCCTAAACAAAACTAAACCTATCAAAAAGTATGTTGGTGGAACCTCGCGCGGAGAAATCTAGGGGGGTAGACCCCCCGAGGCACGCAGACCGCCGTTATCGGGGGGAACGACCGCCGGGGCACCGGAATGCCACCAAAACTTGCAAGTGGACCTAGGATATGTGTGAAAGTGTGTTGGAAGGTGTGATTCACCAAATGGTGCAAGGCATAGCTCCCATGTGTGAGATTCCTCTCTTTCGGGCGATAACACTTGGAAGATTCCTCGACTTGTAGGCTGAAGTGTCCCGCTGCGGGTATACCGGTGGCTATAATGTGCCAAAGTGTGCCAAACCTAGCTTTCCATGTGTATATGGCCTAAACAAAACTAAACCTATCAAAAAATATGTTTGTGGAACCTCGCGCGGTGAAATCTAGGGGGGTAGACCCCCGAGGCACGCAGACCGCCGTTATCGGGGGGGAATGACCGCCGGGGCACCGGAATGCCACCAAAACTTGCAAGTGGACCTAGGATATGTGTCAAAGTGTGTTGGAAGGTGTGATTCACCAAATGGTGCAAGGCATAGCTCCCATGTGTGGCATTCCTCTCTTTCGAGCGATAACACTTGGAAGATTCCTCGACTTGTAGGCTGAAGTGTCCCGCTGCGGGTAACGAGTGGCTATAATGTGCCAAAGTGTGCCAAACCTAGCTTTCCATGTGTATATGGCCTAAACAAAACTAAACCTATGAAAAAGTACATTGGTGGAACCTCGCACGGAGAAATCTAGGGGGGGTAGACCGCCGGGGCCCATATATAGACCGCTGTGTTGGGGGGGGGGGAGACCTCCGGAGCATTGAATCCCAGCCAAACTTTCATGTGGACCAAGAATATGTTTGGAAGTGTCGTGTAAGGTGTAAAGCTGCAAGAAATTGCACCAAATATGTGTGGGCGATAACACTTAGCAGACACCGAACCCCCGTTAATTTGCTCCGAAACCCTGATATGTTGGGGGGAGGGGTCGATGAAGATGTAGATTACTTGTTTTATCGATCGGTATACAGATTGTATTAAGTAACACTAACAAATAGTCTACAAAAAGTAAAAACTAATTTTACAACAAATATAAGTATTAATATAAATATAAATACAAATACAAAAGAAGGAAAAGAAATAAAATTGTACTCTGTGCCGTGCAAACACGCACGACAAAGGGTTGGCCCGCACGGCAAAGCGGTCGTTGCCGTGCCCGCATCTTTGCCGTGCGCCTTCATGGCCTCTTTGCCGTGGGGCGTTACTTTGCCGTGCGCCATATGGCTACTTTACCGTGCGAGGCTGCTTTGCCGAGCGCCGAGCTGTATCTTTGCCGTGCGCCTTTTGTTTGCCGTGTGTCGTTCCGCTGCTGCACGGCAAAGCAGTCATTGCCGTGCGCGAGGCGCACGGCAAAGAACTGCCGCATGGCAAAGGGTCACGAAAGCACACGGCAAAGAGGCGCGCACAGCAGTCAGATTTTTTCCCGTAGTGATAATTTTTTTTTTTTTTGAGGAAAAACTACCGTCCATTAAGATGCATGGACCTCTCTCATTACATGAAAACTAAAACCCACAGGGGGTAAACCCAACCACACATGGCGTCCAGCTGGGAGCGTCGTCGCCATCCGAGCAAGATTGTGTGCATCGGTATTGGATTTCCGGCCTTCATGACGGAAGGAGACGCCTCCTCTCCGCCTCGCCATGATCTGAACTTCCCT
The DNA here is from genome assembly GCF_022539505.1 of Lolium rigidum. Classification (NCBI taxonomy): domain Eukaryota; kingdom Viridiplantae; phylum Streptophyta; class Magnoliopsida; order Poales; family Poaceae; genus Lolium; species Lolium rigidum. The sequence continues at coordinate 287,868,881 of NC_061508.1, forward strand.
GGTAATGTGACTGAACCGCCCAAGAGAAGAGCCCAACAGCCCCTGCACCACTTCCATGCAGTCCGAGGCAACCATCACGTCGCCAATATCCAGATCCGCTGCCAACGCGAAGCTCTCTCGACAGGCCATGAGGCTAAAACTGGTCTCGTATGAAACCAAATAAACTGAGCCTCACGTTTTTGCTGGGTCAAAAGCTTTAGTCCAGGCTACCGAACAACAGCCCAAATCTATATCTTGGCCTATTCGGAACGAGATGGAGCTTCCGCCTCGCTGCGCTGCGCCAGTATGGTGTAGGAAACCAACCCAGATAACCAAAGGCGTCCTTTATGTCCACGGCCACACCCAATAAAACTATGGTGTCCGATTTAAGTTAACTCACCCGAGATCAACAGACCACCATGCATAGATCGTGGGATCGCGGGACGCGCATGCACGCACAGGAAGTCTATGCCAGAGACATCACGAGATGTGCATGCACGGGAATGTTCCTCTCTCCCATTGCAACAACACGCGCGCATCTCGAGCCAGCGCAGCTTCATGCGGCGGCAGCAAGCAACCGTCGCCGCGGCTCGCGCGGCGAGGAGTTCCCGGGACGCGGGGCTGCGCGCGCCCACCACCGAGCCGGAAATCCGAGCTTCGTGTTCCTCCCGCCCGGCACCGTCCCGCGGTGCGCGCGCGCGCCGACGCCGACGACACACGCGCACCTGTCCCGGCCTCCGCCTGTCGTTTCCCGCGCGCGCCCACCTCCTTTCCCGGCTTCGGATCGACCAAACAACATTTTTATACGCGAGTGCTATACTCGAGCAGTCGAGCTCAACAGTACACCCCCGATTATACGCGCATCAACTTGCCATGCGATGCCACGACACACGGCGGGGGCGCCACCGCACGCAGCGCGCGCTCTGGTTGACCTCCTCGCAACCAACCAAGAATCCCAACGTACGCAACCACGTACTCTCGTTCCGATGCGTACAAGTTTCCGCGTGTATTTGATCGGTTGGGACAGCTCCAAAATGCTAGCTAGATCACACTGCATTGGTCGCTCCCAAGATGCGCCCGCCCGGCCGTGGCCCGTAGAACATGCATGCATGCTAGCTGCCGTGTCCTCCAACTCCAGCTTCGGCTCCATGTGGCGACTGCCGAGCGCGTCGATAAACCGTTTTCTAGTGCATATCTACGACCACGTAATACCGTTAAGCACCTGTTCAAACCCAACTGCCAATCATTCTCTGTAACCAAGCTTTTCTTTTAGGGAAAAAGTACAACGGTTTATTTATAATCATTCACGTACGCTAGTATAAAGAATTTTAAAAGTAATAACAATTATAAATTGAACTTCAGACCAATTAACAATGAACAGGCACTAGCTAGCGCGAGCCTAAGGCGCGCACATAGGCCAAGAAAGACGAATAAGACCTTTCACTCCCTATTTCACGTATAATCGAGAGACTCAGAATATCAGTGCCTTGGGTAAATGCCTACCAAAGGGAGAAGATTACCGAACTTTTTTCTGTCCTCTTCGCTTCCTAAAATATTTAGGGAAAAGGCCTAGTCGGCCACCGCATACTAGGCCATAATGATATCCATTGTGAATGGCTCTTGCCTACTAATAAGAATAGGGTGGGAATCTTTGCAAGTAATATGCTTGTTCTTTTCTTGAGTTGTTAGCATAAAACCACCACATTTCCAGTGAAATCTCTATTTCAGTACCACTTTGTGTTTTGGAAGGAAAAAACTACCACATTTTGCTAATATTTTCTCAAAAACCACTAACCGTACCTTGATTTTGAATTGACAAGAAAACTGGCAGGTGGGACACTCCTTTCAGTGTCAATTTGCTAACGTGGACTGGAACCACTTGTCTTGACACAATAAAAACAATAATATCCACAAAAAAGAAAACATGGAAATAAAAAAGAAGAAGGAACTGGCCTTCCACCTACCACCCCCCCTTCTCCATCCTACCACCGGCGTACTTCGACGAGGAATGGCGCCGCCGCCGCTGATCGGAAGCACCACCGCACGCATGCCAGCCCCGCCATCCCCGCTCTACACATAGGCCGCCGCCGCCCGGAAGCGAGCCAGAGTCAGGCCGCCGATGAAAGCGCAGCCACATGCAGGCCACCATTGCCGCCGCCCCCTCCCCACACTCCCCCGCGCCCGCTCTTCACGCAGGTCACTGCCGCCTAAGATGTAGGGGTAGCTGGGGTACGGCCACCGCTGCCGGAGGTGAGGAAGATGCTCCTCCTCGGCGACCCTGCGACCACCTCCCTCGAGCTCCCCATCCATGGCGTGTTGGTTGGAAGTGTGGAGATCCATCGGTGGTGGTCCAGGCTGGGAGCACGCGGTGGAGCTGGGGCCTAGCGTCGTGGGTCAACCAGGGGCCTGCCTCATCGGAGCACGGTGCCGATGGTCCACCTCGCCAAAGCATGGTGGCGGTGGGGGTGGTGTGCGGGCACGCAATCGGGTAGGAGATTTCCTTTTTTCCATTTTCAGATTTCCTTTTTTTTTCCTTTCTATAGGTATTTTCAATATCTTCATGTGAGCAAACAATTAGTCCCGGCCCACATCAGCAAAACAACACTGACATGTGGGTCCCACCTGCCAGATTTTGTGTCAATTTGTTATCAATTAGCAATTAGTTTTTTTTGCGAAAATCTTGGTAAAATGAGGTAGTTTTTTGCTCCCGAAACACAAAGTGGTACCAAAATAGACATTTAGCTGAGACTGTGGTGGTTCTATGCTAACAACTCTTCTTTTTCTTTTCTAGCAGTGGAAAGCGCCCTGCTTCACGGAACCGGCCAAACGCTTCCGTAGTTTCTGAAGATAAACGAGAAGTTGTCGTGCCAAGACCTGAAAGAACCAGCACACCACAATAGCAACCATTGTTAAAGATGAGATCCGTAGATAGGAACAACCATGCGCGACTAGATCCCAAGAGGTTCGTGGACGCACAACTCCATGTGCTCTCTACCAGCGCTAGATGCACACCGAAGCAAGCATGGTAGCCACCGGCTCGTTATGTTAAAGAAGACACTAAAAAATCTAAACAAGTAAACGGAAACCCTCTCGCCGGAAAAAGGACGTGGTGCGCCACGGCTCCAAAAGCTTAATTTGCCTTGCTTTAGTTCATTTCCGTTAGCTAGAGTGGATATGTACTGTCTTTTCTATTTTGAGATTGAATTGATATGCAGTACTACGGAATATTAAGGTACTACATGTGTGCATTAGTTCTAGCTAATCTGAAGCAGTGGAATAAGACATATAACGCTTGAGATGATTATGATATTCCCGGGTGTTAAAGCACAGGGCCTTAGTTCTGTAATATGGGTTTGACCTCTTGAACGAATAAAATCAGCTCGAGCGCGCTAATGTTACTGTATGTTTTTCATATAATTTGCAGTAACGCGTGCCGTAGAAACATATCGTATGCCAAGTGAAAGAAAAAATCATATAACCTACCAGGAACGTTATAGAAAAAAAAAAACACTCCAAAATCGAAATCCTCTAAAAGACGCATGAATTTCGACAATATTCCCAAGACGCATGAATTCCGGCAATATTCACAAGACGCATAAAGGAAGAGTTGTCATTAACATTCATCAAGCGACCAAGAGCACTATGGGGTCTTGGGGAAAGAAATACCCTTGCTTCCATGGATGCAGTACAGCATGGATGGACCCTGATTTGTTTTCTTTTCATCTGGAAACGAACTTTGCAGCTTATTTATTATCTTTCTGTTTCTTTCGGTGCCCGGGCCAAGAAATCAAAGTCGCCAATGTTCGACCTTGGCGTGCCTTGGACGATATGGTCAAGTGGAAAATGTGGACTCTGTAAGACTTGCTTGTCGGTAATTCCGACTCCTTGACAGAGATCTGTTTGTCTGACTTCCACGAGAATGAAAGAGACAACAACCTAGCCACATAAGAAAATATAGTGACAAGGGCTATTTAGCTTCGGTCTGTTAGCCCTGCTTCTTGGTCCTTGCCACCAGCATACCCTACCGAGAAAATTGCAAAAGCCGCCATATTTCAGGCTAGGGCTACAAAACAATCACGACTTTTCAGGTTTTCACAAAAAAAATCACCAATTTACTCTCTAATTCTCGCAGGAAGCAGTGATCGGTCACTTTAGATCAATTTATGGTGTTTAAAAAAAAAAGACCAACGGGAGAATGATCCCTCACTTGACTATACATTGTAAAGTAGAAATGAGACTCTCCCCGCGAATGGACGTTAGGATGATAACCAGATTAAAGTTCGCCCCTCCCGCAATATTACCGCGAGATGGGGATTCGAATCCGGGTGTGCTGACTGCGCACTCGCCTTGCCTTGCCACTGAGCTGGAACTCAGTTCTCTTTTATGGTGTTTCTGACAGGGTGACACTCACTATCAGTGCTAACGTGCAAGTAGTAATGAATGGGGGCAAAATTTAGATTGTTTTAGGTTACTTTTGTAAAACTACGAAGGACCCACAAGTGATCCTGCCTCCTCTCTTCTTTTCTTTTGCCAAACAGACCCCACAGGTTAGGTCATATCTAAGACGCAGCAACCCGCGCCATGGGCGAGTGCGAGGAGATAGAGAGCAGTGGTGGCCGACGACCGTTCTACGTTGTCGGCAGCTCTGTCGAGGCTTCAACACCCCCCTAAGAATCCCTCGCTGACATCGGCTAATGCTAGCAGGGGACGAAGGTGACCCTCCAGGACTACGCAGGGGATGCAACCCTCTAAGATGGAGACCCCGACAAGGCCGTCAATCGATATGGGAAGCGTAACCCTAGCTTAGGGTCCGCGCTGCTTATATATTGTAGACATACAGTGGGCCACCTCGTGTATATGCGAGGGGTTACAATACGGATACAAATACAGGAGATATACATAGATACATGTACAACTAGAGATATAACTTAACACACCCCCTTAATCATAACTTGTCTAAGTTAAGATTGCGACGAAATGCCTCTAGTTGCCTTATAGAAAGTGGCTTTCTAAATCCATCTGCCACTTGATCTCCAGAAGGAACAAACCGTATGTCTAGAAGTCTCCGAGCAACTCTCTCACGAACAAAGTGACAATCCACTTCAATATTCTTTGTCCTAGCATGAAACACATGATTAGCAGAGACATACGTTGCACCAATATTATCGCACCACAATGCAGCCGCTTGAGTCTGTGATACTCCCAACTCACGAAGCAGTGATTGTACCCAAATTATCTCAAATGTAGCATTAGCTAGAGACTTATACTCAGCCTCCGTACTGGACCGTGATACTGTGGCTTGCTTACGAGCAGTCCAAGAAATCAGATTCGATCCCAAGAACACAGCAAACCCACCAGTTGATCTTCTATCATCAGGACATCCAGCCCAGTCGACATCAAAGAATGCACTGAACAAAGTAGAAGAAGACCTGCTCAATCTCAATCCAAGAGCAATAGTACCACACAAATATCACAAGATTCTCTTACTGTTGTCCAATGTACTGTAGTTGGCGCATACAAAAACTGACACACCTTGTTGACTGAAAAAGAGATATCTGGCCGTGTCAAAATAATGTACTGCAAGGCTCCAACAATACTTCTGTAACGGATAGAATACTCACTACTCAAAAGTTCACCATCAGTCAAGGACAGTTTCTCAGACACTGACAAAGGAGTATCAACAGTCTTACACAGCTGCATATTTACTTGGCCAATCAACTCATTTGCATACTTCTCTTGAGACAGAATAATACCATCACGCACCTTTTTAACCTCAATACCAAGGAAGTAATGGAGCTCACCCAAGTCTTTCAGGGCAAAGTCAAGCCCCAAATTATGAACAAGAACATCCACAGCCTTCTCTGATGAGCTAGCAACAACAATGTCATTAACATAGATCAACATAAAGATGGATACACCCCCTTTGTTGAAGAAAAACAGAGAAGTATCAGCCTTGGAAGAAGAAAAAACAGGAGACTGAAGTTTAGAACTCAACCGAGAGTACCATGCTCGAGGAGCCTGTTTAAGTCCATACAGTGCTTTGTCAAGCTTACACACATGTCCCAGTCGAGACTCATACCTAGGTGGTTGTCTCATATAGACCTCCTCTTCCAGAACACCATGTAAAAACGTGTTCTTCACGTCTAACTGACGAAGTTTCCACCCTCGAGAAACTGCAAGCGCAAGAACTAGGCGAATAGTAGCAGCCTTCACAACAGGGCTGAAGGTATCTTCATAGTCAATACCAAAACGCTGCTTAAAACCTTTGGCAACCAAACGAGCTTTAAAACGATCAACACTACCATCATCCTTCCTTTTAACTTTATAAACCCACTTGCAATCGATCACATTCTGACCTGGAGAGGAAGGAACCAGATGCAGGGTTTTATTGTTCATCAAGGCAGAATATTCTTCATCCATGGCCGCTTTCCAATAGGAATCTGCAAGTGCTTCAGACAGAGTACTAGGCTCACCAGTACTGCAGAAATTTCCATACCGAATACAATCATATCTGACCGTATCATCCGTATACTCCCTTGGTTTCGAGATGCCACTTTGAAGACGTGTACCAATGCGCGTAGCCGGGGGTATAGGAACAGTAGCAGGACGCACTGCCGCAGAAGATCCGGGTGCTGCACGAGATGTGCATGCGCATCAACCACAGGAGATCCTGTGGCCTGCATTGTGACGGAGGAAGTCGCCACAGAATATCCCTCCTGCTCCGACATTGCGGCAGAGCTGGCCCCAGACGGCGACCCAACGGAGGAGGCAGGCGAACCCGGGGCTGCCACGCGAGGTGGGAACAGCGCGACAGCGGGGGACCAGCCAGGGGCAGCAGGACGCAGCTGCGCTGCAGGCGGATCGCGCGCCGATCCCGATGGTGATCGCCTGGGCTATTGTGCCAATGATTGGCCAGCAGAACTATCAGCAGAATCCTCTCCGGGATCCGTGCGAGGAACTGAAAAATCATTGAAACCATCACCAGGTACAGAAAAATCACCAGATTCCTGTAACCCAACTCATCAACAGCAGGATTAGCATCAGATGGTCCCTGTAATTCATTCCCCACATGACCATGCAAATTAAGTGGTTGCAAATTTAGGGAAAGAAGATTGACTTCAGCATGCAAACGCGCACCAGCATTAGAATGAAGACTGGCAAAAGGAAACATTGTCTCGTCAAACACAATGTTGCGAGAAATATACACACGACCACTGGAGATATCGGGACACTTGTAACCTTTATGAAGACTTCTATAGCCAAGAAAAGCACATTGTTTGGAGCGAAATTATAACTTGTGGTGATTATAGGGCCAGAGAATGGGCCAACAGGCACACGCAAATATGCATAGAAAGGAGTAGTCCCCCTTTTTTCCAAAGAGGCGCTCCATGGGAGTTTGAGAATCGATGGCCTTACTAGGTAGACGGTTAATAAGATAGACAGCGGTTAGAAAGGTTTCATCCCAAAATTTCAACGGCATGGATGCATATGCAAGAAGAGAGAGGCCAACCTCAACAATATGCCGATGTTTACGTTCAGCTGGGCTATTCTGCTGATGCGCATGGGGACAAGATACAGGATGGGATATGCCAACACGCTGAAAAAAGGAATCGAGTTTTTGATATTCTCCTCCCAATCAGTTTGCATGGCTATGATTTTTCGGTCAAACAATCTCTCAACATGATGTTGAAAATCACGAAATTTTTGGAACACATTGGATTTCTTTTTCAGGAGATAGATCCATGTAAACTTGTTATAGTCATCAATAAAACTCACATAGTATCGAAAATGACCAAAAGAATCAGAGGCCGGGCCCCAAACATCTGAAAACACAAGTTCAAGAGGTAACTTCGATACACTTGATGACTTAGGATAAGGAAGTTGATGACTCTTGGCCATTTGACAAGCATCACACACATACTCTTTATTTAACTCACTAAAAGGGATATCATTATCACGAAGAACTTGATAAACCATGATGTCTACGCACGCTTCTATTCCTGTAGACAGTGTTGGGCCTCCAAGAGCAGAGGTTTGTAGAACAGCAGCAAGTTTCCCTTAAGTGAATCACCCAAGGTTTATCGAACTCAGGGAGGTAGAGGTCAAAGATATCCCTCTCAAGCAACCCTGCAATTACGATACAAGAAGTCTCTTGTGTCCCCAACACACCTAATACACTAGTCAGATGTATAGGTGCACTAGTTCGGCGAAGAAATAGTGAAATACAAGTAATATGGATGATTGTAAGTAGTAATTGCAATTTGAAATAAAAATGGCAGCAAGCAAACATGTAGCAGAACTTGTTGGAAACGGTGTTTCAATGCTTAGAAACAAGGCCTAGGGATCATACTTTCACTAGTGGACACTCTCAACAATGATCACATAAATAAATAACTTCTCTTCACTTGTGCTACTTTCTCACACTCTCTTGTTGGATAACAAACACCATTCATTGTGTAGGGCTATAAAAGCACACCTCAAGCCGGAGTAAACAAGCCACAACATCCGGAGTTCATATTAGAGTAACCTCTAGAGTGCATAATAGACCGTTGCAATTTAGACCGATTACTAACATAGCATACACACTGTCAACAATAGCTATGAAAGGGGGAATAGATCGCATCAATACTATCATAGTAATAGTTAACTTCATAATCTACAAGAGATTACAATCATAACCTACGCCAAGTACTACATGATGCACACACTGTCAACATTACATCATGGAGGAGGAATAGACTACTCTAATAACATCACTAGAGTAGCACATAGATTAATAGTGATACAAAGCTCATGATCACATAAAGATCACACCATGGGAGAGAGAGATGAACCACATAGCTACCGGTAGAGCCCTCAGCCTCGGGGGAGAACTACTCCCTCCTCATCATGGGAGACAGCGATGGCGCTGAAGATGGCGGTGGTTGATGTCTACGCACGCTTCTATTCCTGTAGACAGTGTTGGGCCTCCAAGAGCAGAGGTTTGTAGAACAGCAGCAAGTTTCCCTTAAGTGAATCACCCAAGGTTTATCGAACTCAGGGAGGTAGAGGACAAAGATATCCCTCTCAAGCAACCCTGCAATCACGATACAAGAAGTCTCTTGTGTCCCCAACACACCTAATACACTTGTCAGATGTATAGGTGCACTAGTTCGGCGAAGAGATAGTAAAATGCAAGTGATATGGATGAATATGAGTGATAATAACAATCTGAATAAAATATGGCAGCAAGTAAACATGCAGTAGAACAGTAAATAAACGGAGTTTCGATGCTTAGAAACAAGGCCTAGGGATCCTACTTTCACTAGTGGACACTCTCAACATTGATCACCTAACTGAAACTACTCTACACTCTCTTGTTGGATAACAAACACCATTCATTGTGTAGGGCTACAAGAGCTCCCTCAAGCCGGAGTTAACAAGCTCCACAACATCCGGGTCATATTTAAGTAACCTTTAGAGTGCATAATAGACCATTGCAATTATACCGAGTACTAACATAGCATGCACACTATCACCGTCAGGCTATGAAAGGGGGAATAGATCGCATCAATACTATCATAGTAATAGTTAACTTCATAATCTACAAGAGATCACAATCATAACCTATGCCAAGTACTACATGATGCACACACTGTCAACATTACATCATGGAGGAGGAATAGAGTACTTTAATAACATCACTAGAGTAGCACATAGATGATATTCAACTAGATCACAAAGAGAGAGATGAACCACATAGCTACGGTAGAGCCCTCAGCCTCGGGGGAGAACTACTCCCTCCTCATCATAGGAGACAGCAGTGTTGATGGAGATGGCGGTGGTGTCGATGGAGATGCCTTCCGAGGGCACTTCCCCGTCCCGGCGGCGTGCCGGAACAGAGACTTCTGTCCCCCGAATCTTGGCTTCGCGATGGCGGCGGCTCTGGAACTTTTCTCGTACCGTGGCTTTTCCGTGTCGATGTTTTAGGTCAGGGAGGCTTAAATAGGCGAAGAGGCGGAGTCGGAGGAGGTCTGGGGGCTCCACAAACCAGGGGGCGCCCCCCCCCCTCTGGCCGCGCCGCCACCATGTGTGGGGGCCCTAGGTCTCCCCTCTGGTCCATCTTCGGTGTTCTGGAAGCTTCATGGAAATATAAGATCGTGGGCCTTGATTTCGTCCAATTCCGAGAATATTTCCTTACTAGGATTTCTGAAACCAAAAACAGCAGAAAACAGGAACTGGCACTTCGGCATCTCGTCAATAGGTTAGTTCCGGAAAATGCATCAAAACGATATAAAGTGTGTATAAAACATGTGAGTATCATCATAAAAGTAGCATGGAACATAAGAAATTATAGATACGTTTGAGACATATCAAGCATCCCCAAGCTTAGTTCCTACTCGCCCTCGAGTAGGTAAACGATAACAAGGATAATTTCTGAAGTGATATGCTATCATAATCATGATCAATACTATTGTAAAGCATATGAGATGAATGAAGTGATTCAAAGCAATGGTAAAGACAATGAGTAAACAACTGAAACATATAACAAAGACTTTTCATGAATAGTACTTTCAAGACAAGCATCAATAAGTCTTGCATAAGAGTTAACTCATAAAGCAATAGATTCTTAGTAGAAGGCATTGAAGCAACACAAAGGATGATTAAGTTTCAGCAATTGCTTTCAACTTGTAACATGTATATCTCATGGATAGTTGTCAACATAAAGCAATATAGCAAGTGCAATAGGTAAACATGTAACAATCAATGCACACAGATGACACAAGTGTTTGCTTCTAAGATAGAAAGAAGTAGGTAAACTGACTCAACAATAAAGTAGAAGAAAGTCCCTTCGCAGAGGGAAGCATGGATTACTATATTTGTGCTAGAGCTTTTATTTTGAAAACATAGAAACAATTTTGTCAACGGTAGTAATAAAGCATATGTGTTATACATAAGACATCTAATAAGTTGCAAGCCTCATGCATAGATTACCATTAGTGCTCGCACCTTGTCCTAATTAGCTTGGATTTACATGGATTATCATTGCATAGCATATGTTTCAACCAAGTGTCACAAAGGGGTACCTCTATGCCGCTTGTACAAAGGTCTAAGGAGAAAGTTCGCATTGGATTTCTCGCTTTTGATTATTCTCAACTTAGACATCCATACCGGGACAACATAGACAACGAGATAATGGAGTCCTCTTTAATGCATAAGCATTCAACAACAGATAATATTCTCATAAGAGATTGAGGATTGATGTCCAAAACTGAAACTTCCACCATGATTCATGGCTTTAGTTAGCGGCCCAATGTTCTTCTCTAACAATATGCATACTCAAACCATTTGATCATGATAAATCACCCTTACTTCAGACAAGACGAACATGCATAGCAACTCACATGATATTCAACAAAGGTATAATAGTTGGTGGCGTCCCCAGAAGCATGGTTACCGCTCAACAAGCAACTTATAAGAAATAAGATACATAAGTACATATTCAATACCACAATAGTTTTTAAGGCTATTTTTTCCATGAGCTATATATTGCAAAGACAAAGAATAGAATTTTAAAGGTAGCACTCAAGTAATTTACTTTGGAATGGCAGAGAAATACCATGTAGTAGGTAGGTATGGTGGACACAAATGGCATGGTTTTTGGTTCAAGGATTTGGATGCACGAGAAGTAATCCCTCTCAATACAAGGCTAGGCTAGCAAGGTTGTTTGAAGCAAACTCAAGTATAAAACGGTACAGCAAAACTTACATGTGAACATATTGTAAGCATTATAAGACTTACATCGTCTCCTTGTTGTTCAAACACCTTAACCAGAAAATATCTAGACTCTAGAGAAACTGATCATGCAAACCAAATTTTAACAAGCTCTATGTAGTTCTTCATTAATGGGTGCAAAGTACATGATGAAAGAGCTTAAACATGATATATATGAGCACAACAATTGCCAAGTATCAAATTATTCAAGACATTATACCATTTACCACATGCGGCATTTTCTGTTTCCAACCAAATAACAATTAACGAAGCAGTTTCAACCTTCGCCATGAACATTAAAAGTAAAGCTAAGAACACAAGTGTTCAAATGAAAAAGCGGAGCGTGTCTCTCTCCCACACAAGCATGAATTTATTCAGAGAATGAAAATAACAAAACAAAAATAAAAGCACACAGACGCTCCAACTAAAGCACATAAGATGTGACGGAATAAAAATATAGTTTCACTAGAGGTGACCTGATAATTTGTCGATGAAGAAGGGGATGCCCAAGGCATCCCCAAGCTTAGATGCTTGAGTCTTCTTGAAATATGCAGGGATGAACCACGGGGGCATCCCCAAGCTTAGACTTTTCACTCTTCTTGATCATATTGTATCATCCTCCTCTCTTGACCCTTGAAAACTTCCTCCACACCAAACTCAAAAAAAACTCATTAGAGGTTTAGTGCATAATCAAAAATTCACATTTTCAGAGGTGACACAATAATTCTTAACACTTCTGGACATTGCTCAAAACTACTGGAAGTTAATGGAACAAAGAAATCCATCCAACACAGCAAAAGAGGCAATGCGAAATAAAAGGCAGAATCTGTCAAAACAGAACGGTCCAGTAAAGACGAATTTTTTAGAGGCACCAGACTTGCTCAGATGAAAATGCTAAAATTTAATGAAAGTTGCGTACATATCTGAGGATCACTCACGTAAATTGGCAGATTTTTCTGAGTTACCTACAGAGAACCCTGCCCAAATTCGTGACAGCAAGAAATCTGTTTCTGCGCAGTAATCCAAATCTAGTATGAACCTTATTATCAAAGACTTTACTCGGCACAACAATGCAATAAAATAAAGATAAGGAGAGGTTGCTACAGTAGTATCAACTTCCAAGACTCAAATATAAAACAAAATTGCTGTAGTAAAATAAAAACATGGGTTATCTCCCAAGAAGTGCTTTATTTATAGCCATTAAGATGGGCTCAGCAGTTTTAATGATGCACTCCCAAGAAATAAGAGTTGAAGCAAAAGAGAGCATCAAGAAGCAAATTCAAAACAAATTTAAGCCTAACCCACTTCCTATGAAAAGGAATCTTGTAAATAAACAAGTCATGTAGGCATAATGCAACAAGCATAGGAAAACTAGACAAGCGCAACTTCAAGATTTTCAGCATATAGAGAGGTGTTTTAGTAACATGAAAACTTCTACAACCATATTTTCCTCTCTCATAATGATTTCAGTAGCATCATGAACAAACTCAACAATATAACTATCAAATAAAGCATTCTTATTCACATGCATAAAATAATTACTACTCCCAACATAAGCATATTCATTCTTATTAATTGTAGTGGGAGCAAATTCAACAAAGTAGCTATCATTATTATTCTCATCATCAAATATAGGAGGCATAGTATAATCATAATAAAATTTATCCTCCATAGTAGGTGGCACCAAAAGACCACTATCATTATAATCATCATAAATAGGAGGCATAGTATCATCAAAGAAAATTTTCTCCTCAATGCTTGGGGGACTAAAAATATCATGCTCATCAAAACCAGCTTCCCCAAGCTTAGAACTTTCTATATCATTATCAACAATGGTGTTCAAAGCGTTCATACTAATATTACTACTAGCATGCAAATAAGGTTCCATAGGTTTTTTAATTTTCGCATCAAACAATCCATGTCTTAACTCAGGAAATAGTTTAAAAAGCTCACAGTTGTTTTCCACTATGCCTTACTAGTGTTTAACAAGAAACAAAAAGATGCAATTGCAGGATCTAAAGGAAATAGCTTCGAGAACTCACACACCGACAACAGTGCTAGGAAATAGCTTAGTAGTCGGAGGATGTGAATACCTTTTACCTTACCTCCCCGGCAACGGCTCCAGAAAATAGCTTGCTGTCCGCAACTGGCGCGTGGTTGACATGGGAGGTAGAAATCTCTGTGGTTTAGCTTTTCTTCGTTCCCCAGCAACGGCGCCAGAAAATAGCTTGATGCCTACGCACGCTTCTATTCCTGTATACAGTGTTGGGCCTCCAAGAGCAGAGGTTTGTAGAACAGCAGCAAGTTTCCCTTAAGTGAATCACCCAAGGTTTATCGAACTCAGGGAGGTAGAGGACAAAGATATCCCTCTCAAGCAACCCTGCAATCATGATACAAGAAGTCTCTTGTGTCCCCAACACACCTAATACACTTGTCAGATGTATAGGTGCACTAGTTCGGCGAAGAGATAGTAAAATGCAAGTGATATGGATGAATATGAGTGATAATTAAAATCTGAATAAAATATGGCAGCAAGTAAACATGCAGTAGAACAGTAAATAAACGGAGTTTCGATGCTTAGAAACAAGGCCTAGGGATCCTACTTTCACTAGTGGACACTCTCAACATTGATCACATAACTGAAACTACTCTACACTCTCTTGTTGGATAACAAACACCATTCATTGTGTAGGGCTACAAGCATCACACACATACTCTTTATTTAACTCACTAAAAGGGATATCATTATCACGAAGAACCTGATGAACAATGATGTCTACGCACGCTTCTATTCCTGTAGACAGTGTTGGGCCTCCAAGAGCAGAGGTTTGTAGAACAGCAGCAAGTTTCCCTTAAGTGAATCACCCAAGGTTTATCGAACTCAGGGAGGTAGAGGTCAAAGATATCCCTCTCAAGCAACCCTACAATTACGATACAAGAAGTCTCTTGTGTCCCCAACACATCTAATACACTTGTCAGATGTATAGGTGCACTAGTTCGACGAAGAGATAGTGAAATACAAGTAATATGGATGATTGTAAGTAGTAATTGCAATTTGAAATAAAAATGGCAGCAAGCAAACATGTAGCAGAACTTGTTGGAAACGGTGTTTCAATGCTTAGAAACAAGGCCTAGGGATCATACTTTCACTAGTGGACACTCTCAACAATGATCACATAAATAAATAACTTCTCTTCACTTGTGCTACTTTCTCACACTCTCTTGTTGGATAACAAACACCATTCATTGTGTAGGGCTATAAAAGCACACCTCAAGCCGGAGTAAACAAGCTCCACAACATCCGGAGTTCATATTAGAGTAACCTCTAGAGTGCATAATAGACCGTTGCAATTTAGACCGAGTACTAACATAGCATACACACTGTCAACAATAGCTATGAAAGGGGAATAGATCGCATCAATACTATCATAGTAATAGTTAACTTCATAATCTACAAGAGATTACAATCATAACCTACGCCAAGTACTACATGATGCACACACTCGTCAACATTACATCATGGAGGAGGAATAGACTACTTTAATAACATCACTAGAGTAGCACATAGATTAATAGTGATACAAAGCTCATGATCACATAAAGATCACACCATGGGAGAGAGAGATGAACCACATAGCTACCGGTAGAGCCCTCAGCCTCGGGGGAGAACTACTCCCTCCTCATCATGGGAGACAGCGATGGCGATGAAGATGGCGGTGGTTGATGTCTACGCACGCTTCTATTCTTATAGACAGTGTTGGGCCTCCAAGAGCAGAGGTTTGTAGAACATCAGCAAGTTTCCCTTAAGTGAATCACCCAAGGTTTATCGAACTCAGGGAGGTAGAGGACAAAGATATCCCTCTCAAGCAACCCCGCAATCACGATACAAGAAGTCTCTTGTGTCCCCAACACACCTAATACACTTGTCAGATGTATAGGTGCACTAGTTCGGCGAAGAGATAGTAAAATGCAAGTGATATGGATGAATATGAGTGATAATAACAATCTGAATAAAATATGGCAGCAAGTAAACATGCAGTAGAACAGTAAATAAACGGAGTTTCGATGCTTAGAAACAAGGCCTAGGGATTCTACTTTCACTAGTGGACACTCTCAACATTGATCACATAACTGAAACTACTCTACACTCTCTTGTTGGATAACAAACACCATTCATTGTGTAGGGCTACAAGAGCTCCCTCAAGCCGGAGTTAACAAGCTCCGCAACATCCGGAGTTCATATTTAAGTAACCTTTAGAGTGCATAATAGACCATTGCAATTATACCGAGTACTAACATAGCATGCACACTGTCACCGTCAGGCTATGAAAGGGGGAATAGATCGCATCAATACTATCATAGTAATAGTTAACTTCATAATCTACAAGAGATCACAATCATAACCTATGCCAAGTACTACATGATGCACACACTATCAACATTACATCATGGAGGAGGAATAGAGTACTTTAATAACATCACTAGAGTAGAACATAGATGATATTCAACTAGATCACAAAGAGAGAGATGAACCACATAGCTACGGTAGAGCCCTCAGCCTCGGGGGAGAACTACTCCCTCCTCATCATAGGAGACAGCAGCGTTGATGGAGATGGCGGTGGTGTCGATGGAGATGCCTTCCGGGGGCACTTCCCCGTCCCGGCGGCGTGCCGGAATAGAGACTTCTGTCCCCCGAATCTTGGCTTCGCGATGGCGGCGGCTCTGGAACTTTTCTCGTACCGTGGCTTTTCCGTGTCGATGTTTTAGGTCAGGGAGGCATAAATACGTGAAGAGGCGGAGTCGGAGGGGGTCTGGGGGCTCCACACACCAGGGGGGGCCCCCCCCTCTGGCCGCGCCGCCACCATGTGTGGGGGCCTTGGGCCTCCCCTCTGGTCCATCTTCGGTGTTCTGGAAGCTTCGTGGAAATATAAGATCGTGGGCCTTGATTTCGTCCAATTCCGAGAATATTTCCTTACTAGGATTTCTGAAACCAAAAACAGCGTAAAACGGAACTGGCACTTCGGCATCTCGTCAATAGGTTAGTTCCGGAAAATGCATCAAAACGATATAAAGTGTGTATAAAACATGTGAGTGTCATCATAAAAGTAGCATGGAACATAAGAAATTATAGATACGTTTGAGACGTATCAGTGGTGTCGATGGAGATGACTCCGGGGGCAATTCCCCGTCCCGGCGGCGTGCCGGAACAGAGACTTCTGTCCCCCGAAACGGAGTTTCGCGATGGCGGCGGCGTCCCTGGAGTCTTTCTGGAGTTTCATCAATTCGTGTCGGGTTTTTAGGTCACGAGGGATAATATAGGCGAAGAGGCGGCGCGAGGGGGTGCCTGGGGGCCCACCCCATAGGGCGGCGCTCCCCCCTCTAGGCCACGCCAGCCTATGGTCTGGAGGGCCTGGGCCTCGTCTCCGACTCCCCTTTGGTGTTCTGGTCCTTCTCGGTGAAATAGGATGTTTGGCTTTTGTTTCGTTGAATTCCGAGAATATTGCCCGAACAGCCTTTCTGGAACAAAAAACAGCAGAAAACAGGAACTGGCACTTCGGCATCTTGTTAATAGGTTTGTTCCGGAAAATGCATAAAATCATTATAAAGTGTGAGCAAAACATGTAGGTATTGTTATAAAACTAGCATGGAACATCAGAAATTATAGATACGTTGGAGACGTATCAAGCATCCCCAAGCTTAGTTCCTGCTCGCCCTCGAGTAGGTAAACGATAAAAAGAATAATTTTGAAGTGACATGCTACTAACATAATCTTGATCATACTATTGTAAAGCATATGAGATGAATGAAGTGATTCAAAGCAATGGTAAAGATAATGACTAAACAACTGATCATATAGCAAAGACTTTTCATGAATAGTACTTTCAAGACAAGCATCAATAAGTCTTGCATAGGAGTTAACTCATAAAGCAATAAATTCTTAGTA
The DNA here is from genome assembly GCF_022539505.1 of Lolium rigidum. Lineage (NCBI taxonomy): Eukaryota > Viridiplantae > Streptophyta > Magnoliopsida > Poales > Poaceae > Lolium > Lolium rigidum. The sequence goes on from NC_061508.1 coordinate 287,886,558, forward strand.
GAAAGTTTTGAAGAAACACAAAGGAAGATATAAGTTTCAGCAGTTGCTTTCAACTTCAACATGTATATCTCATGGATAATTGTCAACACAAAGTAATATGATGAGTGCAAATAAGCAAGTATGTAGGAATCAATGCACACAGTTGACACAAGTGTTTGCTTCTAAGATAGAAGGAAGTAGGTAAACTGACTCAACATAAAGTAAAACAAAGGCCCTTCGCAGAGGGAAGCATGGATTACTCTTGTGCTAGAGCTTTTTATTTTGAAAACCTAGAAACAATTTTGTCAACGGTAGTAATAATTCATATGTGTTATGCATAATACATCCTATAAGTTGCAAGCCTCATGCATCGAATACCAATAGTGCTCGCACCTTGTCCTAATCAGCTTGAATTTCCATGGATTATCATTGCATTACATATGTTTCAACCAAGTGTCACAAAGGGGTACCTCTATGTCACCCGTACAAAGGTCCAAGGAGATAGATCGCATTTGATTTCTCGTTTTTGATAGATCTCAACTTAAGGACATCCGTACCCGGAAAACATAGAAAACAGATAATGGACTCCTCTTTAATGCATAAGCATTCAACAACAGATAATATTCTCATAAGAGATTAAGGATTAATGTCCAAACTGAAACTTCCACCATGATACATGGCTTCGGTTAGCGGCCCAATGTTCTTCTCTAACAATATGCATACTCAAACCATTTGATCATGATAAATCACCCTTACTTCAGACAAGACGAACATGCATAGCAACTCACATGATATTCAACAAAGGTGTAATAGTTGATGGCGTCCCCAGAAACATGGTTACCGCTCAACAAGCAACTTATAAGAAATAAGATACATAAGCTACATATTCTTTACCACAATAGTTTTTAAGCTATTTTCCCAAGAGCTATGTATTGCAAAGACAAGGAATGAATTTTTTTAAAGGTAGCACGCAAGCAATTTACTTGGAATGGCAGAAATATACCACATAGTAGGTAGTTTTGGTGGACACAAATGGCATAGGTTTTGGCTCAAGGTTTTGGATGCACGAGAAGCATTCCCTCTCGGTACAAGGATTTGGCTAGCAAGGTTGTTTGAAGCAAACACAAGTATGAACCGGTACAGCAAAACTTACATAAGAACATATTGCAAGCATTATAAGACTCTACACTGTCTTCCTTGTTGTTCAAACACTTCACCATAAAATATCTAGACTTTTAGAGAGACCAATCATGCAAACCAAATTTCAACAAGCTCTATGGTAGTTCTTCATTAATAGGTGCAAAGTGCATGATGCAAGAGCTTAAACATGATCTATTGAGCAAAACAATTGCCAAGTATCCAATTATTCAAGACCATATACCAATTACCACATGAAGCATTTCCTGTTTCCAACCAAATAGCAATAAATGCAGCAACTTTTAACTTTCGCCATGAACATTAAAAGTAAAACTAAGAACACAAGTGTTCAAATGAAAAAGCGGAGCGTGTCTCTCTCCCACATAAGCATGAATTTATTCAGAGAATGAAAATAACAAAACAAAAATAAAAGCACACAGACGCTCCAAGTAAAGTACATAAGATGTGACGGAATAAAAATATAGTTTCACTAGAGGTGACCTGATAAGTTGTTGATGAAGAAGGGGATGTCTTGGGCATCCCCAAGCTTAGATGCTTGAGTCTTCTTGAACAATGCAGGGATGAACCACGGGGGCATCCCTAAGCTTATACTTTTCACTCTTCTTGATCATATTGTATCATCCTCCTCTCTTGATCCTTGAAAACTTCCTCCACACCAAACTCAAAACAAACTCATTAGAGGGTTAGTGCATAATCAAAAATTCACATATTCAGAGGTGACACAATCATTCTTAACACTTCTGGACATTGCTCAAAGCTACTGAAAGTTAATGGAACAAAGAAATCCATTCAACATAGCAAAAGAGGCAATGTGAAATAAAAGGCAGAATCTGTCAAAACAGAACAACCCGTAAACACGAATTTTTTAGAGGCGCTTAACATGCTCAGATTAAGAAGCTCAAATTGAATGAAAGTTTCGTACATATCTGAGGATCACTCATGAATTTTTGCTGATTTTTTCTGAGTTACCTACAGAGAGACCTACTCAAATTCGTGACAGCAAGAAATCTGTTTCTGCACAGTAATCCAAATCTAGTATCAACCTTACTATCAAAGACTTTAGTTGGCACAACAATGCAATAAAATAAAGATAAGGAGAGGTTGCTACAGTAGTAACAACTTCCAAGACATAACAAAACAGTAGCAAAATAAAACATGGGTTATCTCCCAAGAAGTGCTTTCTTTATAGCCATTAAGATGGGCTCAGCAATTTTAATGAAGCTCACATAAGGATGAGAGTTGGAGCAAAGAGGGCATCAAAAAGCAAGTATGAAACAAATTTAAGCCTAACCCACTTCCTATGAAAAGGAATCTTGTTCACAAATAAATTCATGAAGAACAAAGTGACAAGCATAGGAAGATAAAACTCGAGTAACTTCAACATTCTCAACATAAAGAGGGGAAACTTAGTATCATTAAGATGCATAAAACCATGTTTCCCTCTCTCATAATAACTTTCAGTAGCATCACTGATGAAATCCACAATATACCCATCACTTAAAACATTCTTATCATGGTTCATATGCATAAAAGTATCATTAATTTTGGCATAAGAAAAACTATGCTCATTAATAGTAATTGGAACATGATCATTATCAAAAATTTGAACATGGTAAACAAGTTGCATACTAAGGGAATGGTTTTTGGCAATCCCATCATAACTATTACAAGTTTCATAAGGATAATTATAACCTTTGTCATAGCATTCTTTATAATAATTGTCAAAGATTGGAGGCATAGTGTCATCATAAGAAATATAATAGTTATCTTCCACAGTATGTTCATCTGTAACCTTACCATCATTGTTACTAGAAGGAGATGTATCAAACATATAATCATCAGTAGCAAAAGGATTTTCAAACACCTCATCCCCAAGCTTAGAGCTTTCTATATCATTATGGGAAGAAGCATGGATAGTACTAATACTATGGCAATTATTAACATCATCATTTTCAGAATTAGTTTCCCAGAGATTTTCAATATCAAAAGTAGTGTGCTCTTCTAAATCATGATCACTAATGTAGGTAAAGGGCATAGGAAGATCATTGTACTCAGATTCATTATCATAATAATCATTAGGAGCAACATACTTACGGTTACCTATCGTTATCTCATACACGCGGGGATATGCCGTTACCTCTTTCTTTTTATTCCCCCTCTTCTTCTTCTTCGTTTCCTTCTTCTTCTTCTTCTTCTTTTCCTTCTCCTCGTTCCCTTCTTTAGGAGGAAGAGGCTTGAAGGGAGGCTTCTCCACAGAACCTGATTTATTTCCAGAAACAATAGAAGACACTTGGGAGGATTCCTCCTTTTCATTAATATGTTTAAAACACACAGCGGTCCTATCATATTTTGGCAAAGTGTCATCTTCTAAAATATTCCGTATGTAAGTATTTGTATGGCAATTATTAATGCAATAAGAAAGACACCCATGCAGGACACTATCAATATCAAGATCACTCATATGTAACAAAGAAATTTTTCTTGATAACTCTTCACACCCCAAAAATAAATTAAGTTCATCATGCTGATTAGGAAGGATTTCATCATCACAATACAAATTTGCAGCACTCATGGGGTTCGAATTATCATTGGAGGAGCATTGAAAATTAAAATGACCCACTCTATGGCAAAGTTCACAAATAAAAGGATAGAGGGCACAAACTTTTTCACCAAGATCATCTAGAGCCCTAAACCACTTTCTAGTCTTTTCATTCCTATGATGGATACAATATTCATCTTCGATTTGATTAATTCCACAAGGTCTATGCATTCCACAAAAATTAACATGCTTATAAGAAATAGTATTTTCAGAAGTTTGGGCATGTTTATTTCAATCATTAACAACAATTTCATTTTCCATGCAAGTGTCTTTGAAAGGTTCATGATACATGTACCAATTTTCCTTAGGAACATTAATATGAGAAGCAAAGGCTCTATAGCAATCGACCATAATTTGAGGATCAAGACCATATTTAGCACTAAGCTCTTGAAAATCAACAGTTTCAATGAAAGACTTGATGCATTCATATTCATAGTTTATACCTGATTCTTTACCTTTGTCGTTCTCCCAATCTTCAGCGTTCTCCTGAATCCGATCAAGAAGGTCCCATTTAAACTCTTCTTTATTGCGCGTGAATGATCCAGAACAAGTAGTATCCAGCAAGGTTTTGTCTTGAAAAGAAAGTCTTGCATAGAAATTATCAATGATGATATTACCAGGAAGCTCATGAATGGGGCATTTGAGCATTAAAGACTTCAATCTCCCCCATGCTTGGGCAATACTCTCTCCATCATGAGACCAGAAATTATATATGCGGTTTCGGTCTTTGTGAAGTTCACTTGGAGGATAGAATTTAGAATAAAATAGAGGCATAATATCCTCCCAATCAAGAGAATGCCTATTCTTCAGCAATTTATACCAATGCGCCGCTTTACCAGACAGCGACATAGAGAATAGTTTCTTCCTTACTTCATCCATAGAGATACCTGCACACTTGAATAACCCGCATAATTCATGCAAAAACAGTAAATGATCTCCAGGATGGACAGTTCCATCCCCTTCATGGCGGTTATCCATAACACGTTCAATAATTTTCATGGGTATCTTGAAAGGAATACTTTCAGTAGGTGGATTTAAAATATCACAGGCATCATTAGAGTTATCGCATATGGGAGATAAAGTATTATCGTAGCAAATTTTCTCCCCTAAAGATGGGAAGCTAAAAAGATCATAAAAACTAGCTTCCCCAAGCTTAGACTTCTCCATAGCATTAGCAAGTAATTGCGTTCATACTAATAACATTGCTACTAGCATGCAAATAAGGTTCCATAGGTTTTTTAATTTTCGCATCACATAATTCATGTCTTATTTCAGGAAATAGATTAAAAAGCTCACCGTTGTTTTCCATTATGCCTAACTAGTGAAAAATAAAAACAAGAAACAAAAAGATGCAATTGCAGGATCTAAAGGAAATAGCTTCGAGCACTCACACACCGGCAACAGTGCTAGGAAATAGCTTAGTAGTCGAAGGATGTGAATACCTTTTACCTTACCTCCCCGGCAACGGCGCAAGAAAATAGCTTGATGTCTACGCACGCTTCTATTCCTGTGGACAGTGTTGGGCCTCCAAGAGCAGAAGTTTGTAGAACAGCAGCAAGTTTCCCTTAAGTGAATCACCCAAGGTTTATCGAACTCAGGGAGGTAGAGGTCAAAGATATCCCTCTCAAGCAACCCTGCAATTACAATACAAGAAGTCTCTTGTGTCCCCAACACACCTAATACACTTGTGCGATGTATAGGTGCACTAGTTCGGCGAAGAGATAGTGAAATACAAGTAATATGGATGATTGTAAGTAGTAATTGCAATCTGAAATAAAAATGGCAGCAAGCAAACATGTAGCAGAACTTGTTGGAAACGGTGTTTCAATGCTTAGAAACAAGGCCTAGGGATCATACTTTTACTAGTGGACACTCTCAACAATGATCACATAAATAAATAACTTCTCTTCACTTGTGCTACTTTCTCACACTCTCTTGTTGCGTAACAAACACCATTCATTGTGTAGGGCTATAAAAGCACACCTCAAGCCGGAGTAAACAAGCTCCACAACATCCGGAGTTCATATTAGAGTAACCTCTAGAGTGCATAATAGACCGTTGCAATTTAGACCGAGTACTAACATAGCATACACACTGTCAACAATAGCTATGAAAGGGGGAATAGATAGCATCAATACTATCATAGTAATAGTTAGCTTCATAATCTACAAGAGATTACAATCATAACCTACGCCAAGTACTACATGATGCACACACTGTCAACATTACATCATGGAGGAGGAATAGACTACTTTAATAACATCACTAGAGTAGCACATAGATTAATAGTGATACAAAGCTCATGATCACATAAAGATCACACCATGGGAGAGAGAGATGAACCACATAGCTACCGGTAGAGCCCTCAGCCTCGGGGGAGAACTACTCCCTCCTCATCATGGGAGACAGCGATGGAGATGAAGATGGCGACGGTGTCGACGGAGATGACTCCGGGGGCAATTCCCCGTCTCGGCGGCGTGACGGAACAGAGACTTCTGTCCCCCGAAACGGAGTTTCGCGATGGCGGCGACGTCCCTGGAGTCTTTCTGGAGTTTCATCAATTCGTGTCGGGTTTTTAGGTCACGAGGGATAATATAGGCGAAGAGGCGGCGCGAGGGGGTGCCTGGGGGGCCCAACCCATAGGGCGGCGCGCCCCCACTCTAGGCCGCACCAGCCTATGGTCTGGAGGGCCTGGGCCTCCTCTCCGACTCCCCTTCGGTGTTCTGGTCCTTCTCGGTGAAATAGGATGTCTGGCTTTTGTTTCGTCGAATTCCGAGAATATTGCCCGAACAGCCTTTCTGGAACCAAAAACAGCAGAAAACAGGATCTAGCACTTCGGCATCTTGTTAATAGGTTAGTTCCGGAAAATGCATAAAATCATTATAAAGTGTGAGGAAAACATGTAGGTATTGTTATAAAACTAGCATGGAACATCAGAAATTATAGATACGTTGGAGACGTATCAAACCACAACCGATGAAGGATGTCCTAGACGCCTATGCCAAAGCGATGAAGAAGACTTGACGACACCATGAGCTTGACGACCAAGAGGAGATGTGGTTGACGATGGAAGTGGATAAATCCCATCCACGAATCTACCTTGGAGTAGAACCTCCCTCGTGTCTTGATCCTTAACAAAGAAAGAATTAGGCCAATACTCAACAAAGGCATGATTATGACGAGTTAGACGACTTGTGGAGAGAAGACTTTTAGTAGCTTTTGGAACATGGAGGATATTATTAAGATGCAAGTCATGACTAGGGGTATGAAAAATAGAAGAACCAACATGACATATATCCATACATGCACCACTAGCCGTGTGAATTTGATCATTGCCATTATATTGATCCCTCAGCTCTCCCGTGATGTGATCAGTTGCTCCAGTATCGGAGTACCAGTTGGTGTCAACACCATACTATCCAACAGCAACACCTGCAGACTTCTCCGGGCCACCATAATTTTTATGAAACCTCTTCCAGCAAGCCAGAGTAATGTGTCCTTCCTTGCCACAGACCTGACAAACAGGCCTAGGACCATCACCATATTGTTGCCGAGGTCCTTGATTGCCATGGCCACCATTGCCGCCTCTGTTGCCACGTGACTGGTAGCCACGTTGATCGTATCCGCGCTGTTCATAGCGTTGTTGCTGCTCATATCTTGGCTGTTGCTCATATGGACGCTGATCAGGGTAGCCTCCACGACCACCACGGTAGCCACCACGGCCACCTCTTGTTGCTGCATTGGCCGACGAATCTCCTGTCGGGCTCTGGCTCTCAAGCCGTGCTTCATAGGATATAAGCTGAGCATAAAGATCGCTCATACTGATGTATTTGTCAGCCTTAATCAAGGCAGTGATTGCAGCAACAAACCCATTGTAGGGCTCATCATCGAGACCAGCGAGCACATATGATATCACATCTTCGTTGTCAAGCGGTTTCCCGCCATAGCCATCTCATCAACTAGATTCTTGATCTGATTGAAATAGACTGCAGCCGTCTTGTCCTCCTTACGGCACTTGTTCAGCTGCGTGCGAAGTTGAACTACATGCGCTTTGGACTGTGATGAAAACATCTCCATCACCGACGCCCACACACCCGCAGAACTGGTTAGGCCAACCATCTGGGTGAGAACCTCCCGTGACATGTTTCGCACGAGGTAGGCGAGCATGGTCTGATCTGCTGCGATCCACCGCGAGTACTCAGGGTTTGGGAACGACACATCTTTCCCATCCTTGTCTTTTCTCATCAGCTCCTTCTCAGGCTCCGGCATCGATCCGTCCAGGAGGCCGAATAGTTGGGCTCCACGGATGTCCGACATCACCTAGGCTTGCCAAAGTAGGAAATTATCCCTGGTGAGCTTCTCTAATATGCGGGCGTTGAGGGAGCCACCAGCGCCGGAGAGGAAGAGGAAGAAGCCTGAAACGCCATGGTCCTCTTGGATCAGCGACGATAGCGAGCGATCAGGGAAACGGCAACGCCGGCGAAACTTAGACGTAATATTGGAAGAGTTTCTCTGATACCATGCCAATCGATATGGGAAGCGTAACCCTAGCTTAGGGTCTGCGGTGCTTATATATTGTAGACATACAGTGGGCCGCCTCGTGTATATGTGAGGGGTTACAATACGGATACAAATAAAGGAGATATATAGAGATACATGTACAACTAGAGATATAACTTAACAAAGGTCTCCTCCTCTGATTCGTAGATCTCTTCCTAATCTACATGGCCTGCGATCTTGGCGATTTATTGATTTTTTTCTCGTTGTTTGTAGCGAATCGAATGAGGACTACCCTAAACTCGGCCATGGAACTTCTTTTGCAACGCGCGCTGGCCTGCTGGTGGTCCGCACGTGATGGCGCCGACTGCCTACTATGGAAAGGGAGAAGCGGTACGACTGGAATTTTTGGCAAAAAGAACCACTTGCGCCAATGAAATGGCAAAAAGGACCACCGGTAAGTGAAAATGGCAAAAGTGCCATGGAGGCACGCTCGCCAGCCGACACGTGGCAGGTGCCGCCGCCGGCTTTGGCGGCAGGCCCTGCCGCCGTGTGCTGTGGAGGCACGTCCGTCGCCCGTTAGCACCGTCGACCATGGTGGGCCCTTCCGCCACAGAGAAAGGTGGCACGCTAACGTGGCGCCTGCCTCCACCGGCAGTGGCGGCAAGTCTCCTGCCGGGCCGACAAACGCAGCAGGCCTGCTGCACTGATACCCACGCGCACTCATTCCCACACTACGCTTTTTGATGATTGCTTCGCTTTTTTGCTGATTGCAGTAATTTCCCTCCTAATTCCCCCGCTCGATCTGTTCAGTTCTCTATAAAAACAGCCTCACGATAATATCATCCAGCTAACGTGCGTACTCACTTCTTCAATAAATTAGTTCATTTCCTCGTATGTTCTAATTTCACTCATACATACAATAATACTGCACTACAGCAGCTATATGCTTCAATCCACCTAAATTCATCCATTTATTCATATGTTAAAATTTCACTCATACATACAATAATACTACACTAGACTACGCAAATTCAATGTTACATGTCTAATTACTAAAGTAAGATACACTGCAGTAAACAATAAATGGTAACAAAATTTGTGCATGTACGATTATAATCAAATATCTCACATAACTCACCTTGATGTATTAGTCCTTCTACTGCTTCATGCACTTAATCACGGACTTAATCACTAGCTATGCTAATTTCTGTCTGTTCGTACGAGAGAAACGAGAGAAGCGAGAGAAGGAGTAGCTGCGCGTGAGTGAGAACATTGCCCTGTGAGGAGTGAGCAGCTGCTGCTTTTAAAGCATGCGGAGTCAAACTGCTGAAGCACTTTCGGTGGTCTATTTCCTGTATCAGTCGTTTCATGTCTGCACCAAATGCATGCGAATCGACGAGTTACACCCATACAACATCGAAATCAGCTGCAATCCCTCCATTCACGCGCCACAGCCAAAAGCATGGGAAATGATCACACACTGAGCCAAAAACAGAGAAATCCAGCAGCACAAGCTTTCACGCGCACGCACTTTCGGCCAGCAGCAATCTTGCCGCCGTGGCTGGTGGCGGCACCCTGCCACGCCAGCATGCCGCCGCGGGCGCCCACCAGCTAACGGTGTGGTCGACGGCGACGGACGGCGACGGACGTGCCGCCACAGCACACGGCGGCAGGGCCTGCCGCCACAGCCGGCGGCGGCACTTGCCACGTGTCGGCTGGCGAGCGTGTCGCCATGGCACTTTTGCCATTTTCACTCACAGGTGATCCTCTTTGCCATTTCATTGGGGCAAGTGGTCCTTTTTGCCAAAAATTCGTACGACTGATGGTCGTTGTCTGCGAAACTCGGCAGTGCAGGGAGCTTTGGTGCGACCATGGGTGAGCCGGCCATGGCATGGGTGGAAAGTTCATTTGTGGAGATTCCGGATGCTCTGACATGTGGGGTCAGTTTGCATAGAGAAAAGAGAGAAGAAAGGATATGTGGGTCCCATGAAGTTTCGCGAAAAGTACCCAGCACATAGAACCATGCCAACATGTGTCCTTCAACTGTTAACCATTTTACATGTCAGCCTGCATTGTGGCTCCCCTGTCAGGAACAACGTTAAACAAGCCAGATCGTGCGATCAGTGCTTTTTACGAAAATTTGAGAGTTGTGTGGTAATTTTTTGCAAAAAATAAACGAATTGTGGTGTTTTTTTGTAGCCATGGGCACAATTGAGGTTTTGCAAATTTCTCTACACTGCAAGCAATATGAGCATAAAGTACAATATTATCATGTAAATTTCATTTTCTATTTTATTTTGCTAATGTATGCATATTAGGTAATCGCTCATAGATATATTAAAACTGTTTCAGATCAGCAACCAGCCCAATACTTCCTTTTTTTATTCACATAAAGCACCAGTTTGTCGATTAGACGAAACACACATTGGAAATCATATACAAAAGCCATTTTCTGATCGTACGTTGTCGTCATGTAATTACAAATGCTCCCTTGGTAAAGTATTTGATAAAAAGGAACTTATGGTCGATCGCAATCCAACGCTATAAAGTGTAGACGGCTTACACAAATCTACATAGGGAGTGTTTATATGTGTCCAGCTAATTGGGGACATGGTCAGGTGTCAATATGCTTAACTAGTTTTCCATATGAGTGCTCTAGTCCAACGGTTCTCTTAATTTAGAGACAGATAACCCTGTCTAGTTTGGGTATCTCCAATCATCTGCATATAATGCCAACTACTAGTTTATTATTAGCAGGTAATACAATCATTAGTCGTGATGACAAATCACATCAAGAAACTTGAGCCCTATAAAAATAATGTTTCGACTTGCTACAGAAGCATAAACAGGTCAGGCCATACTAAAGATTTGCTTCCAGCTCCGAGCTACCCTTCAATGTTAGTATCCATATGTAAGTTTGCCAGTCTGTCTCGGGTAATAGAACACGTGTTTCTCCTTATTTCAGCTCAACAACAGTTGTCATTCTTGAAGTGGAAATAGAGGAATTTAATGACAGTTTTCTGCAATTTATATTCTTACCGAAAGACAATATCAGGATTCACAAGCATTACTTTTTTTGAGAGTACGTCAAAGGCGTACCATATCTTTATATAAGGCAGAGGTTTGAGTACAAGTACGGCACCACTCGCTACAAGAACCGAGCGTAACCCCACACAACACCGTCTATAGACTAAACAACCACAACACAAAGCACCTGTCCTAAGCAAAGAACCAAGCAACGTCTCGACCGACGCCAGGCACCTCCGTAGAGGAACAACTCCGAAAAGGCTTTCCTTGTCGATGCACCATCCGAAGGAGATCAATGGCGGGACTTGGTCAGACCCAAGAAGCCGTCCTCAAGAACATGCCAGCAATGGCGTGCATAGCGCCCTGAAGAACTGCCGTGGACCGCTGCGCCACCGGATTAAAGCTGCAAGGGACCTCTGCACCGTGTCTTCACGCACGAAGCTTCCAACAGAGTCACGACGTCGTCGATGTTAAGGCAATATGCTTGTTGTATTACCAGGGGGCCAAAGGCCACAATATATAGTACATGTACAGGTGCACATATGCAGAAAGCCCCCTAACATATGGGGAAACTACAATAGACAGATATATACATCTAACACACCCCCCCTCAAACTCATGGTGGATCCACAACACTGAGTTTGGAGAGTAAGAAATCATGCTGCGCTCGAGTCTGTGCCTTCGTAAAGAAATCCGCCAACTGCAAATCTGAAGGCACATAATGAACCGCAATAACATCATCCTGTACCTGTGCACGTGTGTAAAAAGCATCAACACCGATATGCTTGGTCAGCTCATGCTTGACCCGATCACGTGCAATACTGATAGCACCTGTACTGTCAGACAAAAGTGGAGTGGGTGTCGTAACAGAGACCCCAAAATCTGCAAGCAACCACCGTAACCAAGTCACCTCAGCAATCAACAAAGCCATAGCCCGCAACTCAGCCTCAACACTCGAACGGGAAGCTGCGACCTGTTTCTTCGTCTTCCAAGCAACAAGCGAACCACCAAGAAACACACAGTAAGCAGAAAGCGAACGACGATCCGTAGGATCACTCGCCCATGTTGCATCCGAATAGCACTGGAGCTGGAGAGAGCTAGAACGGGGAAAGAAAAGGCGACAAGTGATCGTGCCACGAAGATAACGAAGAACACGGAGGAGATGACTATAGTGAACAGTGGTAGGAGCTGAGACAAACTGACTCAGAATATGAACAGGATAAGAAATATCAGGACGAGTGACAAGCAAGATAAACAAGACTCCCAACAAGATGGCGATAACGGGTGGGATCAGGAAGAGGATCACCATCAGTAGGATGAAGCTTAACATTAAGCTCCATAGGAGTATCAACCATGCACTCATCCCCAAGAGCAGCACGAGCAAGAAGATCATGAATGTACTTTTCCTGAGAGATAGAAAAGCCATCAGAAGTGGAGGAAACCTCAATGCCAAGAAAATAACGAAGAGGACCAAGATCAGTCATAAGAAACTGATCACGAAGACGAGCCTTGACGAAGGCAATATACTCAGGATCATCACCAGTAATGATCATATCATCAACATAGAGAAGAAGAAGAGTACGTCCACGAGGAGAAGTATGAACGAAAAGTGCTGGATCATGAAGACTAGGAGAGAAACCAGCAGCAGTCACAACAGAGGCGAAGCGCTCAAACCAGGCACGAGGGGCCTGTTTGAGACCATAGAGAGAACGTCGAAGACGACAAACCATCCCATCGGGAACAGAATACCCAGGAGGAGGCAGCATGTAAACCTCCTCACTCAACTCGCCATTAAGAAAAGCATTCTGAACATCAAGCTGGGAGACAGACCAGCGGCGAACAGAAGCAACAGCAAGAAGGGTACGCACAGTAGTCATATGAGCCACAGGGGCAAAAGTCTCATCATAGTCACGACCGTGCTCCTGCTGAAAACCACGAGCCACAAGACGCGCTTTATAGCGCTCAAGAGATCCATCAGAGCGAGTCTTAATTTTATAGACCCACTTACACGTGATGGGACGAACACCAGAAGGGGGAGAAACAAGATCCCAAGTGCCAGTGCGCTCAAGCGCAGCGATCTCCTCAGCCATGGCAAGCTGCCATTTAGGATGACGCTCGGCATCCCGATAAGAAGTCGGCTCGGAAACGACAGAGAGACCATACTGACTAGGAGAGTAACGAACTGGAGCACGACGCTGACGAACGAGGTCGAGAAGGGGAAGCTCATCTGCAGAAGACAAGTCATCGAAGAAGAGGAAGAAGGGACAACATCGGAAGGAGCCGAAGCCGGAGAACGAGGAGTACTAGGTGGACTAGACGAACGAGAGGATGGCGCCGAAGGGGGCGCATCAGAAGTAGGAGGGAGGGGAGGAGGGACAGCAGGGGTGCATCCGGAAAAAGAAGAAAAGAGATATCATCCACCGGGTAAGTACCCGAGGTGGGGCGAGGATAGAAGGGACGCGTCTCATCAAACGTGACGTCACGAGAGATGTGCATCCGACGACCAACGGGGTCCCAACAGCGATAGCCCTTATGCTCATCACTGTATCCGAGAAAAACACACTCAACAGACTGAGCGGTCAGTTTGGTGCGTTCGCGAGGAGGCGAAGGACATAGCAGACGCAACCAAAAGAACGGAGAGTCGAGTAGTCCGGAGAAACACCGGAGAGACGCTAGAGAGGAATGCCACCTCGTAGAGCAGCGGAAGGCTGAATGTTAATGAGGTGGGCCGACGTAGCGACGAGCCTCAGCCAGAAATGTTGCGGAAGAGAAGAGGCAATCATCATAGCACGGATGGTCTCAAGAAGATGACGATGCTTACGCTCGGCGACGCCATTTTGAGCATGCGCGCCGGGACAAGAAAACTGAGCGAGGGTGCCCTCCTCAGCAAGGACACCACGAAGGTGCTGAGAGATATACTCACCGAGCCAAAATCAGCACGGAACACGCGAATGGGTGAGGAATACTGAGTGCGGACCATGGCCGCAAAACGCTGATAAATAGAGAGCACCTCACCGCGAGAGTGCATGAAAAACACCCAGGTGTACCGTGAAAAATCATCAATGAATAAGATATAGTATCGATGGCCCCCTTTCGAAGCGAAGGGAGGCGGACCCCAAACATCTGAATGGACTAAATCGAACGGTCGCCGAGTGACGTACACACTAGTAGGATAGGGAAGCTGAATCTGTTTGCCTAACCTACAACCCCGACAGAGGTAACGACCCCGGAAGGCCACGATGAACCAAAGACGACGAGCGAGAGTCACAAAGGTGACCAAGACGATGATGCCACTGCTGAAAAGAGCCGGTGACGGAGGCAACAACCGGAGGAGAACCGGCAGATGAAGTGGCAGCGGAAGGAACACGAAGCCGCTCTAACTCCCAAAGCCCCGGAGACCGACGGCTACGAGGGCCAGCTCCAACCAGGGCCTATGTGCGACGATCTCGAACCGCACAAGACTCGGCGTCAAGAATGACGCGACAACCGGAATCGGTGAGCTGGCTAGCGAGAGAAAAGGTTCATCTCGAAGGCGAGGAACATGAGAAACATCGGGGACGAGAGAAAGAGGGAGTAGAAAGGGTGCCTTTACTAGAAACAGGAATAGAGGTACCATCAGCCGTGACAACACGGACAGGAGAAATAAGAGACCGAAAAGCGAGATGAATAGAGGACTCGGAGGTCATATGAAAGGAAGCTCCGGAATCCGGATACCACGGGGACGTACTCGATCGTGTAGAAAGTGGTGGTCGCGCGAGTGCCGAAGAGCCGGCCACGGAACCAGCAGGCGCCCGGCGAGGAAGAGTCCGGAGTAGCGAGCGGACCACGAAGACCCCGAGAATGTCCCGATCGAGAGTGCAACCGCAGAAGATCCTGAAGAGCCAGCCTGTTGACGATCCTGGAACTGCTGACGTAAACTGGGATCCCGTGTCCAGCAGGTGGAGGAAGTGTGGCCAACCTTGCCACAGTAGGTGCAATGAGGACAAGGGCGGAGACTCGGACCGCGAGGCTGCTGACGTAAACTGGAATTCCAAGCATCAAGCAGGCAGTGAAGCTGCGCTATCTCATGCGCAAAAAGGGGCGCGACTGGAGAGGTCGACGTACAATCAGGTGCCGACGAGGAGCTATCACCCACACACACAGAGGTCACCAAAGGGGGCGACGGAGAGCAACACGCCGATGAAGACAGAGTCGGCAAAGCGCGGTCATAACCACGCGAAGAGGCCACGAAAGTCGGTGTAGAGCGGCTGGCCGACGTAGACGGAGTCGACGAAGCGCGGCCATAACCGCGGAAAGAGGTCGCAAAAGTCGATGTAGAGCAGCGGGCTGACGTAGACGAAGTCGGCGAAGCGCGGGCAGAGCCGCATGAAGAGGCCGCAAAAGTCGATGTAGAGCGGCGAGACGACGTAGACAGAGTCGATGTAGAGCAGCGAGCCGACGTAGACGGAGTCGGTGAAGCGCGGGCAGAGCCGCGTGAAGAGGCCGCAAACGGCGACGAAGAATGGCTAGCCGTCATACATGAAGGCAACGGACAAATACCAAGTATCGAAGGGAGGCCCAAAGATAAGGCGGAATCGACGGAAGAAGACATCGGATAACAACAGCCGACGACAAAAAAAAAAATTTACTACTTCAGCTGGAAGTCAATGATGCGTGTAGTTGACACGTCCGTTGGGAACCCCAAGAGGAAGGTGTGATGCGCACAGCGGCAGGTTTCCCTCAGTAAGAAACCAAGGTTTAATCGAACCAGTAGGAGCCAAGAAGCACGTTGAAGGTTGATGGCGGCGGGATGTAGTGCGGCGCAACACCAGAGATTCCGGCGCCAACGTGGAACCCGCACAACACAACCAAAGTACTTTGCCCCAACGAAACAGTGAGGTTGTCAATCTCACCGGCTTTCTGTAACAAAGGATTAACCGTATTGTGTGGAAGATGATTGTTTGCAGAGAAAATAGTAAAACAAGTATTGCAGCAGATTTGTATTTCAGTATTAAAGAATGGACCGGGGTCCACAGTTCACTAGAGGTGTCTCTCCCATAAGATAAAAGCATGTTGGGTGAACAAATTACAGTCGGGCAATTGACAAATAGAGAGGGCATAACAATGCACATACATGACATGATAAGTATAGTGAGATTTAATTGGGCATTACGACAAAGTACATAGACTCGCCATCCAACCGCATCTATGCCTAAAAAGTCCACCTTCGAAGTTATCGTCCGAACCCCTCCGGTATTAAGTTGCAAAGCAACAGTACAATTGCATTAAGTATGGTGCGTAATGTAATCAATAACTACATCCTCGAACATAGCATCAATGTTTTATCCCTAGTCGCAACGAGCACATCCATAACCTTAGGGGTTGTCTGTCACTCCCAGATTCACGGAGACATGAACCCACTATCGAGCATAAATACTCCCTCTTGGAGTTACTAGCATCAACTTGGCCAGAGCCTCTACTAATAACGGAGAGCATGCAAGATCATAAACAACACATAGGTAATAACTTGATAATTAACATGACATGGTATTCTCTATCCATCGGATCCCGACAAACACAACATATAGAATTACAGATAGATGATCTTGATCATGTTAGGCAGCTCACAAGATCCAACAATGAAGCACAATGAGGAGAAGACAACCATCTAGCTACTGCTATGGACCCATAGTCCAGGGGTGAACTACTCACTCATCACTCCGGAGGCGACCATGGCGGTGTAGATTCCTCCGGGAGATGATTCCCCTCTCCGGCAGGGTGCCGGAGGCGATCTCCTGGATCCCCCGAGATGGGATCGGCGGCGGCGGCGTCTCAGTAAGGTTTTCCGTATCGTGGCTCTCGGTACTGGGGGTTTCGTCACGGAGACTTTTTATAGGCGGAAGGGCAGGTCAAGAGGCGGCACGGGGGCCCACACCACAGGGCCGCGCGGCCAAGGGGGGGGCCGCGCCGCCCAATAGTGTGGCCCCTCCGTGGCCCCTCTTCGTCTCTCCTTCGGACTTCTGGAAGCTTCGTGAGAAAATAGGCCCCTGGGCTTTGATTTCGTCCAATTCCGAGAATATTTCGTTACTAGGATTTCTCGAAACCAAAAACAGCGTAAAACGACAGAATCGGCACTTCGGCATCTTGTTAATAGGTTAGTTCCGTAAAATGCACGAATATGACATAAAGTGTGCATAAAACATGTAGGTATCATCAATAATATGGCATAGAACATAAGAAATTATCGATACGTCGGAGACGTATCAAGCATCCCCAAGCTTAGTTCTCGCTCGTCCCGAGCGAGTAAAACGATAACAAAGATAATTTCCGAAGTGATATGCCATCATAACCTTGATCATACTATTTGTAAACATATGTAGTGGATGCAGCGATCAAAACAATGGTGATGACATGAGTAAACAAGTGAATCATAAAGCAAAGACTTTTCATGAATAGTACTTCAAGACAAGTATTAATAAGTCTTGCATAAGAGTTAACTCATAAAGCAATAAATCAAAGTAAAGGTATTGAAGCAACACAAAGGAAGATTAAGTTTCAGCGGTTGCTTTCAACTTGTAACATATATATCTCATGGATAATAGTCAACATAGAGTAATATAACAAGTACAATATGCAAGTATGTAGGAATCAATGCACGGTTCACACAAGTGTTTGCTTCTTGAGGTGGAGAGAAATAGGTGAACTGACTCAACATAAAAGTAAAGAGAATGGTCCTTCAAAGAGGAAAGCATCGATTGCTATATTTGTGCTAGAGCTTTTATTTTGAAAACATGAAACAATCTTGTCAACGGTAGTAATAAAGCATATGAGTTATGAAAGTTATATCTTACAAGTTGCAAGTTTCATGCATAGTATGCTAATAGTGCCCGCACCTTGTCCTAATTAACTTGGACTACCGGATCTTTGCAATGCACATGTTTTAACCAAGTGTCACAATGGGGTACCTCCATGCCGCTCGTACAAAGGTCTAAGGAGAAAGCTCGCATTTTGGATTTCTCGCTTTTGATTATTCTCAACTTAGACATCCATACCGGGACAACATGGACAACAGATAATGGACTCCTCTTTAATGCATAAGCATGTGGCAACAATTATTATTCTCATATGAGATTGAGGATATGTGTCCAAAACTGAAACTTCCACCATGAATCATGGCTTTAGTTAGCGGCCCAAAGTTCTTCTCTAACAATATGCATGCTCCAACCATTAAAGTGGTAGATCTCTCTTACTTCAGACAAGACGGACATGCATAGCAACTCACATGATATTCAACAAAGAATAGTTGATGGCGTCCCCGTAAACATGGTTATCTCTCAACAAGCAACTTAATAAGAGATAAAGTGCATAAGTACATATTCAATACCACAATAGTTTTTAAGCTATTTGTCCCATGAGCTATATATTGCAAAGGTGAATGATGGAATTTTAAAGGTAGCACTCAAGCAATTTACTTTGGAATGGCGGATAAATACCATGTAGTAGGTAGGTATGGTGGACACAAATGGCATAGTGGTTGGCTCAAGTATTTTGGATGCATGAGAAGTATTCCCTCTCGATACAAGGTTTAGGCTAGCAAGGTTATTTGAAACAAACACAAGGATGAACGGTACAGCAAAACTCACATAAAAGACATATGGTAAACATTATAAGACTCCATACCGTCTTCCTTGTTGTTCAAAACTCAATACTAGATGTTATCTAGACTCTAGAGAAACCAAATATGCAAACCAAATTAGCAAGCTCTAAGTATTTCTTCATTAATGGGTGCAAAGTATATGATGCAAGAGCTTAAACATGAGCACAACAATTGCCAAGTATCAAATTATCCAAGACATTTTAGAGTTACTACATGTATCATTTTCCAATTCCAACCATATAACAATTTAACGAAGAAGAAACTTCGCCATGAATACTATGAGTAGAACCTAAGGACATATTTGTCCATATGCAACAGCGGAGCGTGTCTCTCTCCCATAAAGTGAATGCTAGGATCCATTTTATTCAAACAAAACAAAAAACAAAAACAAACCGACGCTCCAAGCAAAGTACATAAGATGTGGCCGAATAAAAATATAGTTTCGGGGGAGGAACCTGATAATGTTGTCGATGAAGAAGGGGATGCCTTGGGCATCCCCAAGCTTAGACGCTTGAGTCTTCTTAATATATGCAGGGGTGAACCACCGGGGCATCCCCAAGCTTAGAGCTTTCACTCTCCTTAATCATATTGCATCATACTCCTCTCTTGATCCTTGAAAACTTCCTCCACACCAAACTCGAAACAACTCATTAGAGGGTTAGTGCATAATAAAAATTCACATGTTCAGAGGTGACACAATCATTCTTAACACTTCTGGACATTGCATAAAGCTACTGGACATTAATGGATCAATGAAATTCATCCAACATAGCAAAAGAGGCAATGCGAAATAAAAGACAGAATCTGTCAAAACAGAACAGTCCGTAAAGATGGATTTTATTAGGCCACCAGACTTGCTCAAACGAAAATGCTCAAATTGAATGAAAGTTGCGTACATATCTGAGGATCATGCTCGTAAATTGGCGTAATTTTCTGAGCTACCTACAGGGAGATAGACCCAGATTCGTGACAGCAAAGAAATCTGGAACTGCGCAGTAATCCAAATCTAGTACTTACTTTTCTATCAAAGACTTTACTTGGCACAACAAAACATAAAACTAAGATAAGGAGAGGTTGCTACAGTAGTAAACAACTTCCAAAACACAAATATAAAACAAAAATACTGTAGTAAAAACATGGGTTGTCTCCCATAAGCGCTTTCTTTAACGCCTTTCAGCTAGGCGCAGAAAGTGTGTATCAAGTAACATCGAAAGATGAAGCATCAACATCATAATTTGTTCTAATGATAGAATCATAAGGTACCTTCATTCTCTTTCTAGGGAAGTGTTCCATACCTTTCTTGAGAGGAAATTGATATTTAATATTACCTTCCTTCATATCAATAGTAGCACCAACGGTTCGAAGAAAAGGTCTTCCCAATATAATGGGGCAAGATGCATTGCATTCAATATCCAAGACAACAAAATCAACGGGGACAAGGTTATTGTTAACCATAATATGAACATTATCAACTTTACCCAAAGGTTTCTTTTTAGCATTATCAGTGAGATTAACATCCAAATAACAATTTTTCAATGGTGGCAAGTCAAGCATATCATAGACTTTTTAGGCATAACAGAAATACTTGCACCAAGATCACATAAAGCATTACAATCAAAATCTTTGATTCTCATTTTAATGATGGGCTCCCAACCATCCTCTAGCTTTCTAGGAATAGAAGTTTCAAGTTTTAGTTTCTCTTCTCTAGCTTTTATGAGAGCATTTGTAATATGTTTTGTGAAAGCCAAGTTTACAGCGCTAGCATTGGGACTCTTAGCAAATTTTTGTAAGAACTTTATAACTTCAGAGATATGGCAATCATTAAAATCTAAATCATTACAATCTAAAGCAATGGGATTATCATCCCCAAGGTTGGAAAAAATTTCAGCAGTTTTATCACAGGCAGTTTCAAGCAGCTTTAGCAGTTTCAGGTAATTTTGCGCGCTTTGCACTAGGAGTAGAAGCATTGCTAACACCAATTATTTTACCATTGATAGTAGGAGGTGCAGCAACATATGAATCATTAGCATTGCTAGTGGTGGTAATAGTCCAAACTTTAGCTACATTTTCCTTTTTAGCTAGTTTTTCATTTTCTTCTCTATCCCACCTAGCACGCAGTTCAGCCATTAATCTTATATTCTCATTAATTCTAACTTGGATGGCATTTGCTGTAGTAACAATTTTATTTTCAATATCCCTATTAGGCATAACTTTTGATTTCAAAAGATCAACATCGGAGGCAACACTATCAACTCTAGAAACAAGAATATCAATTTTATTGAGCTTTTCCTCAACAGCATTTGTTAAAGGCAGTTTGTGTACTAATAAATTCTTTAAGCATGGCCTCAAGTCCAGGGGGTGTATTCCTATTATTGTTGTAAGAATTCCCATAAGAATTAGCATAACCGTTACCATTATTATAAGGGTATGGCCTATAGTTATTACTAGAATTGTTCCGATAAGCATTGTTGTTGAAATTATTATTTTTAATGAAGTTTACATCAACATGTTCTTCTTGGGCAACCAATGAAGCTAACGGAACATTATTAGGATCAACATTTGTCCTATCATTCGCAAGCATAGACATAATAGCATCAACTTTATCATTCAAGGAAGAGGATTCTTCAACAGAATTTACCTTCTTACCTTGTGGAGCTCTTTCCGTGTGCCATTCGGAGTAATTAACCATCATATTATCAAGAAGCTTTGTTGCTTCACCAAGAGTGATGGACATAAAGGTACCTCCAGCAGCTGAATCCAATAAATTCCGCGAAGAAAAATTTAGTCCCGCATAGAAGGTTTGGATGATCATCCAAGTAGTCACTCCATGGGTTGGGCAATTTTTAACCAGAGATTTCATTCTTTCCCAAGCTTGAGCAACATGTTCATTATCTAATTGTTTAAAATTCATTATGCTACTCCTCAAAGATATAATTTTAGCAGGGGGATAATATCTACCAATAAAAGCATCCTTGCATTTAGTCCATGAATCAATACTATTCTTAGGCAGAGATAGCAACCAATCTTTAGCTCTTCCTCTTAATGAGAAAGGAAACAATTTTAATTTTATAATATCACCATCTACATCTTTATATTTTTGCATTTCACATAGTTCAACAAAATTATTGAGATGGGCAAGCAGCATCATCGTAACTAACACCGGAAAATTGCTCTCTCATGACAAGATTAAGTAAAGCAGGTTTAATTTCAAAGAATTCTGCTGTAGTAGCAGGTGGAGCAATATGTGTGCATAAGAAATCATTATTATTTGTGCTAGTGAAGTCACACAACTTAGTATTTTCAGGGTTGGCCATTTTAGCAATAGTAAATAAAGCAAACTAGATAAAGTAAATGCAAGTAACTAATTTTTTTGTGTTTTTGATATAGCAAACAAGACAGTAAATAAAGTAAAGCTAGCAACTAATTTTTTTGTGTTTTGATATAATGCAGCAAAAAAAGTAGTAAATAAAATAAAGCAAGACAAAAACAAAGTAAAGAGATTGAGAAGTGGAGACTCCCCTTGCAGCGTGTCTTGATCTCCCCGCAACGGCGCCGTAAATTTGCTTGATGTGTGTAGTTGACACGTCCGTTGGGAACCCCAAGAGGAAGGTGTGATGCGCACAGCGGCAAGTTTCCCTCGTAAGAAACCAAGGTTTAATCGAACCAGTAGGGAGCCAAGAAGCACGTTGAAGGTTGATGGCGGCGGGATGTAGTGCGGCGCAACACCGGAGATTCCGGTGCCAACGTGGAACCTGCACAACACAACCAAAGTACTTTGCCCCAACGAAACAGAGTGAGGTTGTCAATCTCACCGGCTTGCTGTAACAAAGGATTAACCGTATTGTGTGGAAGATGATTGTTTGCGAGAGAAAATGGTAAAACAAGTATTGCAGACAGATTTGTATTTCAAGTATTAAAGAATGGACCGGGGTCCACAGTTCACTAGAGGTGTCTCTCCCATAAGATAAAAGCATGTTGGGTGAACAAATTACAGTCGGGCAATTGACAAATAGAGAGGGCATAACAATGCACATACATGACATGATAAGTATAGTGAGATTTAATTGGGCATTACGACAAAGTACATAGACCGCCATCCAACCGCATCTATGCCTAAAAAGTCCACCTTCGAGGTTATCGTCCGAACCCCTCCAAGTATTAAGTTGCAAAGCAACAGACAATTGCATTAAGTATGGTGCGTAATGTAATCAATAACTACATCCTCGAACATAACATCAATGTTTTATCCCTAGTGGCAACAAGACATCCATAACCTTAGGGGTTGCTCGTCACTCCCCGCATTCACGGAGACATGAACCCACTATCGAGCATAAATACTCCCTCTTGGAGTTACTAGCATCAACTTGGCCAG
This sequence comes from Lolium rigidum, assembly GCF_022539505.1. Taxonomy (NCBI): domain Eukaryota; kingdom Viridiplantae; phylum Streptophyta; class Magnoliopsida; order Poales; family Poaceae; genus Lolium; species Lolium rigidum. The sequence continues at coordinate 287,909,829 of NC_061508.1, forward strand.
AGCCTCTACTAATAACGGAGAGCATGCAAGATCATAAACAACACATAGGTAATAACTTGATAATTAACATGACATGGTATTCTCTATCCATCGGATCCCGACAAACACAACATATAGAATTACGGATAGATGATCTTGATCATGTTAGGCAGCTCACAAGATCCAACAATGAAGCACAATGAGGAGAAGACAACCATCTAGCTACTGCTATGGACCCATAGTCCAGGGGTGAACTACTCACTCATCACTCCGGAGGCGACCATGGCGGTGTAGAGTCCTCCGGGAGATGATTCCCCTCTCCGGCAGGGTGCCGGAGGCGATCTCCTGGATCCCCCGAGATGGGATCGGCGGCGGCGGCGTCTCAGCAAGGTTTTCCGTATCGTGGCTCTCGGTACTCGGGGGTTTCGTCACGGAGACTTTTATAGGCGGAAGGGCAGGTCAAGAGGCGGCACGGGGGCCCCACACCACAGGGCCGCGCGGCCAAGGGGGGCCGCGCCGCCCTATAGTGTGGCCCCTCCGTGGCCCCTCTTCGTCTCTCCTTCGGACTTCTGGAAGCTTCGTGAGAAAATAGGCCCCTGGGCTTTGATTTCGTCCAATTCCGAGAATATTTCGTTACTAGGATTTCTGAAACCAAAAACAGCAGAAAGCAGCAACTGGCACTTCGGCATCTTGTTAATAGGTTAGTTCCAGAAAATGCACGAATATGACATAAAGTGTGCATAAAACATGTAGGTATCATCAATAATATGGCATAGAACATAAGAAATTATCGATACGTCGGAGACGTATCAGTCAACCGCACGCACGCGCAAGGAAATCGCAGCACGGTGCGGGCCGATCGGAGAACGGAGCGAGGGAGATCGAATCGGCGAGCAGAGCCACGCGCGGAAACAGAGCCACGCGCGGGAGCAGGACGGCGGGGCGAGCACGGCCAGGAAGGAGGCCGGCGACGGAGAACTGCGGCGGGGCGGTCACGGCCAGGAAGAAGACCGGCGAGCACGCGGGCGGGGACGGAGAGCAGGCAGGGCGAGCGACGGGCGTCGGGATCGGGCCGGGAGCAGGCGTCGGGGAGCCTGGTCGATGGGGATTAATCGGGCCGGGAGCAGGCGTCGGGGAGCCTGGCGATCGGGATCTCCCAGATCGAGCAGGTGCAGGTCGGGGATCGGGTCTCCCAGATCGAAGATGAGAGGAAGAGATTGGAGCGGACGGACGGGCGACGAAAGGAGATGAACAAGCAACGTCGGCCGGGAGAACTAGAGGATCAATTTTAGCTCTGATACCATGTTAAGGCAATATGCTTGTTGTATTACCAGGGGGCCAAAGGCCACAATATATAGTACATGTACAGGTGCACATATGCAGAAAGCCCCCTAACATATGAGGAAAGTACAATAGACAAATATATACATCTAACAGCCATCGTGCCGATCCGCATCGGATCGAGGCTTTCGCCCGAAGACAACCAAACTCCAACAGGGTAGGGAGATGTCGAGACTCCACGGCGACGCCTCCAAGGAGGGGACGCCCACGGGCGCCGTCGCCACCGGCCCGACCCAAGCCGTGCAAGAATTTCGTCCGAGTCGTCGACCATCTTCGAAAACCCAGAGCATGGGCAGAACGCCCTTGAGCCTCGCACTGCTGCCGCCACAGCGCCTCAACGATGAAGTCACAAAAAACTGCAGACCACTCCGACACACCCCGCAAAGCCGAAGATCCGGTCAACCTCCATCTCCAGCTCCAGCCCAGCCAGGCACCGCAGCCACCACACTCCCCTCCAGCGGTGGACCTCGCCAACTCCAGGCGCCCACCCACGTCCAGCTCACCCCGATCCAGTAGGTCCAGATTGGGCCGAGGAAGCCCAAATCGGGCCCGCACTCCGGCCTCCGCTCTCCGCCGCCGGGCGACGCAGACTGCGCCGGACTCGAGGCGGCGGACCTCTGCTCGCCGAGGCTCCCCTTGGCCGAGCTTCTCCGCGCCACCACCTCCAGCACCGGCTTCGCCCAGAGCTTCCCGACGGCGCCCCTGCTCTACTACGCCCCCAGCTCTCCGCTTCAGGCCTCACCGGCCTCCGCCATGACGCCGCGCCGCCACCCCTCCCGAACCCCCGCCGTGCGTCGCAGAGCCCGCGAAGCCCCCGCACTGCCGACCGCACTCGCCCACCGCGCCACCCATGGCGTCCCGCCTCCGCACGTAGGGGACCCGCTGGGGTGCGCCCGCCCGCACCTGCCGTCTTCGACGGCCAGGCGTGGCCGCCACCGCCCGCCCTGGCGGCGGCAGCGGCCGGAGGAGGAGGTCCCGACGGCGGCTTCTAGGGTTTGGTGGGGGGTGGCTCCGGAGTCGCCCGTGCGTGGCGACCCGGGAGGAAATTTTATTTTGTTCTTGATTCATTTACGGATTCACAAGCATTACAATAGCACGAGCTCGTGCAATCCAAACTATCTTAACCATTCATCCAGCTCTTATGTAGTGACTCATAAAATTAGCTGGACACCCGCAGATTAATGCCCAAATCGCATGATACTTCGAGAAAATAGTCTCTTGATCCAGTATATCAAATATTAGTTATAGATTTTCGATGATCGATGTGGGCTTAGCTCAGTGGTTGGGGTTGCAGTGACGCACCCTAACGACCGGAGTTCGATTCCTGTCGGGGACGAATTTCGAATTGTCACGCCAAGTCCCACTTCTACTATATTAAAAATTGTCTAGGTTTCATTTTTATTTTTTTTAGATCTTCGATAAAAATATTAACTGTTTATTGACCAGAACGTTTGATATCTTCTTTTCTGTAGAAGTTTGCTCCAAGAACATAGAAGATACTTTTTTGTAATATTTGCACAACGTATCGTGTATTTTCTGATTTCATTAATTCTTATGATTTTTAGATATTCCAATCGAAATGGGATCACTGTGTTTTGAAATTCCCACTATTTCCAGGATTTTTCCCACGATTTATTGATTAATGCATTTATCTCTTAATAGAAGCAAGTTGCTTTCTCCTCTAATGCTCCCTAACGACCGGAGTTCGATTCCTGTCAGGGTCGAATTTCAAATTGTCACGCCAAGTCCCGCTTCTACTATATTAAAAAATGTCTAGGTTTCATTTTCATTTTTTTTAGATCTTCGATAAAAATATTAACTGTTTATTGACCAGAACGTTTGATATCTTCTTTTCTGTACAAATTTGCTCCAAGAACATAGAAGATACTTTTTTTTGTAATATTTGCACAACGTATCGTGTATTTTCTGATTTCATTAATTCTTATGATTTTTAGATATTTCAATCGAAATGGGATCACTGTGTTTTGAAATTCCCACTATTTCCAGGATTTTTCCCACGATTTATTGATTAATGCATTTATCTCTTAATAGAAGCAAGCTCACGTCAAAAAAAAAAAAAAAGCAAGTTGCTTTCTCCTCTAATGCTCTTACACATATCCTGAAAACTATGCTCTATGTCGAGCATGTTTGTATCGATATCCACTTTTTTACTTCTTAATTGTGCATTTGTGGGATACGGGGCGACGACGAGGATAGCGTAACGAAGCTGCGTAGGGCCCCCCACATCACCCCGCGTAGGGCGACTCGGGGAGAAACCCTAAGTTGCCGCCTCCTCCCTGCCGCGGCCGGCACGCGCGCGTGGGCAAAGCCCGCGGTGGTCAAGGTGGCGGCAGGCTCCCTCTCGCGTCGTGCTCGCAGAGGAGGCGCGTGATTGACGACGGCGGTCACTGTCCGCTAGCGGGGCTGGTCGGGGATCGGCGGGGTGTGGTCCTGGGCTGGATCCGGGGCGGCGGCCTCGACCGGCGGAGCTGCGGCGTGTCGTGCTTGGTTGCTCTGACGAGGGTTGCGGCAGCCGGGTGATCTTCGGCGATGCGGCTGGTGGCGGGGGGTGACCCTGACGGCTGCGGATTCGGTGTCTACGGTGGCGTGGCCGTGCCTGGTGGTGGTCGGTCGGTCCTCTGCGCCACTCCATCCCGGTGGCTCGCGTTGGTGGCCTACTTCGGGGTCGGGGGTGGCGGTGGAACACTCGTCGACAAGCATGTGGTTGGTGGCGGCCTCCTCTTCCGCCGATGAGGTCAACCGGTGGGCGGCGGCGTGGGGACCGGCCGATCTGCCTAATAAAGGTTGTTGTCCTAGGGTTCTTCTTTTGCGAAGATGAAGACCTTCTTGATGTTGGTCCTTCTTCTTCTAGCTGGAGTGATGAGTTCCGGAAGGCTCCGCCGACGAATGTAACAGTGCATCTTTTGCCTCGAGTTTACTGGATCGGGTGGTATTCGGTCGCGCGCACCCATACTTTTATTTCGACTGTTTGGTTCTGGAGGGAGCGGCGCCAAGCTCTGTTCTGTGTTGCCATTAGATAACATTCTGATTCATGGTGAAATCAGAGGTGAAGAATATTAGGAAGGCCGTATCGGAGGACTAGCAATGGAGGTTCGAGCCTCTGTGATGTTGAGGGACTTGCTTGGTGTTCTGGTTCTTACAACAACAGTATGCAAGTGGGGGCGGCATGACATGTGAAGTTCAGGGTCTTACCTTTCAGGGTGAAAATTCAAGGCCTGACCTTAAATGGTCTTGTTGAAGGCATTGTTTTGAGAGCGGGGAATATCTTCAGGGTGAAAACATAAAATCTTTTGATCGGGCAACGACGACGCTTGTGCACTGTTTTCTTATTGGACGCATCGCTTTGGAGAGCCTGAAGTTCAGGTGTCGACTTTTTATTTCTTAGTTTTATTTTTCGATTTTTTGGTTATATGCATCCATACTACCATTAGGGTATTGCGTTTTTTGCAGTGGGTGTAATTGGTATGTCTTGATATTAATATATTTAGTTCATTGAAAAAATTGTTCATTTGTGATAGAAACTACCCCATCTAGTTAAAATTCTAACGAAATTTCTATCTAAGAATGTTTGAAAACGATTTTACCCCATTCTATTCTAAAACAACATGTTAGATCGACGTGGCACAAATAATTTGTAAAGCTCAAAAGGCAACATTGGTGGTCATGTATGGCCTTTTGTTCTTTACCCATTCCATTCCTGGGCGTCATCCTGGTATCATTGCCCATGACACACAAGAGGGGGAAAAGGGTCTAATGTTTCTTAAAAGAGGTAATATGAACAAATTTATACAAAATGCGGTAATTGTTGCCACAAATGCAAGCTATGAGTGAGAAGTGGAATTCAATCAATTAGAATTGATAGGCTTTTAAAGAAAACTCGAAGCTTTACACCTCCATGCAACAAATAGGAAGAATGTAATTGCAAATGCAAAATTCGATTGAAATAACATAACAACTCTCGAAAATGACTAATATACAACTAAGTGCTCGCTATGTAGACATTAAAACCTGCTTAGAGAGTGACCACCGGCCTAGATGGCATCCACAGGTGCAAAATACAGAACAATCCCGTGAAAACCTCAACTATGGGAGAGAGAATCCAATTATACAGAGAAGTACATAATGGGGCACTCTCAGATATAGTGAATATTTAAATTTCCAGGAGTATTGTAGAACTAATGTACAGCTTTACAATCTGGTTTAAAAAATTAAGAGCTTTATTCAACTTAGAGCATCTCTAACAGAGCCCTTATTCGAGCGAACTGAAAAAGCGAAGTTCAGTCTCCCGAAAATCAATTTTCGAGCGGATTAGGAGGTGGCGCAAAACAACACCTGTATTTGGAACCGAAAAAACGCAAATTCAAATTTGGTGGACTGATCATCGCAAACAAGTTTGAAAAGTGAAATTCATACGACATAGTTGCGATTGCAAAAGCCTCCGCGGCCAACTCCAAACTTAGCTAAATTTCGCCCCTTGGCGACCTACTTTAGCGCGGGGGATGACGATGGCGTCGGTGGCCTACTCGGAGTCAAGGTCGATGACCTCCTGCTTCACGCGGCGGACGGCCGCCTCCCTCTGCGCGGCCTCGTACGCGCGCACGGCACGAATGGCTTCCGCCTCCTCGTAGCGGAAGCGCGCGTGCCTCGGTCTCCGAGATGACAGTGACCTGTTGGATCGCCGTCGCCTCCTCCTCATCGTTGAGGACGTAATCCGCCGACTGGAGGATGACCCGCGTCGGAGCCACCACCACCACCACCTCCTCCTCCTCCTCCTTGTTGCTGCTGTCGGCGACTGGCGGCGCAAGCGCACGGCCCGACGCGCCGGAGGAAGACCCCTCGCCGCTATTGGCGTAGCGGGCTAGTTTCCTCGGTGGCATCAGGCCCCAGTTGGTCCGGCGGCGCGCGCTGCGCTTCCACGCGCCCTCCAAGCGGTTCCATTTCCTCCACTCGACCTCGGAGTGGAAGATGGTGGGCGTGGTGGCGAGTTGCTCCCGCCAATCCGCCCGCCTCCCCTCCAGTCGCAGTCGGCGCCATTCATGTGATCGCGGTGGAGATCGCGAAAGTGGAGATGCGGTGGCGGCAAGAGCGCGATTGCTCGCCGGAATTGGAAGCGCGCGCGGCGGAGGAAGCAGACGTGTCGGCGAGGCGTTCCGCAGCATGTATATATACGGGGCGAGCCTCGTATTTCTCGGGCCCCCGAACTTTTATAGACCGGGCCACCTATTCGGGCTCTGTTCTGTGATGCCTTCGGTCCGAACCTATAAATCCTTAGAAAAATCAGTTCTAACGGTATTTACAGCGGTATTTACAGGGGTATTTACAGGTTCTGTTAGAGTTCTCTTATGGTGGTATTAGCGTGAGAACATGTGAAGGTCCAATTGTTCTACTTATGGCCATTCAACCATTATTCTATTTCTGCTCCCTCTATTTTTTAGTTATCCTGCGTTCTGGCTCTAGTCAAAGAAAAAAAATTAAAATTTGATCAAAGATATAGCAAAAAAATATCAACATCTGTAATTGCATGTTTACATAATATGAAAATACATTTCAAAATAATTCCAATGATACTAATTTTATAGTTTAGATATTAATAGTTTTTTCTATATTTGTAATCAAACTTTATAAAATTTGATTTGGACTAAACCTAAAAGGCAGGCTAGTTATCAACGGATGGAGTACATATTTGGACTTCCAGATTTGAAGCCGACTTTCCACCTGCCGTTTTCCTCATATTTCGTTTCAACAGGGAACACGAAACGCCACGTCAGCGGCCCAGTATGGTCAATGAAGACGCCTCTTAAACCTACCTCGTTGACTCCCACAAACCCGATCAGAACAGGGCAGAACAGAGCTCTCGCTGGGCCCGACCAACGCCGCCGGCCGCTCCCCTATATAACGGCCGCCCACCTCCTCCTGCCCCCTTCTCATTGCCAAACCAACCCAAGAACGCTCGACCATCCTACCGCGCCAAGGAAGCAAACTCCGGTTCCCTTCTCCGGCTGTCTCCTCTGTTTCAAGAAGCAGGGGATTGGGTCAATGGGCTTGGAGGAGGCAGGGATGTGGGCGCCGGGGTGGTGGTCTACGTGGGGCTCGCTGGCCGTCGTCGTGACGGCGGCGTGCCTGCTCCTGCACGTGGCGGCGCGGGTGGCGGACGCGCTGTGGTGGCGGCCGCGGCGTCTGGAGGCGCACTTCGCGGCGCAGGGCGTGCGCGGCCCGCCGTACCGGTTCCTCTTCGGCTCCGTCCGCGAGATGGTGGCGCTCATGGTGGACGCCACCGCCAAGCCCATGTCGCCGGCCAACTCCCACAACGCGCTCCCCCGGGTGCTCGCCTTCTACCACTACTGGAGAAAGATCTACGGTATGCACGCGCACGCTGCTTCTGTGTTTTTCCTGTTCTGATGATTATTCTCTTTGCTTGACTGCACGTTCTCGCGATCAGTGGATTGGCTTCTAATGGTGGTGTCTGGATGCGCAGGTCCGACGTTCCTGATATGGTTCGGGCCGACGCCGCGGCTGACGGTGGCGGAGCCGGAGCTGGTCCGCGAGATCTTCCTGACCCGCGCGGAGGCGTTCGACCGGTACGAGGCGCACCCCATCGTCCGGCAGCTGGAGGGCGACGGCCTCGTCAGCCTGCACGGCGACAAGTGGGCGCTCCACCGCCGCGTGCTCACCCCCGCCTTCTACCCCGACAACCTCAACGTACGAATACGAACGAAACGCCCTTTCTCTCTGCTCCTTTGGCCACTATGCAGCAGCTGACACGGCGGCGATGTGTGTGTTTTTGCAGCGGCTGGTGCCGCACGTCGGCAGGTCGGTGGCGGCCCTGGCGGAGAGGTGGCGCACGATGGCGTGCGCGAGCGGCGACGGCGAGGTGGAGGTGGACGTGGCGGAGTGGTTCCAGGCGGTGACCGAGGAGGCCATCACGCGCGCCACGTTCGGGCGCAGCTACGACTCCGGCCGCGTGGTGTTCCGCATGCAGGGCCGCCTCATGGCCTTCGCCTCCGAGGCCTTCCGCAAGGTGCTCGTCCCCGGCTACCGGTACGTCGGTCAAATACAGCATCAATCCAAAAACCGGATTTGCCGCCCATTGTATTGTCGGTCATATTAATTGAACTCGATTGAATTTGCAGGTTCTTGCCGACGAAGAAGAACCGGATGTCCTGGGGGCTGGACAGGGACATCAGGCGCGGCCTAGTCCGGCTCATCGGCCGGCGCAGCGACGCCGCCAAGGAACACGAAACGAACAAGGGCAACGACGGCGGCTTCAAGGACCTGCTGGGGCTGATGATCAATGCCCGGGACAAGAAGTCGCAGCCGATGCCGGTGCAAGACATGGTGGAGGAGTGCAAAACGTTCTTCTTCGCCGGCAAGCAGACGACCACCAACTTGCTGACCTGGGCCACCGTGCTCCTGGCCATGCACCCGGACTGGCAGGACCGCGCGCGGCAGGAGGTCGTCGCCGTCTGCGGCCCCGGCGAGCTCCCCACCAAGGAGCACCTCCACAGGCTGAAAACGGTACGCCACCCGCAAACCACTGTTCCGACACACCGAAAGCTCCAGACGATCCTGCCGGAGGGGAGGAGGGCGTTTCGGTAACTTGCCCACGACAGCAACGAAAGAAAGAAAAGCCTCACGTTGTTTCTACCCCGTGTTGTTTTCCAGCTGGGGATGATCCTGAACGAGACGCTGAGGCTGTACCCACCGGCGGTGGCCACCATCCGCCGGGCCAAGGTCGACGTCACCTTGGGCGGCGGCGAGCTGGCGATCCCGCGCGACACGGAGCTTCTGATCCCGATCATGGCGATGCACCACGACGCGAGGTTCTGGGGCGCCGACGCCGCGCAGTTCAACCCGGCGCGGTTCGCCGGCGGGGCGGCGCGGGCGGCGACGCACCCGCTGGCGTTCATCCCGTTCGGGCTGGGTTCCCGGATGTGCGTCGGCCAGAACCTCGCCATCCTCGAGGCCAAGCTTACGCTCGCCGTCCTGCTCCAGCGGTTCGAGTTCAGGCCGTCGCCCAAGTACGTGCACGCGCCGACGGTGCTCATGCTGCTCTACCCGCAGTACGGCGCGCCCGTGATCTTCCGCCCCATTGCTCCATCTCCGCCGTCCGATCCGACGACTCCGGCTAGCTAGCTAGTAGCTCGCCATCAACGAACTGTAGGGAGTAGGAATTGACAGAAATGACCCCCTGCCGTGCTGTGTGTACATATGGTTAGTGACACGGACGGAGCCACCACTAACAAAAAGCTTGGGATTTGCTGCCATGGCCTCTGCTTTTGGGGGTGGCATGTTGCCGGAAACGCCTCGTTAACTGACTAGATCACCGGAGAGCAGTGAGATTTTACGATTTGATGGCACGGGACAGGAAAACAGCGGGCCCTGCCTCCGTTGCCGGGTCGCTTCCATTTGTTCTCTTCTCCTTCCATGGATTCTGGCGGTGTGCTTTGTGTACAGGCGTGGCTTTATTTATTCCGGCTATTCTTTATTACAGGAAAAAGAAAATCAAAATGCAAAAAGGTGTATGGGGATGGGAAATTTGTTCGCAGTGCACCTACGTACGCGGTATTCCAGCTCTTTGTGCTCCTCTACTTTTCTTTTCTTTTATTTTCTGCCTGGCTGTGTTGTGTTGACAATTCATCGTAGAATCTTCGGGTACAGGCAGGGAGGAATACGTATGCTGTGTGCATCTTGTGCTCATGTTTTCTGTACAGAAGCGTTAGATTCTAACTGAAGTCCACTGTGCCGCCAGTGTGTCGCCCACTCCACATTGTCCTCCTCCGGCCACTACTCTCCCGCTTCTTTATACACAAGAAAGAATTTTATTTTGCACCCCAGATTTCCTTTTTCTATTGCCGCTTATTTCAGTTATGAGGTATGTCGGGCAAATAGCAATATGGTTTTCTTTCAAAGAAATTTAACCGAGTATGTGTATATAATATTTTTTAAAGGTTTTGGCGGTCCCCATTCCCCATAATGTTAAAAAAGATATGCAAACTTTGGAAATCTACTTGTTGGTTGGACAAAGCATTTTGGAGTTGAAACATTCGCTTTGATGAGATAGTCAAATTGTTCGGCTTCAACAAAACATTATATGCACTTGTTGGTTGGACAAAGCATTTCTGGACAATATGATGAAAAGATTTAACATGAATGTAGGAAAGAAAGCATTCTTGCCCATGACACGTGGTGTAGGACTAAGAAAGACTCAGAGGCCTCACAGGTCTAAAGAGTCATGAAATTTTGATTCCATACACTTTGGCACTCAGATCGATTATGCCATTATATGCACCTTACCTCACGTTTCCTTTGTACTAAGCGTTACGAGCAGCTACCAAGCTAATCTTGGCGAGAGCCACTAGGCGGCTGGTAAGGATAATTTTAAGTACATTAGAATTACTAAGGATAGGTTCGAAGTTTATGATGGTGACAATGGGCTCGATGTAAGGTTGCACTTATACAAGTTTCCAAACCGATAAATATGACTTTCATTAACAAACCGCTATCGTTTATCAACTTGAGGTTAGGTGGCATGGGAGCGACTCGAACTCGGTGCCATGGTGGGATCTTAGAGGATTAACTCTGGTTGTGTCTAGGTGGCCGAAAACCGGCAAGTCACACACTTAAGGGTACTGAGCTAGTCGGATATGACCTGACTGATATAAAGGCTGACTAGGCTAGACCCGAGTCGGGCCGGGAAAGAGTTTGATGCAATTTGGATTGGTGTTGCACTCAGATTATGGTATATTGGAACCACGAATCGTGGATCCATACAAACGCCTATATAAGGTGGAATCACAAGTGACCAAGGGTTACACTTGCATCATAGTCATGCTTTAGAATCCCTAGCTAGCCACCAGCCCACCACAAATTTCCAGGTCGAACAAACAGATCTAGCAATCTGGCACCAATGTTCCGCCTCATATGTGTGGATACTAGAACACTAAGATGAAGGACTTCATGAACCTACAAGAAGTTGTTAGAGAAATTAGACGCATGCAATGACTGCGCTCCCACTACTCGCGTCATCGAATTCCGCACATGTGAATCTAGTGTTAATCCCGTAATTTAATCCCAAAATATAGATCATTGTATTACATGGTAAAAGTATGTTTGACTGCGCAAGTTTCACCCACATGAACCAATAATATGTCGTACGAACCAAATATTTTCCTAGCGCTAACCTATCAAGCTTGTGCTAGCGCCAAGAATTAATGTGTGAAGTGGTACCTCGTCTAGAACCAACCCATAGTTCGATGGTTAGGACGGCAATGGTACCACCGCCAACCCACCATGGATTAAACCTAGGATTTGATTATTTCATAGGAGAAATTTTCTTTCGGTGGGAGGCAGCGTCTCCGTTAATAGCGAGGCACATATGGTTACTTCATCAATCTTTCAAGGCACGCCGAATCAGTCTCTTAGATTTGCTCATATAGGTAGGATGTGTGCGTGTTCATAGGAGGCGTATGTATGTATGTGTGAGTGTGTCCATTGCAGCGTGTTTCTAAAAACATTATCCAATATAATGCCACAGGCAATCTTATAGGGCAGGTCCACATGTCATATAAATTGATAAAAATATGATACATAAACTAGGTTTTTCTATTTGGGGTAATGATACGTCTCAAACGTATCTATAATTTCTTATGTTCCATGCTACTTTTATGATGATACTCACATGTTTTATACACATTATATGTCATATTTATGCGTTTTCCGGAACTAACCTGTTGACGAGATGCCGAAGGGCCAGTTGCTGTTTTCTGCTGTTTTTGATTCCAGAAATCCTAGTAAGGAAATATTCTCGGAATCGGACGAAATCAACGCCCAGCATTTTAGAATTCCACGAAACTTCCAGAACACCCGAGAGCCACCAGAGGGGGGCCACAGGGCCACCAGACGCCAGGGCGGCGCGGCCCTAGGGGGGCGCGCCCCCCTATTGTGTGGCGCCCCCGTCAGCCCTTCGACTCCGCCTCTTCGCCTATTTAAGCCTCCTCGACCTAAATCTTCGATACGGAAAAGCCACGGTACGAGAAACCTTCCAGAGCCGCCGCCATCGTGAAGCCAAGATCTGGGGGACAGGAGTCTCTGTTCCGGCACGCCGCCGGGATGGGGAAGTGCCCCCGGAAGGCATCTCCATCGACACCACCGCCATCTTCATCAACGCTGCTATCTCCCATGAGGAGGGAGTAGTTCTCCATCGAGGCTAAGGGCTGTACCGGTAGCTATGTGGTTAATCTCTCTCCCATGTACTTCAATACAATGATCTCATGAGCTGCCTTACATGATTGAGATCCATATGACGAGTTTGTAATCTTGATATTGTTATGCTATTCAAGTGGATTTTACTTATGTGATCTCCGGAGACTCCTTGTCCCACGAGTGTAAAGGTGACAGTGTGTGCACCGTGTGAGTCTCTTAGGCTATATTTCACAGAATACTTATTCACTGAGTTATGATTTGAGTTGGATGTCTCTATGAAATTATGGTGTGTTAGTACCTCCTATGAATGCTCACAGTGACAGCGTGGGGTGTTTATTAGTACTTGGGAATACAACTTTAAGGTTTGCCTACATGATGAATTAGTGTTCGTTATCTTGCCAAAGAGTAATTCAGAATAGCATAGTGAAGTGCTTATATTTATATTCAATTATGATTTCAATGTTGAGAGTGTCCACTAGTGAAAGTATGATCCCTAGGTCTTGTTTCTAAGCATCGAAACTCCGTTTACTTACTGTTCTATTGCATGTTTACTTGCTGCCATATTTTATTCAGATTGCTATTACCACTCATATTCATCCATACTACTTGTATTTCACTATCTCTTCGCCGAACTAGTGCACCTATACATCTGACAAGTGTATTAGGTGTGTTGGGGACACAAGAGACTTCTTGTATCGTGATTGCAGGGTTGCTTGAGAGGGATATCTTTGACCTCTTCCTCCCTGAGTTCGATAAACCTTGGGTGATCCACTTAAGGAAAACTTGTTGCTGTTCTACAAACCTCTGCTCTTGGAGGCCCAACACTGTCTACAAGAATAGAAGCACCTGTAGACATCAAGCACTTTTCTGGCTCCGTTGCCGGGGAGGTAAGGTAAAAGGCACTCACACTCCGGTCCTAGGTAACTAAGTACTTTTCTGTTGCCGTTGTGTGTGTGTTCGAAGCTATTTCCTTTGGATCCTGCAATTGCATCTTTTTGTTTCTTGTTAAACACTAGTAAGGCATAATGGAAAACATTTGTGAGCTTTTTGTACTATTTCCTGAGTCAAGACATGAATGGTTTAATGCGAAAATTAAAAAACCTATGGAACCTTATTTGCATGCTAGTAGTAATATTAGTATGAACGCTTTGAACACCATTGTTGATAATGAAATAGAAAATTCTAAGCTTGGGGAGGTCGGTTTTGATGAAAATGATCTCTTTAGCCCTCGGGTATTGAGGAGAAAGTTTATGTTGATTATGATATGCCTCCTATTTATGATGATTATAATGATAGTGGTCTTTTGGTGCCACCTACTATGGAGAGTAATTTTTATTATGATGATACTATACCTCCTATATTTGATGATGAGAATAACAATGATAGCTACTTTGTTGAATTTTCTCCCACTACAACTAATAAAATTGATTATGCTTATGTGGAGAGTAATAATTTTATGGATATAGCTCATGATAAGAATGTTTCATTTGATAGTTATATTGTTGAGTTTGTTCATGATGCTACTGAAAATTATTATGAGAGAGGAAAATATGGTTGTAGAAATTTTCATGTTACTAAAACACCTCTCTATATGCTGAAATTTTTGAAGTTACACTGGTTTTATCTTCCTATGCTTGTTGCATTATGCTTCATGAATTTGTTTATTTACAAGATTCCTTTTCATAGGAAGTGGGTTAGACTTAAATGTGTTATGAATTTGCTTCTAGATGCTCTCTTTTGCTTCAACTCTTATTTCTTCCGAGTGCATCATTAAAACTGCTGAGCCCATCTTAATGGCTATAAAGAAAGAACTTCTTGGAAGATAACCCATGTGTTTATTTTACTACAATACTTTTGTTTTATATTTGAGTCTTGGAAGTTGTTACTACTGTAGCAACCTCTCCTTATCTTTATTTTATCGCAATTGTTGTGCCAAGTAAAGTCTTTGATAGTAGGGTTGATACTAGATTTGGATTACTGCGCAGAAATAGATTTCTTGCTGTCACGAATTTCAATATGCCTCTCTGTAGGTAACTCAGAAAAATCTGCCAATTTACGTGCGTGATCCTCAGATATGTACGCAACTTTCATTCAATTGGAGCATTTTCATCTGAGGAAGTCCAGTGCCTCTAAAAAATTCTTCTTTACGGACTGTTCTGTTTTGACAGATTCTGCCTTTTATTTCGCATTGCCTCTTTTGCTGTGTTTGATGAATTTCTTTGTTCCATTAACTTCCAGTAGCTTTGGGCAATGTCCAGAAGTGTTAAGAATGATTGTGTCGCCTCTGAATATGTGAATTTTTGATTATGCACTAACCCTCTAATGAGTTTGTTTTGAGTTTGGTGTGGAGGAAGTTTTCAAGGGTCAAGAGAGGAGGATGATATACTATGATCAAGAAGAGTGAAGAGTCTAAGCTTGGGGATGCCCCCGTGGTTCATCCCTGTATATTTTAAGAATACTCAAGCATCTAAGCTTGGGGATGCCCAAGGCATCCCCTTCTTCATCGACAACTTATCAGGTTTCTTCTCTTGAAACTATATTTTTATTCGGTCACATCTTATGTGATTTACTTGGAGCGTTTGTGTGCTTTTATTTTCGTTTTGTTATTTTCATTCTCTGAAAAAATGCATGCTTGTGTGGGAGAGAGACACGCTCCGCTATTGCATATGAACACATGTGTTCTTAGTTCTATCTTTAATGTTCATGGCGAAGGTTGAAACTGCTTCGTTCATTGTTGTTTGGTTGGAAACAGAAAATGCTGCATGTGGTAATTGGTATAATGTCTTGAATAATTTGATACTTGGCAATTGTTGTGCTCATATAGATCATGTTTAAGCTCTTGCATCATGTACTTTGTACCCATTAATGAAGAACTACATAGAGCTTGTTAAAATTTGGTTTGCATGATTGGTCTCTAGAGTCTAGATATTTTCTGGTTAAGGTGTTTGAACAACAAGGAGACGATGTAAAGTCTTATAATGCTTACAATATGTTTATATGTGAGTCTTGCTGCACCGTTTTATACTTGAGTTTGCTTCAAACAACCTTGCTAGCCTAGCCTTGTATTGAGAGGAATTCTTCTCGTGCATCCAAATCCTTGAGCCAAAAACTATGCCATTTGTGTCCACCATACCTACCTACTACATGGTATTTCTCTGTCATTCCAAGCAAATACTTCATGTGCTACCTTTAAACAATTCAAAAGCTATTTTCTCTTATTTGTGTCAATGTTTTATAGCTCATGAGGAAGTATGTGGTGTTTATCTTTCGATCTTGTCATCTACTTCGGACAGACTTTCACAATGGACTAGTGGCTTCATCCGCTTATCCAATAATTTTGCAAAAAGAGCTGGCAATGGGGTTCCCAGCCCCAAATTAATTAAAACTTGCATTAATAATTCTCTTCACATGCTTTGCCCTGATCTATCAGTAAGCAACTTAATTTTGCAAATAGACACTCCTCCATGGTATGTGAATGTTGGAAGGCACCCGAGGATTCGGTTAGCCATGGCTTGTGTAAGCAAAAGGTTGGGAGGAGTGTCATCTATAAATAATGAAACTAAAATACATGTGTAAACAAAAGAGAAAAGGGATGATCTACCTTGCTGGTAGAGATAACGTTCTTCATGGGAGCCGCTCTTGAAAGTCTGCTTGATAAGGTAGTTAGAGTACCCACTACCATTCGTTGACAACAACAAACACCTCTCAAAACTTTACTTTTATGCTCTCTATATGATTTCAAAACTTGAAAGCTCTAGCACATGATTTAATCCCTGCTTCCCTCTGCGAAGGGCCTTTCTTCTACTTTATTGTTGAGTCAGTTTGCCTATTCTTTCTATCTCAGAAGCAAACACTTGTATCAACTATGTGCATTGATTCTTACATGTTTACCTACTGCATTTGTTATATTGCTTTATGTTGACAACTATCCATGAGATATACATGTTACAAGTTGAAAGCAATTGCTGAAACTTAATCATCCTTTGTGTTGCTTAAATGCCTCTACTAAGAATTTATTGCTTTATGAGTAACTCTTATGCAAGTCTTATTGATGCTTGTCTTGAAAGTACTATTCATGAAAAATCTTTGTTATATGGTTCATTTGTTTACTCATTGTCTTTACCATTGCTTTGAATCGCTGCATTCATCTCATATGCTTTACAATAGTATGATCAAGATTATGATAGCATGTCACTTAAGAAATTATCCTTGTTATCGTTTACCTACTCGAGGGCGAGTATGAACTAAGCTTGGGGATGCTTGATACGTCTCAAACTTATCTATAATTTCTTATGTTCCATGCTACTTTTATGATGATACTCACATGTTTTATACACATTATATGTCATATTTATGCGTTTTCCGGAACTAACCTATTGACGAGATGCCGAAGGGCCGATTCTTGTTTTCTCGCTGTTTTTGGTTTCAGAAATCCTAGTAAGGAAATATTCTCGGAATCGGACGAAATCAACGCCCAGCATCTTAGAATTCCACGAAGCTTCCAGAACACCCGAGAGCCACAAGAGGGGGCCACAGGGCCACCAGACGCCAGGGCGGCGCGGCCCAAGGGGGGGCGCGCCCCCCTATTGTGTGGCGCCCCCGTCAGCCCTCCGACTCCGCCTCTTCACCTATTTAAGCCTCCTCGACCTAAATCTTCGATACGGAAAAGCCACGGTACGAGAAACCTTCCAGAGCCGCCGCCATCGCGAAGCCAAGATCTGGGGGACAGGAGTCTCTGTTCCGGCACGCCGCCGGGACGGGGAAGTGCCCCCGGAAGGCATCTCCATCGACACCACCGCCATCTTCATCAACGCTCGCTTGTCTCCCATGAGGAGGGAGTAGTCCTCCATCGAGGCTAAGGGCTGTACCGGTAGCTATGTGGTTAATCTCTCTCCCATGTACTTCAATACAATGATCTCATGAGCTGCCTTACATGATTGAGATCCATATGATGAGTTTGTAATCTAGATATCGTTATGCTATTCAAGTGGATTTTACTTATGTGATCTCCGGAGACTCCTTGTCCCACGAGTGTAAAGGTGACAAGTGTGTGCACCGTGTGGGTCTCTTAGGCTATATTTCACTGAATACTTATTCACCGAGTTATGATTTGAGTTGGATGTCTCTATGAAATTGTGGTGTGTTAGTACCTCCTATGAATGCTCACAGTGACAGCGTGGGGTGTTTATTAGTACTTGGGAATACATCTTTAAGGTTTGCCTACATGATGAATTAGTGTTTGTTATCTTGCCAAAGAGTAATTCAGAATAGCATAGTGAAGTGCTTATATTTATATTCAATTATGATTGCAATGTTGAGAGTGTCCACTAGTGAAAGTATGATCCTTAGGCCTTGTTTCTAAGCATCAAAACTCCGTTTAGTTACTGTTCTGTTGCATGTTTACTCGCTTTCATATTTTATTCAGATTGCTATTACCACTCATATTCATCCATACTACTTGTATTTCACTATCTCTTCGCCGAACTAGTGCACCTATACATCTGACAAGTGTATTAGGTGTGTTGGGGACACAAGAGACTTCTTGTATCGTGATTGCGGGGTTGCTTGAGAGGGATATCTTTGACCTCTTCCTCCCTGAGTTCGATAAACCTTGGGTGATCCACTTAAGGGAAACTTGCTGCTGTTCTACAAACCTCTGCTCTTGGAGGCCCAACACTGTCTACAAGAATAGAAGCACCCGTAGACATCAGGTAACCATCACTACCTTAGACCTCCTCGAGTTGAACCTCCTCCGTAGGTTGGCTCCCCCTCCGGCCTTCCTCGTTAGTGTTGGGAGGGATGGGTAACAAATCTATGAGTGGAGTTTTTAATAATAAATAGTGTTTCAAAAGATTAGGTAGGGTTTTGGTAACCATCTTTTTTGGATTCTGCCTCAATGGAATGACATCGCCTACAATAAGTGATATTCGGCCCTTCACTCGATGACGAGATCTCCTTCATGGCGTCAATGGTGTTGTTGGAACATTAATTTTTCTAGGTATGGGTATTTAGATCTTACTTTTCCAGATCGATTTGTTTTGGATATTTACTCATAGTTGCTTACGGGGAGCATTGTCATGATCGACAATGGTGATTTGTAGTCTTGGCTCCCCAATTACATCGGCTGTGTTGTTTGGTTGCTTTTTTCCTATCATATTGATGGTGGTGTTGTTGCCAATGTTGATTGACTACATTAATAGTTGCAGGATGCACGTAGCTATGGCAGTGCGGCTCAAATTGAAATTATGGGATAACATGCACTGGTATGTATAGGTCCGTGGTTTGGTATCTATCTTATTTTTCTTTGCTGCCTTTAGAAAAGTACAAGATTATATCGTGGAAGAAGAAAGAGTTTGAAGACAATGAAGCTTTGCTCAGTTTTTGGCCTTCATTTTACTATAAATATATGGTATTGATTGTCAAAAGGGGGGTTTTCTATTTGGACTTAAGGGGTAGATTGATAACAATTTTCTTAGATGGGGTACAAAATGAAATTTAATTCATGAAACTCATACTATTAGAGAAAACCAAATGTTAGACCGGGCCATAGTTTGTTCTTTATTTTAAAAAAATGAATCAAAAGCAACATTTTTGAACTTTCAGAGAATTATGTAAAATGCCTGAATGTAGCAACAATGTATCATATAAACGTGTAGAATCTCATTGTGAAAATCTTTTACTCCGAGCTACATAAAAAAGGATAAGTGTACTAGAATTTTGTAGTTTCGAAAATGTGCATCATTCGCCGTATTAAACATTCACACTTATGTTATTTTTGTGTAGTCTAGAATACAGTGGATTTTGCATTGAGATTTGTATATTTATTAGATAAATAAGATATTGTTTCAAATTAGCTAAAACTTTAAAAAGTTTGCTTTTGACTTTTTTAAAAAAATTTGGGTTGAGTGATTCGGTATGTTGTACTACTACTTGTGCTCCTATTCTACTAATGTACATTCATTTAGGGCATGATTGGTTGCTCGAAAGCCCGTTGCATGCATCCAACATGCCAAAATTCGTGTATTTGGTCCCTTGGGCCGTTTATAAATCTTGGCATGCACGCTTCTTAAAGCATCTTTTTCCCAGCATGCGAAGAAACCAAGCACTGCGCTTGTGAGAAGGGAAAAGTTGTGCCCGTCCCACGCAAGCACGAAGATTGTGCAAGCGCGTACGCATCCCGAGAAGATGGCGGGAGAAATTTCATCACCTCCCGCTGCTACGAACCCTTTATATCAACGCCCGGCTCACCACCAAAAATCGTAGCACCATTTTTCCCACATCTACCTCTCCGTCCCGGCAAGGGGCTACACGGGCAAGCAAGTAAGCAGTGGCATCTAACCGATAGCTGTTGGATGGTGGTGGCCAACAGTTTTTCGCTTCTTCTATGATGGCTCCGAGTTCTTCTGACCCTAACTAGCTAGGAGTTTTTAGCATGTGTAGATTTGAGTAGAGGAATCGATAGATTTGTGGCCACATGTTGTTTGTTGGTAGTGGGGTAGTGATTGATGCACATGATGTATTGTATGGCAGTTGTATCTCAGTTGGTAACACTAGTTATTCTAAAGTTGTCCAAAGGTTCAGTCTTTCTTAGAGCATCTCTAACAGAGCCCGTAAAAACTCGAGCTGAAAAAGGCGAGTTCACTTCACCGAACTCGCGTATTCGAGTCGTAAAACGGCTGGCGCAGAACAGAGCCAGTAAACCAAAACTGTAAAACAGTGTTTTACAGTTTTGATTTACAGGCTCTGTTCTGTGCCAGCGGCATTCGAACCCGTAAAAACAGGGTTTATGAAATTATTTTAGCATATGATCGAAGAAACATCACAATAAAATGCAAATAATTCATGCATAGTTCATAGTGCAGACATCAAATGACAGAATCAAATGACACAGTTCATAGTTCCCCCTCTCCTATCACCGCCGGCATCAAACCGAGGTTGGCCCACCGTCACTGATAGGTCTCAAAAGTATCTATAATTTCTTATGTTCCATGCTACTTTTATGATGATACTCACATGTTTTATACACACTTTATGTCATTTATATGCATTTTCCGGCACTAACCTATTGACGAGATGCCGAAGAGCCGCTGTCGTTTTCTGCTGTTTTTGGTTTCAGAAATCCTACAAAGGAAATATTCTCGGAATTGGACGAAATCAACACCCAGGGTATTATTTTTCCACGGAGCTTCCAGAAGACCGAAGGGGATACGAAGTGGGGCGACGAGGCGATGTACCCATAGGGTGGCGCGGCCAGCATGGGGCCCGTGCCGGCCTATGGTGTGGGGCCCCTACGCCGCCTCCAACCCTGCTAGATGGTTGTCTTCTCCTCATTGTGCTATCATGTTAGATCTTGTGAGCTGCCTATCATGATCAAGATCATCTATTTGTAATGCTACATGTTGTGTTTGTTGGGATCCGATGAATATGGAATACTATGTCAAGTTTATTATCAATCTATCATATATATGTTGTTTATGTTCTTGCATGCTCTCCGTTGCTAGTAGAGGCTCTGGCCAAGTTGATACTTGTAACTCCAAGAGGGAGTATTTATGCTCGATAGTGGGTTCATGCCTCCATTCAATCTAGGACAGTGACAGAAAGTTCTAAGGTTGTGGATGTGCTGTTGCCACTAGGGATAAAACATCAATGTTTTGTCTAAGGATATTTGTGTTGATTACATTACGGCACCATACTTAATGCAATTGTCTGTTGTTTGCAACTTAATACTGGAAGGGGTGCGGATGCTAACCCGAAGGTGGACTTTTTAGGCATAGATGCATGCTGGATAGCGGTCTATGTACTTTGTCGTAATGCCCTGATTAAATCTCATAGTAGTCATCGTGATATATGTATGTGCATTGTTATGCCCTCTCTATTTGTCAATTGCCCAACTGTAATTTGTTCATCCAACATGCTATTTATCTTATGGGAGAGACACCACTAGTGAACTGTGGACCCCGATCCATTCTTTTACATCTGAAATACAATCTACTGCAAACTCTGTTCTTTACTGTTCTTCGCAAACAAATATCATTTTCCACACCATACGTTTAATCCTTTGTTTACAGCAAGCCAGTGAGATTGACAACCTCGCTGTT
This sequence comes from Lolium rigidum, assembly GCF_022539505.1. Lineage (NCBI taxonomy): Eukaryota > Viridiplantae > Streptophyta > Magnoliopsida > Poales > Poaceae > Lolium > Lolium rigidum. The sequence continues at coordinate 287,931,470 of NC_061508.1, forward strand.
AAGTTGGGGCAAAGTATTGTGATTGTGTTGTGCAGGTTCCACGTTGGCGCCGGAATCCCTGGTGTTGCGCTGCACTACACTCCATCACCAACAACCTTCACGTGTTCCTTAACTCCTACTGGTTCGATAACCTTGATTTCATACTGAGGTAAAACTCGCTGCTGTACGCATCACACCTTCCTCTTGGGGTTCCCAACAGACGTGTGTCAACTGCACGCCAGCAATAATTTTTCTGGCGCCGTTGCCGGGGAACGAAGAAAAGTTACACCACAAAGATTTCCAACTCCCACGACAACTGCCAGCGATTTTTCTGGCGCCGTTGCCGGGGAGATCAAGACACGCTGCAAGGGGAGTCTCCCACATCCAATCTCTTTACTTTGTTTTTGTCTTGCTTTACTTTATTTTATTTACTGGTTTGTTTGCTCTCTATATCAAAAATACAAAAAAAATTAGTTACTAGTTTTACTTTATTTACTGTCTTGTTTGCGTTCTCTATATTAAAAACACAAAAAAATTTAGTTACTTGCATTTAATTTATTTAGTTTGCTTTATTTACTACTGCTAAAATGAATACCCCTGAGAACACTAAGTTGTGTGACTTCACTAGCACAAATAATAATGATTTCCTATGCACACCTATTGCTCCACTCGCTACTACAGACGAGAATTTTTTGAAATTAAACCTGCTTTACTAAATCTTGTTATGAGAGAGCAATTTTCTGGTGTTAGTTCTGATGATGCTGCTGCCCATCTTAATAATTTTGTTGAACTTTGTGAAATGCAAAAGTATAAGGATGTAGATGGTAACATTATAAAATTAAAATTGTTGATACGTCTCAAACGTATCTATAATTTCTTATGTTCCATGCTACTTTTATGATGATACTCACATGTTTTATACACACTTTATGTCATTATTATGCATTTTCCGGCACTAACCTATTGACGAGATGCCGAAGAGCCGCTTGTTGTTTTCTCGCTGTTTTTGGTTTCAGAAATCCTACAAAGGAAATATTCTCGGAATTGGACGAAATCAACGCCCAGGGTCTTATTTTTCCACGAAGATTCCAGAAGACCGAAAGGGATACGAAGTGGGGCGACGAGGCGCCGCCACCATAGGGCCGCGCGGCCAGAGGGGGGCCTGCGCCGCCCTATGGTGTGGGCCCCTCGACAGCCCTCCAACCCTGCCCTTCCGCCTACTTAAAGCCTTCGTCGCGAAAACCCCGAGCATCGAGAGCCACGATACGGAAAACCTTCCGGAGACGGCGCCGCCGCCAATCCCATCTCGGGGATTCAGGAGATCGCCTCCAGCACCCGTCGGAGAGGGGAATCATCTCCCGGAGGACTCTTCATCACCATGATCGCCTCCGGATTGATGTGTGAGTAGTTCACCCTCGGACTATGGGTCCATAGCGAGTAGCTAGATGGTTGTCTTCTCCTCATTGTGCTATCATATTAGATCTTGTGAGCTGCCTATCATGATCAAGATCATCTATTTGTAATGCTACATGTTGTGTTTGTTTGGATCCGATGAATATGGAATACTATGTCAAGTTGATTATCAATCTATCATATATGTATTGTTTATGTTCTTGCATGCTATCCGTTCGTTGGTAGAGGCTCGGCCAAGTTGATACTTGTGACTCCAAGAGGGAGTATTTATGCTCGATAGTGGGTTCATGCCTCCATTGAATCCGGGACGAGTGACGTAAAGTTCTAAGGTTGTGGATGTGTCGTTGCCACCGGGGATAAAACATCAATGCTTTGTCTAAGGATATTTGTGTTGATTACATTACGCACCACATACTTAATGCAATTGTCTCGTTGTTTGCAACTTAATACCTGGAAGGGGTTCGGATGATAACCTCGAATGTGGACTTTTTAGGCATAGATGCATGTCTGGATAGCGGTCTATGTACTTTGTCGTAATGCCCTGATTAAATCTCATAGTAGTCATCGTGATATATGTATGTGCATTGTTATGCCTTCTCTATTTGTCAATTGCCCAACTGTAATTTGTTAACCCAACATGCTATTTATTTTATGGGAGAGACACCACTAGTGAACTGTGGACCCCGGTCCATTCTTTACATCTGAAATACAATCTACTGCAAACTCTGTTCTTTACTGTTCTTCGCAAACAAACATCATCTTCCACACTATACATCTAATCCTTTGTTTACAGCAAGCCAGTGAGATTGACAACCTCACTCCAACCGTTGGGGCAAAGTACTTTGATTGTGTTGTGCAGGTTCCACGTTGACATCCGCACTACACTCCGCCACCAACAACCTTCACGTATTCCTTGACTCCTACTGGTTCGATAACCTTGGTTTCTTACTGAGGGAAAACTTGCTGCTGTGCGCATCACACCTTCCTCTTGGGGTTCCCAACGGGCGTGTGTCTTACACGCCATCAAGCTCTTTTTCTGGCGCCGTTGCCGGGGAGATCAAGACACGCTGCAAGGGAGTCTCCCACATCCAATCTCTTTACTTTGTTTTTGTCTTGCTTTACTTTACTTTATTTACTGCTTTGTTTGCTCTTTATATCAAAAACACAAAAAAAATAGTTGCTAGATTTACTTTATTTACTGTCTTGTTTGCGTTCTCTATATTAAAAACACAAAAAAATTAGTTACTTTCATTTACTTTATTTAGTTTGCTTTATTTACTACTGCTAAAATGAATACTCCTGAGAACACTAAGTTGTGTGATTTCACTAGTTAGGCTTAATGGAAAACAACATAAATATTAGAGATCTTTATAGTATTTATCTTGAGTTAGGACATGAGGTGTTTGAAGAGAAAATTAAAAAACCCATGGAACTTTGTTTGCAAAATAGTTGTAGCAATGTTATTAGCATGAACTCTTTGAACACTATTATTGCTAATATGCTATGGAAGAATTTAAGCTTGGGGAAGCTGGTTTTGATGAGCATGATATTTTTAGTCCCCCAAGCATGGAGGAGAGAATTTACTTTTATGACACTTTTCCTCCCATTTATGATGATAGTGGTATTTTGGCGCCACCTACTATTGAGGATAAAGTTTATTATGATTTATACTATGCCTCCTACATTTGATGATTATGGTGATGAGAATAATAATGATAGCTACTTTGTTGAATTTGCTCCCACTACAATTAATAAGAATGACTATGCTTATGTTGGGAGTAGTAATTATTTTATGCATTAGACTCATGATAAGAATGCTTTATGTGATAGTTATATTGTTGAGTTTGTTCATGATGCTACTGGAAATTATTATGAGAGAGGAAAATATGGTTGTAGAAATTTTCATGTTATTAAAACACCTCTCTATATGCTGGAATTTTTGAAGTTACACTTGTTTTGTCTTCCTATGCTATTCACTTTGTTCTTCATTGACTTGTTTATTTACAAGATTCCTTTTCATAGGAAGTAGGTTAGGCTTAAATTTGTTTCATACTTGCTTTTTGATGCTCTCTTTGCTTCAACTCTCATCCTTATGCGAGTGCATCATTAAATTTACTCGAGCCCATCTTAATGGCTATAAAGAAAGCACTTCTTGGGAGATAACCCATGTTTTTATTTTGCTACTGTTTTGTTGAGTCTTGGAAGTTGTTACTACTGTAGCAACCTCTCCTTATCTTTATTTTATTGCATTGTTGTGCCAAGTAAAGTCTTTGATAGTAAAGTCAATACTAGATTTGGATTACTGCGCAGAAATAGATTTCTTACTGTCACGAAATTGAGCAGCCCCTTCTGTAGGTAATTTAGAAAAATCTTCCAATTTACGTGCGTGATCCTCAGATATGTACGCAACTTTCATTAAATTTGAGCATTTTCATCTGAGCAAGTTAAGTGCCCCAGAAAAATCCGTCTTTACGGACTTTTCTGTTTTGACAAATTCTGCCTTTTATTTCGCATTGCCTGTTTTGCTATGTTGGATGGATTTCTTTGTACCATTAACTTGCAGTAGCTTTGTGCAATGTCCAGAAGTGTTAAGAATGATTATGTCACCTCTGAATATATGAATTTTCAATTATGCACTAACCCTCTAATGAGTTTGTTTTGAGTTTGGTGTGGAGGAAGTTTTCAAGGGTCAAGAGAGGAGGATGATACAATATGATCAAGAAAAGTGAAAAGTCTAAGCTTGGGGATGCCCCCGTGGTTCATCCCTGTATATTTTAAGAAGACTCAGGCATCTAAGCTTGGGGATGCCCAAGGCATCCCTTCTTCATCGACAACTTATCAGCTCACCTCTAGGGAAACTATATTTTTATTCCGTCACATCTTATGTGCTTTACTTGGAGCGTCTGTTTGTTTTTGTTTTTGTTTGAATAAAATCGGATCCTAGCATTCCTTGTGTGGGAGAGAGACACGCTCCGCTGTTGCATATGAACACATATGTTCTTAGCTTTACTTTTAATGTTCATGGCGAAGGTTGAAACTGCTTCGTTCATTGTTATATGGTTGGAAACAGAAAATGCTTCATGTGGTAATTGGTATAATGTCTTGAATAATTTGATACTTGGCAATTGTTGTGCTCATATAGATCATGTTTAAGCTCTTGCATCATGTACTTTGCACCTATTAATGAAGAACTACATAGAGCTTGTTAAAATTTGGTTTGCATGATTGGTCTCTCTAGAGTCTAGATATTTTCTGGTTAAGGTGTTTGAACAACAAGGAGACAATGTAGAGTCTTATAATGCTTGCAATATGTTCTTATGTAAGTTTTGCTATACCGTTTTATACTTGAGTTTTCTTCAAACAACCTTGCTAGCCTAGCCTTGTATTGAGAGGGATTACTTCTCGTGCATCCAAATCCTTGAGCCAAAAACTGTGCCATTTGTGTCCACCATACCTACCTACTACATGGTATTTCTCTGCCATTCCAAAGTAAATTACTTGAGTGCTACCTTTAAAATTCTATTCATTGTCTTTGCAATATATAGCTCATGGGAAAATAGCCTTAAAAACTATTGTGGTGAAGAATATGTAGCTATGTATCTTATTTCTTATAAGTTGCTTGTTGAGCGGTAACCATGTTTCTGGGGACGCCATCAACTATTACACCTTTGTTGAATATCATGTGAGTTGCTATGCATGTTCGTCTTGTCTAAAGCAAGGGTGATTTATCATGATCAAATGGTTTTAGTATGCATATTGTTAGAGAAGAACATTGGGCCGCTAACTAAAGCCATGAATCATGGTGGAAGTTTCAGTTTGGACAATTAATCGTCAATCTCTTATGAGAATATTATCTGTTGTTGAATTCTTATGCATTAAAGAGGAGTCCATTATCTGTTGTCTATGTTGTCCCGGTATGGATGTCTGATACGTCTCAAACGTATCTATAATTTCTTATGTTCCATGCTACTTTTATGATGATACTCACATGTTTTATACACATTATATGTCATTATTATGCATTTTCCGGCACTAACCTATTGACGAGATGCCGAAGAGCCAGTTGCTATTTTCTGCTGTTTTTGGTTTCAGAAATCCTACAAAGGAAATATTCTCGGAATTGGACGAAATCAACGCCCAGGGTCTTATTTTTCCACGGAGCTTCCATAAGATCGAAGGGGATACGAAGTGGGGCGACGAGGCGCCGTACCCATAGGGCGGCGCGGCCAGCATGGGGCCCGCGCCGGCCTATGGTGTGGGGCCCCTGCGCCGCCTCCAACCCTGCCCTTCCGCCTACTTATAGCCTTCGTCGCGAAAACCCTGTATCGAGAGCCACGATACGGAAAACCTTCTAGATACGCCGCCGCCGCCAATCCCATCTCGGGGGATTCAGGAGATCGCCTCCGGCACCCTGCCGGAGAGGGGAATCATCTCCCGGAGGACTCTTCATCACCATGATCGCCTCCGGATTGATGTGTGAGTAGTTCACCCCTCGACTATGGGTCCATAACAGTAGCTAGATGGTTGTCTTCTCCTCATTGTGCTATCATGTTAGATCTTGTGAGCTGCCTATCATGATCAAGATCATCTATTTGTAATGCTACATGTTGTGTTTGTTGGGATCCGATGAATATGGAATACTATGTCAAGTTGATTATCAATCTATCATATATATGTTGTTTATGTTCTTGCATGCTCTCCGTTGCTAGTAGAGGCTCTGGCCAAGTTGATACTTGTAACTTCAAGAGGGAGTATTTATGCTCGATAGTGGGTTCATGCCTCCATTCAATCTAGGACAAGTGACGTAAAGTTCTAAGGTTGTGGATGTGTTGTTGCCACTAGGGATAAAACATCAATGCTTTGTCTAAGGATATTTGTGTTGATTACATTACGCACCATACTTAATGCAATTGTCCGTTGTTTGCAACTTAATACTGGAAGGGGTGCGGATGCTAACCTGAAGGTGGACTTTTTAGGCATAGATGCATGCTGGATAGCGGTCTATGTACTTTGTCGTAATGCCCTAATTAAATCTCATAGTAGTCATCGTGATATGTATGTGCATTGTTATGCCCTCTCTATTTGTCAATTGCCCAACTGTAATTTGTTCACCCAACATGCTATTTATCTTATGGGAGAGACACCACTAGTGAACAGTGGACCCCGGTCCATTCTTTTACATCTGAAATACAATCTACTGCAAACTCTGTTCTTTACTGTTCTTCGCAAACAAACATCATTTTCCACACCATACGTTTAATCCTTTGTTTACAGCAAGCCGGTGAGATTGACAACCTCACTTTTAAGTTGGGGCAAAGTATTGTGATTGTGTTGTGCAGGTTCCACGTTGGCGCCGGAATCCCTGGTGTTGCACCGCACTACACTCCGTCACCAACAACCTTCACGTGTTCCTTGAATCCTACTGGTTCGATGACCTTGGTTTCATACTGAGGGAAAACTCGCTGCTTTACGCATCACACCTTCCTCTTGGGGTTCCCGACAGACGTGTGTCAACTGCACGCCAGCAAGGATTTTTCTGGCGCCGTTGCCGGGGAACGAAGAAAAGTTACACCACAAAGATTTCCAACTCCCACGGCAACTGCCAGTCACTGATACGTCTCCGACGTATCGATAATTTCTTATGTTCCATGCCACATTATTGATGTTATCTACATGTTTTATGCACACTTTATGTCATATTCGTGCATTTTCTGGAACTAACCTATTAACAAGATGCCGAAGTGCCGCTGTCGTTTTCTGCTGTTTTTGGTTTCAGAAATCCTAGTAAGGAAATATTCTCGAATTGGACGAAATCAAAGCCCGTGGGCCTATTTTTCCACGAAGCTTCCGAAGTCCGAAGACGAGACGAAGAGGGGCCACGGGGTGGCCAAACCCTAGGGCGGCGCGGCCCCACCCTGGCCGCGCCGGCCTATGGTGTGGGCCCCCCGTGCCGCCTCTTGACTTGCCCTTCCGCCTACTTAAAGCCTCCGTGACGAAACCCCCAGTACCGAGAGCCACGATACGGAAAACCTTCCAGAGACGCCGTCACCGCCGATCCCATCTCGGGGATCCAGGGATCGCCTCCGGCACCCTGCCGGAGAGGGGAATCATCTCCCGGAGGACTCTACGCCGCCATGGTCGCCTCCGGTGTGATGTGTGAGTAGTCTACCCCTCGGACTATGGGTCCATAGCGGTAGCTAGATGGTTGTCTTCTCCCCATTGTGCTATCATTGTCGGATCTTGTGAGCTGCCTATCATGATCAAGATCATCTATCCGTAATTCTATATGTTGCGTTTGTTGGGATCCGATGAATAGAGAATACTTGTTATGTTGATTATCAAAGTTATGCTTATGTGTTGTTTATGATCTTGCATGCTCTCCGTTACTAGTAGATGCTCTGGCCAAGTAGATGCTTGTAACTCCAAGAGGGAGTACTTATGCTCGATAGTGGGTTCATGCTCGCATTGACACCGGGACAAGTGACGAAAGTTCTAAGGTTGTGTTGTGCTGTTGCCACTAGGGATAAAACATTGATGCTATGTCTAAGGATGTAGTTGTTGATTACATTACGCACCATACTTAATGCAATTGTCTCGTTGCTTGCAACTTAATACCGGAGGGGGTTCGGATGATAACCTCGAAGGTGGACTTTTTAGGCATAGATGCAGTTGGATGGCGGTCTATGTACTTTGTCGTAATGCCCAATTAAATCTCACTATACTCATCATGATATGTATGTGCATTGTCATGCTCTCTTTATTTGTCAATTGCCCAACTGTAATTTGTTCACCCAACATGCTGTTCGTCTTATGGGAGAGACACCTCTAGTGAATCGTGGACCCCGGTCCAATTCTCTTTACTCGAAATACAATCTCATCGCAATACTTGTTTTACTCGTTTTCTCTGCAAACAATCATCTTCCACACAATACGGTTAATCCTTTGTTACAGCAAGCCGGTGAGATTGACAACCTCACTGTTTCGTTGGGGCAAAGTACTTTGGTTGTGTTGTGCAGGTTCCACGTTGGCGCCGGAATCCCGGTGTTGCGCTGCACTACATCTCGCCGCCATCAACCTTCAACGTGCTTCTTGACTCCTACTCGGTCCGATTAAACCTTGGTTTCTTACCGAGGGAAACTTGCCGCTGTGCGCATCACACCTTCCTCTTGGGGTTCCCAACGGACGCGTGTCGAACGAAAGACAATACGTCAACCACGCGCATCAAGCAAATTTCTCGGCGCCGTTGCCGGGGAGATCAAGACACGCCGCAAGGGGAGTCTCCACTTCTCAATCTCTTTACTTTGTTTTTGTCTTGCTTAGTTTTATTTACTACTTTGTTTGCTGCACTAAATCAAAATACAAAAAAATTAGTTGCTAGTTTTACTTTATTTGCTATCTTGTTTGCTATATTGAAAACACAAAAAAATTAGTTTACTTGCATTTACTTTATCTAGTTTGCTTTATTTACTCGTTGCTAAAATGGCCAACGCTGAAAATACTAAGTTGTGTGACTTCACAACCACAAATAATAATGATTTCTTATGCACACCTATTGCTCCATCTCGCTACTACAGCAGAATTCTTTGAAATTAAACCTCGCTTTACTCGAATCTTGTTATGAAAGATCAATTTTCTCGGAATTAGTTCTGATGATGCTGCCGCCCATCTTAATAATTTTGTTGAACTATGTGAAATGCAAAAATATAAAGATGTAGATGGTGATATTATTAAACTAAAATTGTTCCCTTTCTCATTAAGAGGAAGAGCTAAAGATTGGTTGCTATCTCTGCCTAAGAATAGTATTGATGGACTAAATGCAAGGATGCTTTTATTGGTAGATATTATCCCCCTGCTAAAATTATATCTTTGAGGAGTAGCATAATGAATTTCAAACAATTAGATACTGAACATGTTGCTCAAGCTTGGGAAAGAATGAAATCTCTGGTTAAAAATTGCCCAACCCATGGACTCGACTACTTGGATGATCATCCAAACCTTCTATGCAGGACTAAATTTTTCTTCACGGAATTTATTGGATTCAGCTGCTGGAGGTACCTTTATGTCCATCACTCTTGGTGAAGCAACAAAGCTTCTTGATAATATGATGATTAACTACTCTGAATGGCACACGGAAAGAGCTCCGCAAGGTAAGAAGGTAAATTCTGTCGAAGAAACCTCTTCCCTGAGTGATAAGATTGATGCTATTATGTCTATGCTTGTGAACGGTAGGCCTAATGTTAATTCTAATAATGTTCCGTTAGCGTCATTAGTTGCTCAAAAAGAATATGTTGATGTGGATTTCATTAAAAATAACAATCACAATGATTCTAGGCCATACTCGCTAATGGTAACTCTTATGGTAGATATGCTTCACCTAATGAAGAAAAGATGTTAGAAATTGAAAGATCCACCAAGAGTTTTATGCAATCACAATATGAGCAAAATAAATTGTTTACTAAAATTATGAATGAGCAATCTACCTTGTTGAAGAATATAGGAAATCAACTTGAAAATCTGAATAGGGAAATCTCGGGGTTGCAAACTAAACTTGCTAGTGCTCGAAACCCAAATCTCATACATGTCTCGGATCACAATCTTCTTTAATTAATAAAATGGCTGCTAAACCTGAGGATTTAGATGATAAAATTACT
>NC_061508.1:287941612-287974962 GCF_022539505.1 Lolium rigidum
AAAATAAATATAACAAAAATAAAGGATGCTCCAAATTTTTTCGATAACTCTATGTTGCTCAAACATAAATATAACAAAAATAAAGGACAATCCAAAAATCGAGAGTTTAAGATAAATACAGTGGGGTTCCTTGGGAATCCCCAAGATTATGGTCTTCACCATTCTTAGATAGCTCTTGGTGTGGTGTTCCTCTATTCCCTATGAAAAAACTTCAACACAAAGTTTTCTCCCATTTCTTTTCTATGGGGTGACACTAATGGTAGAAAAATATCATGCTTGATGCCATATTATTCAAAGATAAAAATCATCATTTATCAAAACCTGGACATGACTTAGTGACTTCCTGCGCACACCCAAAGCATAATCAAAAGACCGCAGCAAAACCATTTTAAACCGAAAGAGAATGGTTCGTAACATTAAGACGCAGAACAGTCCGTAGAAAATAGTTACAAGGCGTAGCAGTCGTAATTGTTTCAACCACTTAGACATGTCAGAAATTTTAGCCAATTTTTTGGCAAATACATAGAGGATTAAAATTATGGTACTATCGCGGACTTATTTCTCAAGATTTTAGCGATTTACCAAAAATATCACAAAAATCGTGCACTCAAAAAGCGCACCGTAGAAATCTCAAGTGAACGCCCACTCCTGTTCTGCACAACTTTAAAACATCCAAATGGGTAAAACTTGGTACTTTATTTGGAAAAATGAAAATTTAGACTCAAAACTTTATTTTAACATAGAAGAAAATTTAAAAAATGCAAAAGCCAAAAGAAGAAAAGAAGAATCAGGAAAAACCCAATAAAAAGCAATGAAGAAGGATTTTTTTTTGTTGTTTCTGTATTGTTCAAATCAAAAAACAAAATAAATAAACATAAAATATTTTTGTATTTTAGTTTTATAAAGAAGAAGCAAAAATATAAATAAAATAAAACAAAAGTCAAATGAAAACATGGTTTCCTCAAACACACATAGCGACAGGGACCGCGAAGACAAAACTAGAACATGAGTTTGGCGCCGATTTTACTCGAAACAACTGAGTAAAGAGGGCATGCATGGGCATCCCCAAGCTTATGATCTTGCTACTTCTTTTACTCAAATTCTTCCTCATCATATCATGTTACTCATTCAAACAAATAATTTTTTTCATCTCCATGATAATCCAATTTCTACAAAATGGTTAGGTCTCCAAACAAATGATATGATAATTTCTACTAAGATTGAAACTATAGTAATTATTGTAAAAATATTTTATTAAATAATATAATATATATATAAAGCAAAAACTCTTTTTTATTTTGTTTTAGTGTAGGAAGAGTTTTAATTCTATAGACTTTGCAATGGATCCATTGGCATGAACAACACATGCTCCAGGTCGACCGCAACTTCTCCATTGCTCATTCTTCTCATTTACTCTTCCATAGTTTATTTTTATTTTTATTAAAACTTATAAACTAATTACTTTATGTAAATTTCTTTTACAATTTAACAAGGACATAAAGGTGTGCTTAAACTAAGTTTTACTTGAAAGAATATGGAGCACACCATAAGATTTAAACCCACTAATCTCTTAAGTCCCACTCTCTTCCTAAAAGCATTGGAATTTTGTATGCGAATAAATAAAACATCAACTTAGTAGGTATCCAAGGCATATACATGATTAGTACCTTGTACTTGTGTACACAATATGTAAACATAAAAGAGTGGCTCTCTATCTCTTCCTCTTTATAATATTTGGAAGCATCAAAAGTAGACTCGACAACATTGTAAGTTGCATCAGCAATCACCACACAAAGACAAATGACATACGTTTACGGTATCATCTATTTACTTTACATCATCTTGATCCTCCCACAGACTAGACAAATTTGTATCCACATAGCGTATCACCATCAATAGTATAAGAAAGGGGGTGTCTATAGGAGTTTGCATGTTACCATCGTTGGGAGTTGGAGATGGAAGCATCACATTCTTTCCTCCACTTATTATTCTTCGTCTCCTCTTTCGGGGGTTACATGGGCATCCCTGGGCTTATGATTTTATCATCCTCCTTCTTTAGTTTCTTTATCTTCGGCAACTCTCTGGCCACGGATTCTCGCATTCGCAAGATTACTACGACAAGGGAATATTTAAGACGTAAATATAGTTGTATAGCATATCTCCTTCATATATTCTGCGGACTTACGCGAAAATCTCCACAGCACTCTTCCATTATCTCAATATTTTTTATGGTTTTAACTTTATATGCAAGGCATTGGAAGTAAACTACCAATACAAGCAAGTAGTTAGAATCCTAGCGCTACGCCTCTCCCCGCAACGGCGCCGTAAAAGTATACTGACAACCCCCAAGTGCAAGGAGATCACCACAAGCAAGACAATTCGATAAGCATTTGGAGTGCCGAACCCGCCGAGAAGTTGGCGGTAAACTATCTACTTTTAAAAACCCTACAACCCACTTATATGGCCTCTTGTATGCAAAGCTAAGATCTATAGTGTGTTTGCAGTAGTGTGGAGAAGAGGCTTCTACTCATAAATCTGAAAGAGCTTGAAATTATAAAAATGCAAAGAAGTTAACCAATGCCAAGATGAGCAAAGTATCTTCATGACTTGCGCATGAGGGGCAGTAACTCCAGGGAGTAAAATGCTCGAAAATTACGTTGCATTTGTGTGGTTGTCACAATTAGGGAAGCTTAGTATAGTCTTTTTAAAGTTTCTTCTAGAGAGGAGCCATAGATAGGCAGAAGCCGGCTATTATGAGAGAATACACCTCTGCGTGATTGTTCGCCAAAGGGCCAGCAAGAGCAAATAAGGGCGTTATTGAGACATATAAGTCCAACCTCACGGCTTTAAGCCTAAAGGTCCCCATAACCATACCCCCGGCGTGTTGGTAAAGATATGCTTCAAGAGGCAACAATAAAGTGTTTAATATTACATCTTTGTGCTTATGATAAACTGGTGCATCCCATGCTACAATTGTATTAACCGGAAACAATAATACTCAGTGTGTTTCTGTAAACATAAAAGAATCCCTAGCAAGACTTCCTTCGTTAAACTGGCTTCGCAGATTAATAGATGATCATAGTTTCATGATCATGAACATTGGATGTTATTAATAACAAGATCATATCATTAGGTGAATGATGTGATGGACATACACCTACAGTACGTAAGCACAACATAAGATCAATTTCTTTTTGCTACAAGCTTTCAATACATAGTAACATAATCCTTCGACCATGAGATCATGTTAATCACTTACACCGGATAGATGCTTTGATGACATCAAACGCCACTTCGTAAACGGGTGGCTATAAAGGTGTCATCACATGTACTTAAGTAGCTGAGCTGAAGCACAAGGATCAAGAGTTGGGATTTGTCCATCTCGAGGACGGATAGATATACTCCGGGCCTCTCTCCGTGGAATGTCATCCAATTAGTTTGCAAGCATGTGACTAGGTCGCAAGGGATGACATATCACGCACGGTAAAGCGTGCTTTATCGGCAATGGCGAGGTTGAACCAGGTACGGAGATACCGATGATCGAACTTCTGACCAAAATATCGTGCGACGAAAGCGAAATCCAGCATCGCATGTCTATGGTCCTTTCCGATCACGAAGTCATCGTTGAATATGTAGGAGCCATAATAGATCTCCGGGTCCTTCTACCGCTTATTGGCCGCGAGTGTATCACCGATCATGTACGATAGTTCGCGAACCGTGAGCAGGCTTAGACACACTTAAGGTTCGATGTTGTTTAAGTAGATATGGAATATGAGATGGAGACCAAATTTTTTTTGGAGTCTCAGATGGGATCCAAGACATCACGAGGAGGTCCGGAATGGTCTAGAGAATAAGATTCATATAATGGAAGTAATTTTCCGGGGTTCGGAAAAAGTTTCGGTGTTTGACCGGAGTTTCTAGAAGGTTCTAGAGGGCCACTGGTGGGCCCACCACCCCGGGAGGGGCCACATGGGACAAGAGAGTGCAGCCTGGCCTAATGGGCCAGGGGAACCAAGCCCTCAAGGCCCAGTCGGCCAGCCCCCCTAGGGATAAGATCAAATCCCTAAAATCGAGGGAGCTAATTTGGAAGGGGAAGCAAACTTGGAAGGGGATGATTTATGTTCCCCCCTTTCCTTCCGTATAAATTGAGTGTATATATAAGGATATATTTATTCGATGAGGAAGAAGTATGAAATATTTGAATAGATTCAAATAAATTTTAGCAAGAAGTGAAAATTATCGTAATGGAAAAGTCAAATATCTATGATTGGATAATGGTGGAAATATTTGAATTATGAGTTTTAACGAAGATCTAAGAGAGTTGCGAAATTGTTCCACAACTCACGTTTTCTCAGAACACCACAATTTTGATGGAATATTCGAGAGACGTATCCAAACCTTGTTGTGTAGAATTTTTTTGTTTTCTATGCTACGAATCCCTACAATGTTTTTTCGATAAAGGGAATATATTAATCAAAAGATACCAATTACACCCAGCCTCTGCAACAACGCACCACCCTAATGGCACTACGGATGCACACAGCCAAAAAATAGAAAAGAAAACTAAGAAAGAAAAGTCCCGCTACAGTATCTCGAGCCTAACAATAGCAATACATCCACCACCAAGACAACACCTGGAATACAGACTCTCCAAAAACGACGCCTTCAAAAAGGGAACAATGCTCTAACACCGTCGTCGCCCGATCAAAGATCTTAGGTTTTCACCCTGAAGATAGTTCCCGCTCTCAAAACAATGCTACTAACAAGGTCATTGTCAAGCACAACCAGTTAAGGCCAGACCTTGGGTTTTCACCCTGAAAGATAGGACTCTGAACTTCACCTGTGTTGTCGCCCCCACTTTCATACCGCTACTGTGAAGCCCGGAACACCAAGCAAGTCCCTCAACAACACGGAGACTTGAACCACCCTTAGCTAGTCCTCCCATCCGGCCATCATGAAATTCTCTTCTTCCGACTTTCATCATGGATCCATAGTCACTTGATGTCAACACGTAAAAAGAGCTGCGCGCTCCCTCCGGAACCAAACGGTCGGAATAAAAGCATGGGTGCGCGCGACCGAATACCACCCTATCCAGACAAACTACAGGGCAAAAGATGCGCTGATGCCGTCGCGCTCGGCGGAGCCTTCCGGAATTCAACACTCCGGCTAGATGAAAAGGATCAGCATTCGGTAGGTCTTCATCTTCGCAGAAGAAGAACCCTAGGACAACCACCTTCAAACCCGAAGCAGACGAACATGCCGCCACGCCGCCATCCGCTGACAAACGATGACGAAGCAGAATTCGGTGGATGGCGGAAGCCGCAACCACATCCTCGCCCCCGACATCGCCGCCCCCTTCCTCGCGCCGCCAGCAGAAGCCGACGATGGATTTCGGCGGGCACAAGATCCAACAGCCGTCGCCACCACCATCCATCGCCAGGAGGCCGTGGAGGAGGAGCCGCCGCCGCACATCCTAGGACGCCGCCCTAGACGCGGAGCACGCCGAATCCGGAGGTCGCCGCCCTAGCCGCCACCGCCGGTCGCCGCCTCCAACAAACCCCCGGGCACTTTGGCGCCGGGGCCTGCCGCCACCATGGCCAGCGTCGACGGCAGCGGCGGGGGGAGAAAAACGGAGGGAGGGGCGGCGGAAGGAGGGAGATCGGCCCCCCGGCGGCGCCCTGGGGAGCACCACGGAAGGGGTTAGGAGCGCCCTCGAGAATCCCTACACTGTTAGGATCACATTGTTGTTATATTGTGTTCTAAATTTATATAAAGGTTAATTTCTGACGCAGAGTGAGGCCCATCGCTAGGAATGGATCATCATCCAACTAGCTTACAATGACTATACATAACTCTTGGTATGCTGCCGTATGGGATAAGTTTAATCTTTGAGATCTCCGGCCTTCTGTAAATTATCCTCACATAGTGAAGATTTGCTGGCTCCCACCTGTGGGTTTTACCCATCTCATCACAGGGGTTTTCCATTATAAAATCCTTGTGCTCTCTATGTTGGTTTGTTCTTTCTTCGTTCTCTTTGCATGTCGTGATTGTAACAGGCGTTGCCGCGGTTTAGCGGGATTGGTAATACACAAGTATACTGTACTACTTATTGCAAGGGATCAAGATAGTGTTCATTGTTGTATCACTTTATGTAATTTGACTGCAAACTTCATAATGAAAGGGATGGTCGCAGCAATCCATGCAGTGGTCTGTGGTAATAAAACCGAGTGATTTCGTGCACGGAAGGTCCCATCCACGGAACAAAGGCCGCTCTAGTACGTTTTCTACATTCATGTTTCATTTATATTTTGGTCTTGGAAAAATTGTGCATTGGTTCACTATCAGAAACGACATTGTTGCCGACTGCCGCATATATGCTGAGAGCCCAGCTGGGCATATAGCAACTTAAGCCAATGGCAAAATAAAATCTCTTGGTGAACAAAAACACTCAACATATACCCTGTTTGCCGAGAGTTTTCCATACGCCCCGCTCTGCATATGCCGAAGATTTACCTGATAGATGCCAAGTGAAACGCTCGGTAGGTATGTTCGATGAGCGGATTTTTATCTTTGCCGATCCTACGGGGTGCTCGGCGAGAAATGGGATTCTGGCGTGCATGGGATCTACCGTACACGTGGCACTAGTGGAAAACGGGGCTATAGGCCCGGTCCATTTGGGCCTTTAGTCCCGGTTTCCAAACCGGGACCAATAAGGCGGGACTAAAGGGTCCCCCTTTCGTCCCTGCGTTCAAAGTTGCACCGGGCCTAAAGGCTGCGCCACGTGGTGTGGCCAGGGAGCTCGCGGTGGATGGCCTTTGGTCCGGCTCGTGGCACGAACCGGGCTCTAGTGTTTCTCTGCCGCGGCAGAGAATTGCTATTTCTCTCGCCCGCGGCACAGGTTTAGGGTGGAGCAGCGTTGCTCTGCCGCAGGCAGAAAGCAGGCGTTTCTCTGCCGCTGCGAGTTTCAGCAATGCATATATATCATTCAAAAAAGCACAAAAAATCGTCGTGATATATATATAGACATCGTCAACAGTACACGTAATGCATGCATATTTACAACATAAAGTCGGATCTCTTTACTAAATCTATTAGCTTCTACAAAGTCTGCTCAACACATAGCTATGACTTTCCTATAGTGTTCTCCACCGGGGTAATGACCTCGGTAAGAAAGAATCCCGCGATTTCCTCTTGAATTGCTCAGTATTTGATCCTCCGTTATGAGAGTGTCCTGCAGCGTTTCATCTATATTTAAAAGGAGATCATCAATATATGAATGGAACTCAATACAATAGATGGTACTAATTAAGATAATTGTGAGAATTTGTTATCGTACACGAGTGTGGAGTATACGGGCATCCCCACCCTTGGGACAGGCCATGTCACGAATGAAGGTGCAAACGTAGTATCCACATAAGTTATTCCCTTGTTCCTGCCTCATACACTTTACGAAAAAATAGTTCGATCAAACTAATAATCAAACATCGTATTGAAAGTAAATATCATATATATAGAGTTTCACGGACATAGATATATAAGTACTACTTACTGTGGTAATCTTGAAATGTAAGCTCCGGTTTCCATGTACCTGGAACAGTAGTGATGAACCGTTTCCAGTGCCTCTGCCCGGCAAGAAATAATGAGTAAATGAGTTATTGATTAGTTGATGATATCGTCGAATTAGAACAGATGAAGATGCCAATACGAAATTGATTGAAATTACCTCCGGAGGATGGCAGCCATGTTCGCCCATTCCGCATATTCTTTACGTTTCGAGTCCATTACATTTACGACTCCTTTGTGAAGATCAATGATTAGGAGAATAAAGTGGAATCCGCACAAGCATAGCTCAATGATTACGAGAATAAAGTGGAAGCTGCACAAGCATAATGTATGTTATATATAACACTCACTTGAAGTTGTAGGGAAAGAATATATCCTCTTTGTTTGCTTGCTTCACTAAAAACATTACCATGTTGTCCTCTGTATCCTTGGGGTACTGTCGAACCGTAACTTCATGAACTGTGTCTGGGTCTATGAACCCCAGCGGTAGGAGCTTGCCTCTTTTGTATTCGAGCTTCTTCATTCTGCATAATTAAATGTATAGCGTACACAAAGAATATAGTGAGGATAATTGTTAGTGCAAATGAATGAGCGCTGAGCTACGGACTTAATTACATAAATAAATCACTTACACGCGAGTAGCAATCGATGACAACTTTGTCGAGGGCGTCTTGATTGAATAACTCGAAACAGCTTCTTCTAACTCAAGGTTTATCTCCTCGACCTCCGGAAGTAATGCCTCATCTCTAAGATACACCGTGAGGTAGCGATCACCTCTTCGACAGGCTTTCGGTACCAATCATGCAACCTTCGCATCCGAGTCCCTAGACGCGCGAGCTCGCTAGGTTTGACGAGATCTTTTCCGTATTTATACTTGTTTACCACTTGAGCCGTTGGATAGTAATCTTCGTACTCAACCGATGCTCCCCGAGCTCTAGCATCCCGTTCGATCATCGATGCCGTCTCCGGATCATGATAGGGCTCCACGACGAAGTGGGCTACGGCCTCGAATGTCCTGCTGTCCAAGCTCGGGCGACTTTTTTGCTTCTTTGCTCGCTCTAGAGGATCTGTCCAAGAGAGCGGTCATAATCAGCTCTCAGCTCAGGTCTCTTCATTCTCGTCTCTGCAAAGTGCTTCACCGTATGCGGTGGAATAAACATCTTCTTCGGCGCAAGAAACGCCTTTTGCTCTTCGTCCGCTCATGTGGTAACAACTGCGGAGTCTCGTGCCCTCATCGCAGTTGATGATCTCTTCGGAGCGAGTAGGAGGTTCCGCGGTTAGCTTCCTCTTTTGCTTAGGTGGAGGCGGCGGAGTCTCCCGACAAGGAGGAGGAGGGAGGAGGCGGCGGAGTATTCTCACGCGGAGGAGACTCGCTCATGCACAGGGGAATCATCATCGTGCGAGGAGAATCATCACGCGGGAGGAGACTCGCGCAGTGGCGGAGGAGGCGGAGGAGGTGGCCTCGCTTGGTGGCTTCTCACCTGGAAACACAATGTTCTCCTTCCGCCATTGCATCGGTGGTTCTACGGGCTTCTCCCAGTTCTTTGATTTCCCCATCTTCACCTGCAGGGTGCTCAAGCACCAACCCCTCATAATCTCTCAACACTTCATCCACCATCACAACAAGCAAAGTCGTCTTGGACCGGACGGCAATGGTAAGACCTTGTAGGTAAGAGGATGCCGACCGCCGCCTTGAAGGATAGGTTGAAAACTTTAACATGCAGCTCACAAGGACGGCTCTCGGTGAGATCATCCACGGGGGGTAGCGAGGAGGCTCGACCACCCGGTCACCATCATCATTATCCACTCGCCGAGAGGAAGCCACGCTGCTTTTCCGGTGTTGTTGAGATTGCAGCGGGACGAGTGCATTGAGCAATGCAGGATCTACAGCCTGCCCCTGAGCCATCTGAGATGTAAGTACTTGGGTTACCATGGTTAATTGGGCTTGCATGGTGTTAAAACCCTCCTCTAAGGACGCTATGCGGTCTGTTTCCCTTGCCTTTCTCCTCTCATGGCTTTTATCAGGAAATCTCTTCCTTTCCGCAGAAAGCCAATCTTCCACTGAACGGAGCCTTCGTGCCTCGTGTTCGTCCGCCGTGTTCTTTGTTCCCAAGGGCGCGTGTCAGCTCATCGTTCTCTCTTTCGGGCTGGAACCTCCTCCTCCACGTCCTTATGTGCTTTTTCCAGGGCTTCGATGGGAAACTTCGGATGAGCTTTCTTATAGATGCACTTCCCTGTTTCTCGGATGCAACGTTCCCCAATCCCGTAGAACCACTCCTTACACCGGTCGATCCAATCGTGTGTCCCTAATCTGATCCCTTTACTCGGTCGGTTCTGCCCTCAGCTGCCTGCCACTTAGGATCGGTTAGCCCTCGTATCCACCTGGACCCGTAATTTGGTGATATAGCTTCAACGCAGCATTTGCCTTATTTGTTGCCGACCTTTTCTTAAATTCTTCCGACTCCGTGCCGTACTTCACGAATTCGTCCGGCTGATTTTTTACCTTCTCACCGTCCTGAGTCTTCTTTTTCTTGATAAGGCCGCGCAATCTTTTCTTGTGGTTCTTGAATAGTTCGGCCATCTTCTTCTTGGCAAAGTCGCTGGAGGGCCTCGCTCCATCTTGGCCTTTTCAGCGTCATCCCCCTCTTCGGGTACTATGTTGAAATGTGACATGAGCTTGTTCAGAATGCTGTTTTTGGCTACATCATTGATATAAAGACCTTGAGCTTCTTCCTCTGCAGACAGCACTAGTCCCTTCGGCTTGTTCCATTCTCGAACGGTGATCGGGACGTGGTCCCTAAGAAGCACTCCGCATTGAGCTATAAATGCCTTTGCACCTTTCTCCGGAGCAACCTGGTTTACCATCCTTAGCGATGTGGGTGATGTCGTGCCTAACACCGTCGTCCAACTTTTTGGCCGGGCCTCGCTTCCTCGACTTTACGTGAAGAAGTGCTCGATCCGGAGGGCTAAAAAAGAAATAATTCATAGTCGGTACAATTTAATTAGTTAATGCATCTAGTCGATCAACAGCGGCTTAATTAATTTATATACCCGGGTGATAACTACGGTTCCGGAGGCATTATGATGATCTTCTTCCTCACCGGCGCCATTAGGATCTTCTTCCTCAATATTCTCCGCTCCCTCACCGGAGTCATTCAAAAAAGTTGCGGTGACATCGTCACCGCCATCATCTGGAATGACGTCGTCGTCGCGATCATCCAGAGTACCGTTGGCTATGAGGTCAGCCATGAAATTTTCTGTTGTTTCATCTCTCTCCATGCTTTCTACAACGACCTGCAAGCTATATATAGGAACCATCATATGATCAAATTAAGGATAATGCAGAAAACTAAAAATGGAGTTACATATGTAGTTCTTAACTAAGGATCGATAATATATATAGTGCTGAAAGCAGATAGTGCAGTTACATGCAAACATAGATCGGGTTCATGTTTATTTAACCCTAATACATCAATCAATACTACAACCTCTCAACCGCGCCGACCGGGTCCTATAACGCGCCGACCGGGACTCGAGCCGCGCCGGTGAACCCCCAAAGAAAAGGAACAGTCACGGGAGCATAGCTAACATGAGATCCCTGCATAACGCTCCATCCGGTCCTATACATGTTGTCTAACGCATACATGTAACGCCGAACGTGCTCGTCCTCCGCCACAATGCGCTGAGCTACCTCCTCCGGCGGGGCCGGCTCCCTCTGAAAAGACCGTGGCCCATAAGACCTCCACCAAAGAATAGGGTCGACGACGGGACCCGGATTCCGCACCAAGGTGCGCGACCCGGAAGCTAAGACCTCCCAGTGCCACCCCGGCGGAGCCCAGTCCCGGACCTCCCCCATCTGCTGCATCTCCTCCAGAATAGTCAGACCACGGCGCGGCGGCTGTCGCGGCATCGTAGCTACGAAAACAAATCATATATATATGTACCAACGTTAACATAAATTAAAAAATAACTTCACTACTTTTAACCCGGTAGGGGTGCCGGCACTATGTCGCGGCGGCACGGCCACGGGCGCCGGTAGGGGCACCGCCACGGACTCGGCACCGGCAGGGGCGCCCGCACTACCGGATTAACTATACAAACAAATAGTTTACAATAATAGAGTTCTAACTAACATTATTTTTATTAATTAATGTTAGAGTTGTAACTAACATTATTTCTAACATACATATTATTATTGTAACTCTAATACTAACAATTCCAAAGTTATAATACTAACAATCTAATACTAATAATTCTAATACTAAAATTCTAATACTAATTAACAATCTCTTTTACTAACTATTTCTAAAATTCTAATACTAACAAATTTGATACTAACAATTACTAACAATTCTAATACTAACAATCTAATACTAACAATTCTAATACAAAAATTCTAATACTAACAATTCTAAAATTATAATACTAACAATCTAATACTAATATTTCTAATAGTAAAATTCTAATACTAATTAACAATCTCTAATACTAATTAACAAAAATTAAAAAAAAGGGGGGGCTCACCTTGGCGCCGGCGGAGAGGAGGCGCGCGGCGGTGGTGTTGGAGGAGGCGGCGGGCGGCGGCGGGCGCGCGACGGTGTTGGAGGAGCGCGGCGGGCGGCGCCGGTGTTGGAGGAGGCGCGCGGCGGGCGAGCGGCGCGCGCGCGGACGGCGACGGGCGCGGCGTGGTGGTGGAGGCGGTGACGCGCGGCGGCGGGCGGTGACGCGGGCGGCAGCGCGGTGGACGGCGACGGCGACGGCGGCGCAGCAGTTGGGCAGCCTGGCGGCGCTCAGCGCTTCGTCTCCGCGGGATTGATCTCCCGCGGAGATGAAGTGTTTTCTTATATAGTCCCCCCCCCTTTGGTCCCGGTTCGTTTCACAAACCGGGACCAAAGACCCCCCTTTGGTCCCGGTTTGTAATACAAACCGGGCCTAAAGGCCATTTTTTTCGCTGCGCGCGCAAAATAGGCCTTTAGGCCCGGTTTGTATTACAAACCGGGACCAAAGGCCAATTTTTTTTTTAAATTTCATTCCCGCCTTATTTCAAAAAAAAACACGTACTGGCCACCGCCATGCCACACGTGTCCACCGCCGCCGCCGCCATGTACTGGCCACCGCCACCGCCGTGTACTGGCCACCGCCACCACCGTCACCGCAGTGTACTGGCCACCACCGTCACCGCCATGTACTGGCCACCGCCGCCGTGCCACACGTGTCCCTTCCCCGTGCCACGTGTCCCTCCGCCGTGCCACACGTGTCGCTACCTGCCGACGCCGCCGTGCGACGTGTAGCCACCGCTTCCACGTGCCTCGCCCGCCGACGACGGCGTGCGACGTGTGTGGCCGTGGCTTACACGTGCCGGAGCTGGCGGCGCGCGCTACGACGCGGCGGCGTGGCGCTGTGGCGGCCGTGGCGAGACATGAACTTCCCGGATGTTGAATCGCTAGAGGAGGCAGAGTTCCTCGCACCACCACCGTGCCTCGTCGACGACGAGGACCGTCGCCGGCACCGCCAGGTGCAGCGCAGGATCGCCATCGCCGAGCGCGACGAGCAGTTGATGCGCCAGTGGAGGGCGCAGTTCCCCAACGATGTCGATAACACCGACGCATTCTTTGCTAACCTTAGAGCACAACGCAGGTCCAACAGGCGCCACCGTCGGGCCGTCGCCGCCTTCGAGCTCGAGAACCCGAATACAACTTAGACTGAAAACGACCCTCGGTGGGAGGACATTTGGACGGAGACAACCTCCGACGACGAGTAGAGACTAGACTAGTAATTTATCTATTGTATTGTAATTTCAATAAAGTCTTGTCGGTTCTATTAGTTTAAATTTAGTTTATAAAGTCGTTGTCGGTTGTTTTTGTTCAATAAAGTGGTTGACACGAAATTTATTACGATTGAACTGAAATTAAAGTACAGAGCTCCTCGGAGAAAAGTTTCCCGCCGCATACATGGAATTAAAGTACAGAGCTCAACTGAAAATTAATTAAGATACATCGCCGCATTCGACCGTTCGAGTCATTCGGCTCATACTCGTGCCTAGCCCTATAGTACTCGCCACCGTAGTCATCGTAGTCGCCGTCATCATCGTCGCCGGCATCGGGGTCGCGGTAGTCGAACCTCGACGGGAGAGCACGCGTGGGCTGGGACCGAGGGTAGCGCAGGCGGGGGCCACGGTAGGCCATGACGCCCGGGAGAGTCCTGGCCGCGCCACCACAGCCGACGGCCGGCCTCGTTGAAGTCCGAAGGAGGCGGGCCGCCCTCCTCGTGCCTGGCAAGCGCCCTCTCACGCCGATTGATGAAGAAGCTTTCCCAAGTCGGGAAGTAGTCGGGATGCCACTGGGGATTCCTCCGCTGCTCTGGTGTGAGCTCGAAGTAGTAGTGGTTCGTGATGGCCATCTCGCGCGCCACACCTAGAGGGATAGGAGGGACCGGTACGCCTCCGACGCTCAGCAACCAGCCGGTCGGGGACGCGGTAGCCCGGCGGGCAGGGGTAGTTCGACGCGCAAAGCGCTCCGCCTCCCGGAGGGTTAGAGATACGATGGAAGCCATGGGACAGAGTGATGAGGTTTGCAGATATGAGTCTAGATGTGATATGTAAATGGAGGCCAAGCCTACATATATATATATATATATATATATATAGTGAAAAAATGGCGGGAGGACAGAGGCGGGAAGCAGTGGAAAGCGCGGGAAGAAAAATAGGCGGGAACGCAGTGGAAAGCGCGGGAAGAAAAATAGGCGGGAACGCAAGTGGCGCCGAAACATTAGTCCCGGCTGGTGGGTACAACCGGGACGAAAGATCCTTTTTTGTCATCTAACAAAACTGCTCGGTGGGATAAGGACGTGTGGGTAACCTTTAGTCCCGGCTGGTGGGTACAACCGGGACGAAAGATCCTTTTTTGTCATCTAACAAAACTGTCGGTGGGATAAGGACGTGTGGGTAACCTTTAGTCCCGGCTGGTGGGTACAACCGGGACTAAAGATGTCGGCAGGATAAGAACGCATGGGTGGACGCACCGCTCGATGAGATAAAGCATGTAGCGCACGACGCCATGTCGAGTAGAAGCGGTGTTGTGCCTATAAAAGGAGCATCGATACGGCTTGCCAAGCAGTATCCACAAGCCAAGCGTGAGATTCATTCCCATGGATTGGAAAATCTCCGTGGCGCAGCCTTCTCGAAGATGTTGTTGGTGCACACACCCTACGACATCTTCGGAAGCCGCGCCTCGGAATTTTTTCCCTGCAAGCCCGTGAACGACTACATCTCCTCTAACAGTGTTAGGGAAAGGGTTGGAAAATCTCCCGTGGCGCAACTTCTCGAAGATGTCGTTGGTGCACACACCCTACGGCATCTTCGGAAGTTGCTCCTCGGAATTTTTTCCTCGCAAGCCCCCGAACGACTACATCTCCTCTAATAGTGTTGGGGAAAGGGTTGGGAAATCTCCGTGGCGCTAGCTCGAAGATGTTGTTGGTGCACACGCCCTACGGCATCTTCGGAAACCGCGCTCGGAATTTTTCCCCGCAAACCCGTGAACGACTACATCTTCTCTATATATATGGTACAAAAAGCCAACCACATCTCCACTTTTCATATCTTACATACAGCTTAAATGATTACACAAAAATAAATGGGAAATTGATTGCCATGTTGAGATACTCATTTGTGCCATGAACATTCTTCAATTAACTTGATGATGGATCATCTTCATCATTTAATCTTCTTCGGCCTTAACCATGGAGCATCTTCATCATTTAACTTGATGCTTGGATCAATGTTCACTCAAGGGTGGAATTTCATCAAACTTATTATAATCTTCTCGACATGTCCTGTCTTGTCCTCCACTCCCACGATGTTTCTTTTTCCGTAAAGAACTATGTGGCGCTTTGGCTCATCGTTTGATGTATTTGTTTCCTTATGTTTCCTTTTTCTTGGTTTGCTAGACATATCCTTCACATAGAAAACCTGGGCCACATCCTTGGCTAGGACGAATGGTTCGTCTCTATACCCAAGATTGTTGAGATCCACCGTTGTCATTCCATACAACTTGTCTACCCGAACCCCGCCTCCTGTTTTGTTGACCCATTTGCACCTAAACAAAGGGACCTTAAAAGAAGGTCCATACTCAAGTTCCCATATATCCTCTATGTAACCATAATATGTGTCATTTGGGCCTTCATTCATTATTGCATCAAAGCGGACACCACTCGTTTTGGTTGGTGCTCTTTTTATCTTGGGCGATCGTGTAAAATGTATTCCCATTTATCTCGTACCCTTGGAAAGTCACTACAGTCGAAGATGGTGTCTGGGCCAGCAAGTACAGCTGATCTTCAATATCTTCGTTATTCAGGAGATGTTTTTGCAACCAACCGCCGAAAGTCGACATGTGTTCACGTCTAATCCAATCGTTCGACCGCCCGGGTTCGGGAGCGTAGAAAGTTCTTGTGCTCACCGATATACGGAGCCACCATGGTGGAACTTTGTAGAACCGTGTAGTGTGCTTGAGTCAAAGAAATCCCGTCCCTACATATCATTGATTTCCTTCCTAGCGTGCCTTTTCCACCTAGTCTCCCTTCATGCCGCGATTCAGGAACACCAATCGGCTTAAGGTCGGAATAAAGTCAACACGGAATTCAATGACCTCCTCTCGTTCCATAGCCCTTGGAGATGCTTCCTTCCGGCCTAGCACGGTTATGAACATATTTCTTCAAGACTCCCATGAACCTCTCGAAGGGGAACATATTGTGTAGAAACACAGGACCGAGAATGGAAATCTCATCGACTGGGTGAACGAGGAGATGTGTCATAATATTGAAGAAGGATGGTGGGAACACCAGCTCAAAACTAACGAGACATTGGACCACATCATTCCGCAACCTCGGTAGAATTTCTGGATTTATTACCTTCCGAGAAATTGCATTGAGGAATGCACATAGCTTCACAATGGGCAGTCGAACATTTTCCGGTAGAAGCCCCCTCAATGCAATCGGAAGCAACCGTGTCATTATCACGTGACGAGTCATGAGACTTCAGGTTCGGAATGTTTTCTTCTCCATATTTATTATTCCCTTTATATTGGAGGAGAAGCCAGACGGGACCTTGATACTGCTAAGACATTCAAAAAATATTTCCTTCTCTACTTTTGTAAGAGCGTAGCTGGATAAATGACGTCCTTTAACTCTCTCATGCAGCTTTTCGGGGTCTTTCCAACGTTGCTGGTCCTCCCGTGCTTCTGGTGTATCTTTTGTCTTACCGTACACACCCAGAAAGCCTAGCAGGTTCACGCAAAGATTCTTCGTCACGTGCATCACACACTACAAGAAATCTGCCATAAGTTGACAAAAATAAGGTGTCACTGAAACGTCACTTATGGCTACTTGTGACGTTACGGTGACGCTTTTCAAAATGTCGAAAGCTGGGAGTCAGCAGTGACTGCTTAAGACGTTCCACTTGAAAACGTCGTAGAGCTTTGTGACGTTTTAAAATGTCACTGACGGCATGACGTTCCCAAAACGTCATGGGCACCTGCCCCCGAGTCCAGCGTGGCAATCCGACGTGGCAAAATTATGACGAAACTAAAACGTCTTAATTCGAAATCAGCCCGGTCCAATTCTGTATTCTACATGGGCCGAGCCCAATAATTTCAGCCTTTTACCGTAAGCATTGGCCTTTGTTTTGGTCCATTTCTGTTTTGGGCCTTAGCCTTTTTGCACCCTTTTTCTATTTTGGGCCTCACCATTTTTACAGCCTTTCTCTATTTGGGCCTTAGCCTTTTACGATCCATTTATTATTGGGTTGGTCAGGTTTATATTAAGAAGATTAGACAATATAAACATCAACACATGATGAAATCTTCCATATAAGAGTAGTAACTGAATATTTTACAATATTTCCACAAATCAGATATATATACAAGAAAGACACTGACAACAGATTCATATTTGTACTACAGTGACCCATTGCATTGTAGTGATCTCTGCTCAGTACTTGTTGTTGTGTCCAGTGCCACCCCAAAGACATCCTGGGAAAAACGAGCAGTTCCAGATTCAGTTCCAGATTCACATTACAGGGACAAAGTACTTCTTGTCGTGTATGATAACAAAATAGTAGGTGAACTTGCTAACAGTATGAATTTTAATTCGCATGTGTCCAATTACGTTTAACAGCGAAATAATGCAACATAGGGCAGCAATACAGGCGTAAATGAGGAAGAACAAAGCAGCAGTGTATGATTACAGGATGGGCGACTCTACAAGTGTTCCCATGTAAACAATGACAGCTAAATAGCATGTGTACAGACTCATAGGAACCAGTCAGGAACAACAAATAAATTTGATACATGTAACATGCTTTGACACAACAAATACGGTTTAGCTCAGATTAAGTAGTGGAAGGAAATTCATCATCTGGGTGCTCACAGAACAACTGCAATTATAAATTCTGGTGCTCACACAACAACTGCAATCATAAACCGCAGCAAAGACCATGGTTCACACATGTTGTCAAGCAGCAATCTTGCAAAAGGCACATGCATGCATATCTACAATCTACAAACCATTAAGGCTGTACAACATTAAACAGCACAGCTAACTGCAGAATAGTGCCGAATTCCAACATTGGCAACCAGCCAACCATAGTATTTACTGTGAGCTGATTTCACATGATCACATAAGCATCAAAAAAATGAGCAGGATATTTCAGAACTGACCTAAGGTGTTAACTTGGCAGCATCTTGCTGAAACTGTGCCTTCCCAAATAAACATGCTCTACCTTCAACTTCCCAAAAGCTCTCTTAATAATACGTCCCTGTGAAAAATACGCATGTATTATTGCATGGCTGCATGTAATTTCAGTGATGTCATGAAATTGTGATTGAAGAAAGAACAGTGGTGCTTTGGTTGCATGTTGGTGGTACTGCCGCCAGGGCTTTTGTTTCCAGGTTTTACTTTTTTTATGTTATAAACGAGTTGAAACACGTGCACTCCTAGAGCGAGGTAAATATCATTTTTAGTTTCCATTATTAAGAAGCAAAAGAATGTCACTGCTACCGATGGTGAGAGATCCGGTGCCGCACTAATAATACAATAGGATACATGAAGGAACTTATTTTCCAGTTGAGACATAAATACTAACATTTTACTGCTGCTAATTGCTGCTCTAAATGATCTAACCCACAATATCTAAAACTGAACCTGCAGCAATACCAAGTGTCGGGTGTCAGGACTAAGATGCACCATGATGAAATACCACATATATCTCATTGGGAATCATCAGGTATTGTATCGTCTTGTATTATTCTTTCTTTCTCAGGATTTGTTTGCCTGTATATTTAATAATACAACGGTAATTTTACAAAACCAACACCTATCAACTTGTAACCAAACCAACCAAGGAGATAGAATATGCAAAGAAAACGTGGAAACACAAAGGCAAATAATCCAGGGATGAGAAACTACAGCCAGATCATAGGCACACATTATAAAGTACTAGTGGTGTCTATAACTAAGCTTTGTTGCTTTAGAAGGCAAATAATCTTGACCTTGCCCATTTTCCCTTTCATACTACAGCTAAGCTTTGTTGCTTTAGAAGCCTAATGACAGTAAATCTATGTGTGGTGTCTATAACGGGGGACGAGTTATGTTGTCTTCTTTTTAGTTCTTTTGCTTTAAAATTAAAGTAGCTATCACTCAAGAATTGTTCTGAGATAATCTGCTTGAAGCTACCTGAGGGTGTTTGAGTGACAGAAGTTGTAAGTGGTAAAGAGAAAATCTCCAAATCTCTCCATGTTTACTTCAATGGTAAACGCCACATACATGTCTCACTTGGGCGTGCGCTCTACCTTTTTTTTTTAGGCCTGCGCTCTACTTCCCTGTTTATCTGGTTTTTGGATTGCTAATCAAGCGCACCGCTCGATAGGCCTGCGCTCTACTTGATTGTGGTTTTGGGCGGAGACTTGCCTCAAACAGTTTCTGATTTATTCATGGTAGAATAAAGCCTAAAGAACAGCCAACGAGCTACATATATAAAAGAGCAAAACTAAAATTACAGTTTTTTGCTATTTTGTTCGAGGTACTGACCGAGTCAATTTATCATGCCAGATAGTACTATTCCTATTCTTGAGAAACCAGCAGCTTCTTGCTTGCCACTGCCAAGATTTGGAACTCGGAGATACAGAGGCCACATCCCTAATATCGGCTAGCAGCTTGCTGCAAAGTGGAAGAAACATAAGTAAACAAGGACAGGAGCAGAGAAAACCTGGCCTAAACAGAAAAGTAACATCAGGCACCTCTTAGGATAATTACCATCCTTATTGTGGAAGCCCATCTGATCAGCCTGCAATAACACAATAAGTTTCAGCTGATATTCTCTAGGACTATACATTGTACTGATCACAAATAAAGAGTCAACATGAAGAGCGAAGGAGTGGAGCAACAAATCACCCTGTTCCCAAGTAGCGGGATCTCTTTAGTACAGGAAAAGAAGAATAAACGAATCCGCACAACCACCTACTCCACCCATCAGTCTTTCCTATGTTGCTCATGTGCTGCCTTTCAGCCCTCATATATGCTTGTCAGATTCCCAAGTCCTGGGTCGGTGTCAACAAAAAACTCGTCGTTACCCACAAATTATGCATGCAAGCCAGAAGCCAAGTTTGAAGGGGAAAAATTAGTAAAACTGTCTACTGGGCATTAAGACCAAATCAAACACAGCAAGATGCAAGTTTACAAAGGAAAATCAAATTGGCATGCTGAAAAATACTGGGAGAACAGAGAGTACTCGCCTGCTGCCGATCTGAGGAGGATCTGCCGTTGTTGGTCGCCTGTGGTCGTCCATCGCAGCAACCCACGCGCGGCCGTCGTCGGAGGGACTCCCTGCGAGCCGTTCGTCGCTCGCCGCGAGTTGCCGCGGGTGGAGATCACGGGTGGGTGGAGAGAGATCTTGCGGCCACTACACCACCCGGAACCTAGAAAAACCCAACAAACGATAAAAAAAAATGTTAGATCCATGCCGTCTCTGCGTTAGAAAATCGGGAGAAGATGGAGAGAGATCTGGGGCGGGGGCGGAAGCACGGCTCCTCCTCGGCATATGGATGGATTGGGGCCCGTCGGCGCGTCGAAGAAGAAGATCTGGCGGCCCCGTGAACGGTTCCCCCGCAGGACACGCGTGGTTTCTCTACTCGCGACGAGCGGTGGCGGGCGGCGCCGTATGAGGGCCGGAAGAAAGGGGTAGGGTTTGGTGGTTCCACGAGGTGGGGTAGAGAGAGGAGGGAGGTGTCTTGCCGGGGAGATAGTCGGCGAGGCAGGTAGTGGCTGGAGTTGGCCGG
Organism: Lolium rigidum; assembly: GCF_022539505.1. Taxonomy (NCBI): domain Eukaryota; kingdom Viridiplantae; phylum Streptophyta; class Magnoliopsida; order Poales; family Poaceae; genus Lolium; species Lolium rigidum. Next base: position 287,962,501 of record NC_061508.1, read on the forward strand.
AATCTAGGCCGGCAACGGAGGTGGAGTACAGGGGAGAAGGGAGGCGGCGCTGTGAGGGGTGAGGGTTAGATTTGTTCTGGGAGGGGCTCCACATTTCGTCTCCCCGCTCAAAGCAGATCTCACGCCGCTCGGCCCTTTTTCAGATTCGTTTCGCGCTTCCGCCAAAATCCAACGCGGGACAACACACGCGAGATGAAATTTCGGCCGTTGGATGAACGTCATGTGGACGGCTGAGATCTGCTTTGCTGGTGTGATCCGTGGATAGTCTGTTTTGTTTAGCTTATGACGTTTTGCCTTTAGCAGACCACGACGTTATTGAGCCAAAATGTCGTTATTTTCTATGGTTTTGCCCCCCCCCTCCCCCCCGAGTGTCCAACGACGGTCAAAGCTAGGAACGTCATAAAGCTATGACATTTTGATTTCCAGTCATAAAAAAAACGTCATATTATGGCAGATTTCTTGTAGTGACATCGATTGAAGAGCGGACCTCTAAGACTTTCCAATATTCTAGCTCCCAAAAAATAGATTTCTTCTTCCACATGGGCGCGTGTCCGGCAGCGTCATTCGGAACAGACCGTCCGCCAGGACCCTTTCCAAATATTACATCTAGATCCTTGACCATACCAAATATATCAACACCATCACGATGGTGAGGCTTCCTCCGGTGATCAGCCTCACCGTTGTAATGCTTGCCTTTCTTTCTTACGGGATGGGTAATCCTAAGAAATCGACGATGCCCTGTGTACACGACCTTCCGACCTTTTTCCAAATAATCACCTTCGAGCTCATGTAAACGGTGTGTGCATGCATTGTATCCCTTGTTTGACTGTCCCGAAATGTTACCAAGAGCAGGCCAGTCATTGATGGTTACGAAAAGCATCGCTCTTAGGTCAAATTCCTCCTCGCTTGTGCTCGTCCCACACACGTACACCTGCTAGGGACCATAGCCGTAGAAGTTCTTCGACTAATGGCTTCGGTACACATCAATGTCGTTCCCGGGTTGCTTCGGGCCTTGTATGAGCACTGGCATCATAATGAACTTCCGCTTCATGCACAACCAAGGAGGAAGGTTATATATACAAAGAGTCACAGGCCAGGTGCTATGGCTGCAGCTCTGCTCTCCAAAAGGATTCATGCCATCTATACTTAGACCAAACCTTAAGTTCCTTGCATCCTGTGCAAAGTTTGGGAACTCTCTATCGATTTTTCTCCATTGGGATCCATCAGCAGGGTGCCTCAACATCACGTCTTTCTTACGGTCTTCTTTGTGCCATCGCAACAACCTAGCATGCTCTTTATTTCTGAACAAGCGTTTCAGCCGTGGTATTATAGGAGCATACCACATAACCTTGGCAGGAACCCTCTTCCCGGGGCGCTCGCCCTCAACATCACCAGGGTCATCTCGTCCGATCTTATACCGCAATGCAAGTGCACACCGGACATGCATCCAAATTCTCGTACTCACCGCGGTAGAGGATGCGGTCATTAATGCATGCATGTATCTTTTGCACATCTAATCCTAGAGGGCAGACAATCTTCTTCGCTTCGTACGTATCGGCGGGCAATTCGTTACCCCTTGGAAGCTTCCTCTTAATTATTGTCAGCAACTTTCCAAATCCTGAGTCAGTGACACCGTTCTCTGCCTTCCATTGCAACAATTCCAGTGTGCTGCCTAGCTTTTTATGGCCATCTTCGCAAGTTGGGTATAATAATTTGTTGTGATCTTCTATCATCTTGTCGAAGGCCAACCTTTCCTTTTCAGTTTCACATTCTCTCCTTGCATCAGCAATGGCCCGACCAAGATCATCATCAGCAGGCTCATCTGGTGCCTCTTGATCTTCTACTTCATTGTCTTCATTGCCTTCTGCAGTATTATCGTATTCAGGGAAATTGGGATAACCGTCATCATCCTCTTCCTCTTCTTCATTGTCTTCCATCATAACCCCTCTTTCTCCGTGCTTGGTCCAACAATAGTAACTGGGCATGAAACCGTATCGCAGAAGGTGGCTGTGAATGAGACTCGAGTGAGCGTAATTTACGGTATTCTTGCAGTTGACACATGGACAATACATGAAGCCACCATGTTTGTTTGCCTCCGCCACGGCCATAAAATTATCCAGGCCCGAAGTGAACTCGTCAAACCGTCGGTCAATGTACATCCATTGCCGATTCATCTGCATGATATAATTTAGCTGATCAAAACCATTACAGAACATCACGATGTATATATACACATGCATTTTATCAATTACAAATGAAAAGGATAAAGTTGTTAACCTCGATGAAGAAGAAAAAAACAAGTTAAGTGTGGCTTGATTTGTGTAAACTCAAGTGGCAAATCCTCTTAAGCATTTCATCAAACACCTCTTGTGCATGTGAAGAAGAGAGGAGAGCAATACACCTCTCTTGTGAAGAAAGTGAAAAAATGGCCAAGTGTGGCTCACACTTGGGCAGGACAAGGTAATATAGCCAGATTGGGGGGCCTTTGGACCCGGTTTGTATTACAAACCGGGACTAAAGGCTTCCCACGGCTAACACGGCCTGCCGCGCCCTGCCGTGGACCCTTTAGTCCCGGTTTGTAATACAAACCGGGTCCAAAGGCCACTACCGGACAAGCTCTGAGCTAGTGGGGTCGCCCTGGGCAAAACGAACCGGGACCAATGCCCACATTAGTCCCGGTTTGGTTCTGCACTGGGACATTTGCTTGGGACCAAAGGCCTCTTCTCCACTAGTGTGGACAAGATACAACATAACCTAGGTGCATTATTAAATTTTTTTTTTTTGAAACTTGAAAGTTCGACATAAAAAAATTAGATCCAGCCGCAACTAAAGGAAGATCGTAATTTCTGTTGTTTCCTCTAGTGGTTATGATGATTCTTGTCGTCATTGTGATTTCTTTTCGAATTGTACGGGAAGAGAGAACGTACACTCACAAGTCCGTATGATCACTGTCCTTTGTATTGACTATTTTCGCCAAAGCCATGCAAGAGACCGAGCTTGTGAGTGCATGTCTAAGCGCGTCTCTTTCTCCGTGGCCATGCTCTGTTCCCTTCCGGGAAGCCCGGCCGGTACGTAGCCAGGAGCCCTCCGCGACGTTGCCGGAGTGCCGCCCATCCGGACATAAATACCCCATGTATGAATCATCCTTCCATCAGCAGTTGAGAATCCAGAGGAGCAGTAGCAGCACAGACACACACAAGAAACCAACCAACATATCCTGAATGGCTTCCTCAAGCAGGATGCTGGCCGCGGCGGTGTTGGCGGTGCTGTTCGTGGGCGCGTGGTGCGCGGCCCCCGTGGAGTTTACGGTGGAGAAGGGGTCGGACGAGAAGAACCTTGCTCTGTCGATCAAGTACAACAAGGAGGGCGACTCCATGGCGGAGGTGGAGCTCAAGGAGCACGGGTCCAACGAGTGGCTTGCCCTGAAGAAGAACGGCGATGTGTGGGAGATCAAGAGCGACAAGCCTCTCAAGGGTCCATTCAACTTCCGCTTTGTGTCCGAGAAGGGTATGAGGAACGTGTTCGACGATGTGGTTCCGGCGGACTTCAAGGTCGGCACCACCTACAAGCCCGAGGAGTAGAGCGATCCGCCATGGATCATCGGTCATCATCCAAAGTTTTGATTTTCCATGTATCTCGTTCGCCGAGATCGTACCGTGAATAAGTTGTCGAGGATTTTATTTGCGCTGAGGTGGTTTGTCATGAGTCATTTCCCGGGAGGGGATGCTGATTTGTTGAGTCATTTATTATTTTACAGAACTATCTTGGTGGCCCTCGCAAATGCGAGGGCATCATCTTTGAAATGTTGAAAATAATTTAAAAATATATTTGTAGTTTACGTATTGTGCTCTGAAGTATTACCAAAAGCGTCCTAAGTGCTATCCTAATCAATGTGAGGGGAACATTTTAATCATCTCACTGTAGGGAGATCATTTATTATACTCTTAATTTAGAGAGGGGTGTGAGGATTATGTTATCCAAAAGGACACAGTATTATGAACCAAGTGTCTCTATTTTTTATTGCATTACCACAATATGCTGAATTAAAGTTTCGACAATGAGCCGGACGATATTTCTTATGTGACATTGTGACCTTATATGAGTATGTACTCTCAACATTCAATTTGTGGCAAAGCAATAATCATTGACATAACTATGGAGGTAAAGATGTAGATTTTATCTTCTGCATACTTCTCACAATATACATGGATGAAAAAAAGGCGTGAGAAATTATTGACATCAACAAACTAGCCTTGAAGGAGCTTTTGTTTTATCAGCAATCTTTATTGTTGACCTTAGTTTAAGTTCTTATTGACAAAATATGCTTAAGAATGGACGGAATGGCTCATATTTTTGTCCATTTGGTTTTTTGGCAACATGCCTAGCGAGATATGTATCCATATACTAAGTGAGCCCAGAGATCTTAAGGTCCACTTTTAACATTGCCCTAGCCAGCATGGGTCCATCCACAAAGTTTGACTAAAAATCTTAGGGTTCAAATTTAAGGTGGGGGGCATGTTACGGCTATCGAAACTATATGATATGCTTGTGCTATTTATCCACCTAATATTTTTTTTTTATATTTTGAGTATAATACTAACCATGAACAACAGTGATAAACCTTTTTCTAACATTCTTAATAATATGATAATATCTAGATGTATTAATATGATATATTATCCGTATATTTCTCATACTTAGGTGCACCATGTCAGGCATAATTGTCGGATATGCGAGTGATCTAGTATAGCTTACATATATTACAGTGCTCAACAATACGAGTAAGACTCAAACTCTCTAATTTGACAAAATATATTAACAATTGAATTTTGTAATGCCTCAGCCTGTCCGCGGAGTATTTACTCTCCTTCATCCGTCTCAATTAGGAGTGGTTAGCTTTTTGGGAAGAGTATTACTCCCTCCATTCCAAAATGTGTTTCCTATAATTTCTAGTCAAAGTCAAACATTGTAGAGCTTGACCATATATAGAGACAAGCATGTTACTCCTTGAAAAGTTGAAATGCTTACATCCTAAAAATATATTTCATGGTGTTTTTCCTGATATAAGTTTAATATTGTATATGTTAATATTTATATATATAAATTTTATCAAACTTTTTAAAAAATGACTTTGACTAAAATTACATGCAACATAATTTGGGATGTAGGGAGTACTTGTTAACCATCCTTTTTTCCCATCCTATCTGAAGCAGTTGTCATCACTCGATACTTTTAACACTAACATTTTCTCATTACCCACCCGCCCTCATACGTTACCACCGTTTGTGGTTCCGTTTGCTATTTTTACGATCTCCTCGAGTGTGACATTATTGACCGTTGTTGTTCGTATCAACTGTAAATTTACGGAACCTTTACCTTTATGATATCTCAAGGTAATGATTTTCCTTTCTTGTTTGTAATTATATTGTTAACATAATTACCATAAAAATAGTTACGCATTTATTTGCATGTAAACAGAATATCAAACTATTCACGTTCATGTAGCTTCCTAACCATCCACCCGTCGCCAATTGTGATGTTATGGTGCACTGCATAAAATACTTTTTAATTAAGATTGTCTTACGCAGTGTGACAGAAATGTCACATCGGTGAAGATATATAGTAGATTATATTTCGGTGGCACATCATAAGAATATTATAGAGAATGCTAGCCCGGCGAGTGTTGGTCAACCGTTTCATGGGTGGGCTGACTACCTCAACGAAAGCTATCCCAATGAACATGTAACTTCTTATTTCAACCTATCTAAATTTACTTTCTTTGTATTTGTAAGCATACTTGCTTATTGTTGAGCTTTTTTGATTCATGCATATGATCGAGAGGACTTGTGGTGTTTGATGTTTGTAGCATATCATGTAATTCCTTTGTGGGTACATCCCTCTCAATAGAAGCATTCAATATTTTCTTCCACCCTTTTGCCGAGACGATGAGAGCTGCATGGTAGGTGCATCGAGATGATATAGAAAATGAAATCAAATAGTTAGTATAATGACCTTCGGCATATGATATGATGATATTTGTTATCTTTTTCGGGCTTGTGTTGTCAGTTTTTTATGTATAGTTGTGCAACACTCTTTCCTGATTTGTACACTACAATATCAGGTAAATGAAGAAGAACTACCACTGATGAGCTATCTTTGAGAAAGAGGAGTTACGGAGATAGCTGTTGCCAAAAGGTTGCCCCACCGGTGACGTCTTTTTCCACCGTTGCCACAGAGACCGTCACATTAGATACAGACTCCTGGCAATGAGCCCTTTCTCTATCGCCATAGGTTTTTTTGATCTGTGTCCATAGTGTCACTTTATACTAGTGATTGTTTTATGGAAATCGTGTGAGTACACTTGTTAGAATTTAGAACTTGTCGAAATTATCCATATTGCTATTGTGAAAATCATGTGAGTACACATGTCAAAATTTAGAACTTGTCAAAATCATGTGAGTACACTTGTAAAATTTACAAAATTATCAAAATCACGAGATTATACTTGTAAAATTTAAGAACTTGTCAAAATCATGTGAGTACATTTGGCGAACTTTAGAATTTATGAAAAACATGCAAGTACACTTGTCAAATTTAGAAGTTGGGAAAAAAATTATTTCTATTGTTAAACCCATGTTTAAAGTCATTTCTTTTTTGCTTTCCAACTTGGACACTTGCAGCAAGGACGTACATCGTTGTGGAGTACTTGTGTTTTATGGATTTGTGAACTTTCTGTTTCACGGACTTGTGACTTGAACTTGTTTGATGGATTTGTAAATGTTTGTAAACTGTGGAAGTGGATGGAGTTGTGCGATGGAAGTAGATGGATCTGTGTTGTATATGTGTTACATATGTGATGTTGTGTTTCTATCAAAATAAATAAACTATGCTGAATTCTAGGGATTAATTCTTTTTGAAAAAAGGGACTAGGCAAAGACAGCAAGTGTTGCCAGAATGTGCACGGATTTGCATGGAGCAAATGATCATGCCGACAACAAAGGTTTGGGGGGGGGGGGGGGTTGAGTGTCAAAAAATTACACTCGACAAACAGTTGTGAAGTGTGTCCTGCAACGTGGAAATGCATATGAAAAAGAGTTGGTGGTTTGCCGTATATCGCGACAAGATACAACAAATCCATCTTCCATGTGGTTTTTGTGTCTGGATCCTCTCATCAAGTTTCCTTTTCTCCGACGGAGGCAAATTTACACTTGCCAAACTCATTGCTAAGTTCCGTAAAATATACACTCGGGAAAGAGTGTTTGCTGACGTAATATTTGCCCAGCTCCTTTTGCCGAGTTTAACACTTGGCAAAGGGTTTGCCTCTGGTATGTTTTTTTATCCTTTGATGGTTATTTTTGATACCCAACAAAGGTGTAAAGTCATGTAGTGGTTCTGGGAGGATTACTTGGTTGGGCAATACTCCTTTAGCTCAACAATACCCGTCGCTATATGATATAACATAGCATAACAGACTTATGTTTCTATGGCTACGATTTTATCTTTGGTGCCTCTTAATATTGTTTTTTGAAGGTACTTAACTGGTAACAAGTGGAGTGTGTGGTTGCATTTATGCCAACGGTCAATGATGGTAAATCTAGTAGATGAGCTAGATAGTTTATTGTGAAATTTACGAGTATATGTGATTTTACCGCTTTATACTGGTCAATATGAAATTGCATGAATTTGAGCTTAATTTTTTTTGCAGGTTATCCACTTGGCTATATATTGGATTTAGCTAAGGCGTTTCCTTCTTATGGATGACCCTTCATAGTTTATAGTTACTAGATGCAACCAGTTGCTGGCTTGCGGCATTTTAATCGGTGCCTAGATGCATAAGCGCTTTATGGTTTTCTGTTGGCGGATTTTTGTATCGGCCCTATGTGCTCTTTTTGTTGTAAACTTCTTGAATTGGAAATTATGCAGTAAAAGTCTGCTGATGCAGAGGTCGGGGTTCTCCTCTTATCGAAAAAAACTTACTCTATATTTAGCTTCTTTTATTAGGTGAACTCTATATTAACCTGGGTGGTTTACCAATTTAAAGCCTTCCAGCAGAAGGAGAATCCTTGCCGGACTTTCAGCCCCTGCAGCCTGAAGTACTGAAGTGGGCTCAGAATGGCGCTGGAAGAGGAATGGGCTAGATTTGGTGCATGGCCTAAAGGTGGCTGATTTCTTTCTTGTATCTGAGTTCACATATTACAACTGAATATTGAATTCTAGGGAATACCCAGAAGTTGAAACATGCACTTGTTTCTTATTCTGTCGATTCTATCTGCAACTGCATTGAGTAGACCTGACGAAATTCGATATGATCAATTGATTCAGTTTTTTAGACGGAAAACTGAATCAGTTTGAAATGCAGATGAATATGCTTACCTTGTACACCAACCGCTGCTCGCCACTTGGTTTGGAAATACTGCTGTGTCTTCTTCTCCTTGTTTGATGTGATGCTTCTGGTTTGGATTCCAAGCCGACCACCGCAATGCATATCAAGAATCACAAGTGGAGTTTTCAAGCTCCCATCGGAGGCAAGCAGAATCCTTCTTAAATGATCAGAAGGACAGCGAGAGACCATGCATATTGCTCTGGGCTGGAAGAGATCGTTTGCGAAAGCAACATGCGTACGCGAAATCAATTTGCCAGCATGCTCATAAAAGCAGCCATACTCCTCCTACGGTTCTTGTGCCTGACATGCGGATATCCTGCTGAGCATATAGGGGGGAGCTCGGGCCATGCAGACGTGAAATCAGGCGACAGCGGCACGACCGCTCGGGGGACCAGGTTCGGTATGTGGCTGCGACGGCGACGATGACGACGACGGAGACATCCTCCAGGAACCAAGATGATGGGCTCAAAGACTGGCCCCTCTACACTGCTCTGTGCTTTGCTGATACTACCATCCTAACGAACCTTGCAGCGCCGCTGCATACGCTTCATTTATGCTGCATTATGGGCCTAGGATGGCCCCTGCTGATGGTCCGAGACGCCGAGTCCTTAACAAATGGATGCTCAATAAAGGTTGTGGACACTAGGTTGAGAAGTTAGCTGTACAGTCTTGAACTGATACAAGCAACAATACATATTCGTAAGTGTGTACTAGCCCAGAGATACAAGTGAGATCCTGCTAATGTCCCACTTATAGCTTAAACTTTAGACCAAAATTTAAACTACTAGGGTTCATAGCACAAAATCTCTACCATTGAGTTTCGAGCGGATTAGTATAGAATTTTGTATTTTTTTCTAATTTTCAGCCGAACAACAAGATGAGAACTATCTACATGAACAAAACCAGCTCCTTAATCGTTGGCATGCACGTTTACCTTATGCAATTAATGACATCCGGCGCTTGCTTGCTTAATTCATCATGCACTTAAGCACAAGCAGACAGTCATATTCATGCGGATGCAAACGCATGCACCACAGGGATGAACGACAAGCTACATGCCAACAAACGTACAAACAAACAAACTTACCACTCACACTGATCTCTACTTGTGCCGTGGACCTGTCTGGCCTGCTGTGGTACATGTGTAGCTTTCGTTCGCTACTTGTATGATAGGTTCCACTCACCGGTCCATTTGGAGCAACTGTTGTTTCTTAGTCTCTATCCTGTCATGTGCCTGGCATGTGATCCGTGATGGGTACGTACGTGGATAAAAGCTTGAGGGTGCGCACCGATGATTAGGTGATGGAAACTTGCCATCTCATCTCGATCTCTGGCCGTTAGACACTACGGGAAAACACTACGTTGCCGTGCGACCAATCGCACGGCAAAGGGGCCTATTTGCACGGCAGAGCGATTTGCGCGCGTCGGCGCACGGCAGCGTCTCCGCACGGCAAAGCCATCGACGGCAAAGACTACGCTGCCGTGCGCTCTGTCCAAACCGCACGGCAAAGCGCTCGCTGCCGTGCGCGCGCTCGTTGCCGTGCGTTCGAGCCGCTTGCCGTGCGCGCGCTCGCTGCCGTGCGCCCACTCCTTTGCCGTGCGCGCCGTCTCGCCGTGCGTCCCGGAGGCTGCCGTGCGCCCGGACGTTGCCGTGCGCCCCGACGCTGCCGTGCCACTCAAACGCTGCCGTGCGCTCCGACGCTGCCGTGAGCCCCGACGTTGCCGTGCGCCCGCTCGCTGCCGTGCTTCTCTCTTTGCCGTGCGTCCACTCCCCAAGCACGCACGGCAAAGGATTCTCCAGGGACACACATCGGCTTCCCAGAGCACAGGCTTGCGCCACGTGGCGCCTTTGCCGTGTGTATGCACACGGCAAAGTGACCCAATGTCCTTTGCCGTGTGCATACACACGGCAAAGGCCCCTGGTTTTTTCATTTTTTTCTGTTTTTCTTTAATCCCCGCATTTCAAAATTGCATTTCACATATATATAACATATACAACATATATATTCACCATAGCATCACCAAACACATGAACAACACCACAAATACATCGAGCACACATAGTTTATGCATAACAAGTGCAATGTCCACAAATACATCAAGTACAAGTGCAATGTCCACAAATACATCAACACACATCAAGTACAAGTACAATCCATAACAAGTGTAATGTCCACAAATCCATCAAGACCATGCCATCAACCTTATTGTCCTCCTCCGCTTCCGCCGGCCTCATTGTCATTGCCTTGTGAATAATTATCTATAAGGTTGATGGAATGAACATTTGCATTTGCATTTGCATATTGAACACTTGAACAAGTACAAGTAGCGGGTTGGGCACAAGAGGACTCACCGCGGTTCATGCTCCGGATGATGTTCATGTTGTTGACGGTGATAGGTGTCCCCGGGGTCCGAGTGGGCGGTGGCGGCATCCACATGGAGTAAGGTGGAGGAGGAAGACTCCCGGTGGAGTAGACAGAGCCGTATGGCTCATCGGCCAGCTCATCCGTGCTCGCCGTCGCTGCATCATCCGTTGCCGCTGTTGCATCCGCCGCATCATCTCGTGTCCGCCGCCGCCGGTACTCCGTAATCGTCCGCTCCATGTTCCGTGCGTGCTCCCGGGCCGCCTGCTCCTTCGCTGCCATCTCCTCCTACGTTGTGTTGCCGCGATGTCATTAACATTTCAATGGAAAGCATGTAAAGGAAATGTAGAGACCCGAGGAAGAACATACCCGTAACCGCTCGACAGCCTAGATCCGAAGCCCGTGGCCGGGGCTCTACCTCGGGCTGGCCGCTCTACGACCACGACGGATCCGGCGGAGAGAGGGAACCCTCGCCGGGTCGACGCACCCGTCACCAAACCATAGGCGGCCATGCTTCAAGCCTTCTCCCGCAAGCACCGCGACCTCGTGGTCAAAGTCCTCGGCCTCCGGATTGGCCTCCTCGCCGTACTTCCGCTTGAACTTGGAGACATACGACGTGCACCGGGTCTCGGATTGCGGGTTAACCCACACGGACCCCGTCTCGGGATCAGCGTCTTCCTTTGCTTCATCTTCTTTAGCACGGCAAAGACGTTAGGCTTCGCTCCCCGTCCCGACTTCCCGCAAAAGAGAACATGTAATTGAGTGAAGTGACACACCCTTGGAGAGTTAACAAATATATAACATGAATTCAAAGAATGAAGGAACCATTAATTTGCTCACCTCCTTCTGCAGGTGAAGAGAGATGGGGATGCTGCCTTGGATATGCGATCCACCTCGCATCTCTCGCCCGCTTCTTCTTGCCCTCCTCGTGCTTCTTGAGGTACCGGGGGCATGTCCACCACATGACCATCGCACGAAAGCACCTATCGTCGTTGCCGACGTACCGAGGAGGGTTCTACATGCACAAGATAAACCCATTATGGTAAAATAAACTACATGGCGATAAAGAAATCAATAACACATAAATGCAAATACTCGCAAGTACGCCACGGCTGCATGAGCGTGTCGCGAGCGTCCTCCTTACTCATGTGGACGAAGCGGTCGGGCGTGCCAGCCGCGGACGCATTGAACACGTGCCTCGTAGTGCATGCCGCTCACCCTCTTCCTTGCAAGCTGGTGTAGGACATCATCGCACGCATTCTCCTTGCCCTCGGCCCTCTTGAAGAATTTCTGCAACATAGGTAAAACAAGGGGCATTAGTGCAATTATTGTGAACCAAGGAGAGTGTATGAATGGTAAGAAGTCAAAAGTCACGTACCCAGAATTTGGCAACAACCAAATCCGCCGCGGTGCCGCGGCCAAGAGGATCTTCCGCGAGGCTGTAGTGTAGGATAACGTTGCATAGAAAACAAAAATTTTCCTACCGCGAACACGCAATCCAAGCCAAGATGCAATCTAGAAGACGGTAGCAACGAGGGGGTATCGAGTCTCACCCTTGAAGAGATTCCAAAGCCTACAAGATGAGGCTCTTGTTGCTGCGGTAGACGTTCACTTGCCGCTTGCAAAAGCGTGTAGAAGATCTTGATCACGATCGGTTCCGGCGCCACGAACGGGCAGCACCTCCGTACTCGGTCACACGTTCGGTTGTTGATGAAG
>NC_061508.1:287975062-287993104 GCF_022539505.1 Lolium rigidum
TGATTTTCCCGTAGTGAGAGATGATATCGATCAGTAACTATACTCCCACGGTGTTTATATGTTTTTTTTACTTATTCAAAAAGATGCCGCATCTCATTAGTTAGAGCATGTCTAAAAGACCCCCTATTTTTCTGCCCCTTAAAACGCGAGTAGAGGGCCCTGTATTCACTTTTCACCGGCCGAAAACTCGTCCGAGCTAGCAGACCCCGTATTCCCACCCCGTAAAATAGTCTATCGCCAAACATAGCACATCCAAAATATGTGATACATAATTCATAGTTTTTACATCACAACGCGATCAACGCGATCATAGCCAATGTTCATTCCATGAAAGTTCCCAACATGTGATCAACCATCAGCGAGTCCATCGCCAGTGCCGCCACCACTCGCCGGAGACTCACCTCGAGGAGTCGACAGACCAAGAGCACTTGCAGCACGAGCTTCACGCACGAGCTTCTTGCTCGCCATGATGTCCGCCTTGGTCTCCTTCAATACATTGTATGGATAGCAACAAACTCGGAAAACTTACATAGTCCTCCGGCACATATCTAGTAGGGGGTTGTCGGCCACTTGGTCCATGGCAGCACTCCAATGAGAACAAACTGGTTTGATGATGTTCCATCGGCCTTCAAGGGAGCGGTAGGATCTGTCGGCCATGCTCTTGGTGCGAGGGTTCAGCTGGTGGTAGAGATCCTCGATGCGCTGCCAATAGCGCTTGCCGCCTTGGTTCACTCCGGTGCACGCATCCATCCCCACCTTACTCCAAACACGGACCAAGATCGCGTCTTCGATCTCACTGTAGTTCGAGGTGCGTGGCTTCGGCGTCGCGGAAGAACCGGCGGCAGTCGGATCAACCTCAACCACCTCCTTGTCATCGACGGCTTCGTCACCCTCATCCTCCTCCTCCTCCTCATCATCAATCCCTTCGACATAGTCCTCCCCATAGAACGCATCGATGTCGGCTTGCAAGTCCACCGAGGAATCATTGAGCATGTCCATGTACGATGTTGTGGACTCAACATCGAACACCTTGTCTACGTCAACGTAGGGTGGCGGCGGCGCGGGCATCGCCGCGGACGAAACGGAGGGAGGAGGGGCCGTGGCCTTGGAGGGCGGTGGAGGCGGGAGGCCGATGCAGTTGACTGCCTTTGTCTTCACCTTTGGCGGTGGGGCACCCCTCGGCCTGGCCGATTTCGTCTTCTTCCTGACCCCCTTCTTGGCAGCTGCAGCAGCCACAGCCGGCGGAGCTGCGGCCGCCGCATGGGCTTCGAAGAACTGCTTCGGGATCCTCTTCTTCTTCAAAGGGATGGTGGCGGAGATCATGGCCGACACGTCGCCGGCATTTGGCGGACCTCCGACGGGGACATCAACCACCGCGGCCGAAGGTGGTGCACCGCCGGCGGTCGGCGGGCCTTGCGGGGGATCCATGGCAGCGAGATCCGGCCGCATCGTTGCCGGGAATGGCGGGGCGGAGGAGATCGGGCGGCGGCGGCGGTTGGGTTTCGCTGAAACCCTTCGCGCGAAGTGGAGTGGAGGATACTGGTTTGGCCCTCTATTCCCGCTCCCACCCCACACAAGTAGGGGGCGAAGAGCCGCCCCATAGCCAAAACTGGGAAAAATCGATAGGGGGGCTGATTTACGGGGTCTACTAGACGGACGGGTAGAGCTCTACCCCGTATATCGGCGGTTGTTTTACGGGTTTGGGCCTTTTAAGGGGTCTGTTAGACATGCTCTTAAGCAGTTTAAACAAAAAATGATGTCCCTCGAAAGGTCCTTGAACGGAATCCTACTCTCATGGCATGATACAACTCAAACGCTTTACACCCGTTAACACTTAGAGCTTAGCCTGCACTTGGATTTGGGCGACAATGATGGTGGGCATGCTGGAAGTGTTGCGGAACACACTAGCATGCCCCCCATTCTAAATTTTCCCAACCGTGAGCATGAGGAGGAATGCCACCGTCTTAGTACTATGCCCCAGTACGTCTGAGGGTGATATCTTCCACCAATCCTTCACCGGTATTGATGTTGGCCAATTCTCCATGTTAAGCTCAGGGACTCCAATCCAATTTTTCAAAGCTTTCCAAATCCTCATGGAGTAACGGGACTTGAAAAAAAAGTGACGTGCAGTTTCTGGTTATCTCCTGTAAAGTTTTGGCACACTCCACTATTGTCCATACACGAACTTGAAGGCGATCCGAAATCCATGCCCTATTTTTTATCAACCATGCGAAAAAAAAAAACTTGCACTTGGCACGAGCACAATTTCTCCAAACCATAGCTAGGGTTCATGGAGATCGAGGCAGAATCCTCAAATTGGAACATGTAGGCTGAGGAGGAGGAGAAGGAGGAGGAGTATTCCCTTAACTCCATTCATGAGGTTCCGCGCAATAGAATCTGCTATGTTGTCATCTAAATGAATAAGTAGGATCTTGGACCAAAGGGTGTAGACTTGTTGGATATGATGAACGGTGAGGCCACGGGAAATATCAAATTTGGAAACACAAAGATTTTCATGCATGGCCTTTTCCACCTTATAGCCTTTTTCAATTTTGAGAGGGCGAAGATGTCTGGAGCGATGTCTTTAGGCTTGAGCCCTTGAAGTCATGGAGATTGCCAGCCCTGTGCTGTTCCAAGTTGTGATTGTATTGTCACATAAAGATGTACATGTTGGTGTTATCACATGGGTTAGCGAGGCCTACCCATGGTCCATCGGGGTCCCTCCATTGTAGCCAAGGCCACCTCAGTCTCAAAGCTCTTGACCGGATGGTGACAGTAAGCTGAACAGTGTATTGACGGAGATTCGAGAGCACTCAAGGCAAAACTTTTTAATTTTGTTGTTTTTAAGTAATGAGCATGGTACCCCAGCTAGCTAGCTGCATGCAAATTACTAATCTGACTAGCGGATCGATTAAACTAGCGTCAGCCTCCATTTCATTGGTTAATCACGCCATTTCCATCATCCACACACGTCAGCTTGCTCATCCAGATTGAGGACTTTTATAGACCACTTCTGCTCCAACTATTCTTTGGGGGCAACTGTTGTACTTCGATGTCATGTGCTCTGATCATGCCTTTATGCTCCGGTTAGTACTAAATAAATTTTCTTTGACATTGATTTGTTTATTAGCAACTAGAGCATCCACGTACATCGCTAGGCAACATATACTTCAGCATTGTTGCTTCTGATAGAATGGATAACTGAAGTGACATGTGTTATTCGTCTTGAATGATTGTGTCACGAGCTTCATCCACTGATGATGATTGCATGGGAATCCAGAAGTCAGAACTGATGTGCAAGCAGGCAACAGACTCCTTAATTGCACATGATCTACAGCCACGTCTCGCAAGTTTCACAGGAGCATTACTAATCCAATTGCCATGGATGATCTGGATGCACAAGGGAATGGGAACACTGCTTGAGAGTTGAGAGGAACAGTTTTGTAAGTACAAATCTGTCTTATCTTGAGTCAGGGAACAGCTCAATTAATTCAAGGTGCAATGGTGCATGCACGCCAATTATTGTGAAATAGTTAAAGGGCTTCTGTTTCTCCGTCAGTCTAGTTTTCAGAGCTCTGCACCAGGGGAAGAACCTGAGCTACTTGTTGCAAAATAATTCTGCACTAGTGAAGTAACTGGTCCTGAAAACTATTGTTATTCTATACTACATAAGAGCTAAATTGATATACTCCCTCCGATCCAGCAAGTGCCGTCGAATTCATCCGCACTTATTATAGATTGAAGAGAGTAGTAATTATCATGGTTGTGGCTGTTTCCATCACCATTATTTTTCTTTGAGATTCGGATTAAAAGTGTTGAGAGAGCTACTACTCTATCTACCACATCGAGCAGAAATCTCGAGGAATAAAACGACGGTGAAGGAAACCCCCCACCCATGTGTACAATTTCTCTTTTTTGCGTACTTGTCATGTTTAATGCCAACCTAAATTTTGGGGTTGGATGTGCGACCAAACTAAACATAAAATTATGCATGAAACGTCAGCATCAATCATAGTTTATCGACGCCACGCATGATCTCTATAAAGAAAGGCACGAGATGTCCATGCCCTTAGCCCCTAGCACACCATTGCTGGCTGGTGACGGTGCACCATTGCTCAAGACATCAGAGTGAAAGCTTATGAATAAAGGACGCGCGGACGGACCGTTTGGGTCGCGCGCTGCGCCCAACGCGGCAGATTTGGGTCGCGGCGCCCTATGGTATGTTTTTCTTGTAAATTCACTAGAAAAACGCAAAAAAAATATTATATAAAATATATAAAATAGTTCAAATGCTCAAAATGTATTACACATTACATAGTCCATGTAATCAAGGATAAAGTATTATTCAAATAAAATGAAAAAACGATACAAATGCTCTAGGCTTCAGCATTTCCTTCCTCATTGTTGTTTGCAGCATTGTTGCCTACAGGCTGCCACATGTGCTCGACCAAATCAGCCTGAAGCTGGTTGTATCTCGAATTTCATGGTGCGCATGAAGAATGTCCTGGAATGATGCTGGAGCACCTTGAGGAGTAACCAACTCTCCTTGGCCTTCCCAGTCATTATCAAAGAGTGAATCATCCCACTCTACCTCAAAAATCATGTTATGCATGATTACACAAGCGGTCATCACCTCCCACAGAGTTTGCACATCCCAGGCTCGGCGGGGTGTACGATGATAGCCCAACGAGGTTGGAGGATGCCAAACGCCCGCTCGACATCTTTCCGGGCTGCCTCCTGCTCTTTGGCAAACCTTGCCTCCTGCTCTGAGTTGGGGTTTCGGATTGTCTTCACGAGTGTAGCCCAAGGTGGATAGATACCATCGGCAAGGTAGTACCCCTTGGTGTAGTGGTGGCCATTGATCTCAAAATCCACATCAGGGGACTTACCGTACGCTAGCCTATCAAACACCGGAGAGCGCTGCAGCATGTTGATGTCATTGTGCGAGCCAGCCATTCCGAAGAATGAGTGCCAAATCCATGTGTCATGGGAAGCAACAGCTTCAAGAATGACTGTGCACCCCTCGGAATGGCGGCCGTATGCCCCCGCCAACCAAAGGGGCAGTTCTTCCACTCCCGAGTGCATGCAGTCTATGCTGCCAAGCATCCCAGGAAAACCCCCGGAAGCGTTGATCGACAAGCGACGAGCTGTGTCCTCTGCATTAGGTTGCCGGAGAGTACTGTTCTCCGAACGAACCGATCAACGCTTCGCAGAACCCGTACATCGATTCCAAGCCGGTTGACTCACTCATGCGTGTGTACTCATCTACGAAATCACCGGCAACGCCATATGCGAGCATCCTAATCACTGCCGTGCATTTCGAGTACGAAGAGAGGCCTACCTTGCCAATTGCATCCACTTTCGCACAGAAGTAGTCGTCGTAGATCTTGACGCCATCCATTATCCGGCGGAACAGCGGCCTGGTCATCCGAAAACGACGGCGAAACAAGGACGGCACGAACAATGGATTGGGTTGGAAGTAGTCGTTGTAGAGCTGGTCGTGGCCGCGTTCTCTTTTGCGGTCCAAGGCGGCCGCGCGCCCGGCAAGGACCCCCGGTACACGGGGATTTGCGAGACAATGTGCTCGTGGATGAGCATCGCAGCATCCGTGAAAAAATCGTCGTCGGACTCCTCTTCTGACGACGTGTCGATGAAGTTCTTGAAGTAGTATTCGTCATCGCTGTCCACCATGATCTGAAAAGGGACACATTTTAGTTCGAGCATTTGAACGAACACCTCGCAGGCGGAGGCGATCCAAATGCTTCTGTAGGGACCGCGGGCATGGCCGTCTCAGCCGACTTGCGGTCCGGAAACACGGTGCGGGAGAGCTCACCTCCGGGGGAAACGGCGCAGCTGCGAACGGCGGGAGGTGTCGCGACGGTGAGAGGACAACAGCGCCGGCGGCGGCGTCCTCCGACTCTGCTACGACGCGGCGAAAGCAGCGCGGGACCTCGACCTATGCTTCCGCCCCGCTTGCCGGCGTCTCGACGACGATGGCCGGCGTCGACGCGCTCCCAAATCGTCGGTCCGTGGGTGGCGGCGGAGCGGTGGGGAGATGTGTGCGACGGGCTTGTGTTTTGGGAGGCAGACAGGCGGGCCAGGGGCGGACAAGGGGAGGACGCGAGCGACCAGGCTTTCGCGTCCGCGGCCACGCAAACTCGTCCAAGATTTGGGCCGGGTTTGGGTCGTCCCGGACGCCGCGGCCGTCCGCTTTTGCGGTGCGTCCCCGCGTTGGGCCGGGTTTTTGTCCGGCTGGACCCATCCGGACGCGCGGGCGCGGGATGGGTCGCCCGGTTGGAGATGCCCTTAGGCACCAAACTGCCTCTCGATCGCTTCCTACCTATGTTGTATTTGTGATCCAAATTCATATACTAAAGGGAGGCTAACTTCTGACGAGCGGAGCGAGGCCCGTCGCCGGAGGCTTGTCACGGTACGGATCGTTGGCACCGCCTATATATACATCTTGTAAGCCGCCGGCTAGGGTATATCAGATTATAAGATAACCCACGGCATTTGTAAACACCTCCCGATATAGTGAAGTTTTGCTGGTTGGCGCCCGTGGTTTTTTTTTTCCCCTTCTTGTTTCGTTCTTCGTTATTTGCTTGTCGCTTTTATAACAACTAGCACAGAGGCCCTCGCAAATGCGAGGGCATTACCTTGGTATCTGAATAATATGAAGTATTTATTTTTGCGCTTATTCAAACTCTTTCCATTTGATTTACCTCCTTTATAATTGAAAAATACTCGATGTTTTAGATATGGATATATATATATTCCAAAATGTGTACCTTTCAAAACTTTGTGCATGATTGTGATTCTAAGCAATAACAAATAGTCATTATAAAATATATTTTTGGTAGTATCTTATTATTTTAGCGTTAAACATCTCAACCTTGTCTAGTAGTATTCATATTGTCATATTGCATAATGCAGCATATAGATTTAGTAGATCATCAAACCACTACTTGTAAGTTTGACTAAAAACTGAACACCATCCATGAATCTGGCTCTGTCGCAGGCCCGTCGACACTATACCCCATGGGCTTAGCCCGATCGAAAACTACATGGTCTTCTTAGGGATCTCCATTGTTCGAGCCATCGAACAGATCATATGATGTCACGGGTGTATGCTCGGAGGCTCCGTCTTCAAGTATGATAGGCGACGACTCGATTGGAGCGGTTGCTAATATGCTCGGACAACAACATCGTGTGTGCGGTCACAACATATCAGGTGAATGTATGTAAGATGGTGGCCCCTCGTGATAGCAGAAATGCGAGGGCGACATCTTCAGTTTTCCAAAAGTGATCGAGCATTAATTATAGAGTTTGTGGATATTCACATTTTGATTTTGGGGTAGGAAATAATTTTCGCCCCGACAAATATATAACATCTGTGTTAAATATATTAAAATTTTATTTTTTCCACAAAAAATATTCTCTCCAATTCATATTACTTGTCGTAAATTTAATACAACTTTATACTATATGTACGACAAATAGTATGGGTCAGTGGGAGTATATCATTGTATGAAATTACGAAAATTCAAATGATTTGTTTACATTGTAAATTATTCAATAATAGAAATAGATATACCTTATGACCGAGTATTTTATGATTTGTGAATATTCACGTTTTGATTTTGAGGTAGGAAATAATGAAGTTCTTTGATCACGAAAAATACATCACATATGTGGTAAATATATTAAAATTATATTTTTACACCAAAATTAATATTTTCTCCAGACCATATTAGTTGCCGCACATCTAGTTTAAAAGTTGTTCTAAATCTGCGACAAATAATTTGGGATGCATGAGTATATAATGATATACTCACTCTCCAACTGTTCTAGACTCTGTTCAGATGTATTTTTCATGTAAAGCGTGGACTCTTTCTGTTCATATTAAAATCATCTGGTGGAGATGAGGCACGACTTAAAAAAAGCAACCGGCGGGATACTGTCTATTCCCGTTTTCTTATTCAATCGTGTGGACTCTTTTTATTTGTTTTCTATTTAATATGGACTCTTTCTATGACACTACTAATCTCTAAATAATACTATATGGCAAAAAAATCTTAGCACGGTTAATCCACCAATATTGTATGCCATATCTCGTCTAGTAGGTCTGTACTACTTAGTTTTTTTTTTGCACAAGCTGTACTACTTAGTATAATCTCGTTACCTTCTTATATGGATGTGTACGTCTCGTCATGTCCCGTGTCTCCCTTTCTCATAAAATCTAAGTCGTGCCTTCCATATAAATTCTGATCCGCTTTTATTAAGTTGGCTGTCACACGTTCCCTATATATATAAACGTGTCAACGGAACTACAACCGTTACGTAACTAATAATCTTTTATTAAATCATAGCCACTTATTTTAGATCTAACTGTTAAAATAATTTAGATGGTGTGGCTTAACATGGTGACTCTATTAAACATCTGTATTTTCTTTTAGTATATAATAGACCTGCCGCCTCCCCAATTGGTTGAAGGGCAAAATCTTCGTCTGAAAACACCAACCTAGCTCCTTTGTCTGAACAACTTGAGCTGCTTAACTCGCTACTGCCGTAGCCACTTCACATCTGTCTCTACAATCGTAAGCATGCCACGTTTTCGCCATAAGTTTGCTGTTCCCTAAAGCAATGAACCTATTCAATTGGCTAATGCCCATCCTAGGACAGAGCTGAAATCCTATTCAGATTACTGTCCAAAAGAAGCTAAAACGTACTCATGGACATAGTTCTCGCTAATACAGTGCTGATCCACAAGGACCTAATAATGCAGTGCAGGATTGAGGCACATGGGCTCCCTCTCCATTTTATCCATAGGAGGTCTGTTGCAGAGGCCTTGCGGCAATTACTACATGCATGAAACAACAAAGGATTTATCCTGTTTGTGCCGCACTACATGCCTCTCCAGAGGGACCAGAACACAGAACCAAATCACATGCATGACAAGGAACAACGCCCATCGATCGATCAGCTCCCTTCTCATCCATGCATGATCCATCCATGTGTAAAAATAGCTGTTGGAATTGGAGGAAACGATGACCCTGTTAGCGGGTTTGTTGCATGTTAAATATGATGGGAAAAACCATATCATTGACAATTAGAAAAGGAAGGAAGGTCCAGACAGTGGTCGACACCATATGTCAAGGAACCAAAGAGATTGTCAAACTCATCAAAATTCATGGTTTCATTCCATCCAAGGCCGATATATATCTCTCTTTGTTTATCACAAGTTAGGTATCACTATATATTCTTGTCTCGGTTTATGTTGATCATATCATCGTGACTAGTTTTTCAGATTAGGCTATTGCGGTTTTGCTTCATGACTTGAGTGCAAATTTTGCTCTCAAGGATATTGGTGACTTGCACTTCTTCTTAGTTATTGAGGTAAGGAATCTCTTTTTTATCTTGCCCTCCATATGTATATAACCATGCCATCATTTGGGCACCATATATGAAAATGACGCAGTGGGGGTCTTCCCCACTGTATTTTGCGTCAAAAAAAAAAGGTAAGGAAGACACAAAATGGGTTGCTCTTAACTCAAGAAAATATTTCAACGATTAATTTGCATGTATTGGTTCTCCTACACTAGCGCAAATTTCCATTAGCTACAGAAATATTGTTGGCGGATTAGGTAAACATGATTTTTCATTTCAATCTAGGCCCTCAAGAACATACTCCTTGAGTTCCTCATCAAAGATGATCTGCCCCGCAGACGCAAGATTCGAGGCGAGTCCCTTTATCTTGCACCACGGGAAAACAGCACGTTGCCATGCGACTAATTGCACGGTAAAGATCACTATATGCACGGTAAAGTCTTCATCGTGCGACGCCACACGACAAATATCACACGGCAACGATTTCGACGGCAACGAGCTCTTTGCCGTGCGGCTCGCCTATGTTGCACGGCAAAGGCTTTGCCGTGCAACCAGCTCTCTGCCGTGCGTCCAGATCGTTGCCGAGCGAGCGTGCATTGCCGTGTGGTAGGATACTTTGCCGTGCGCCGTGGCATTGCCGTGCAGGTAGCATTGCCGTGCGTCAGCACCTTTGCCGTGTGCCAGACACTTTTCCGTGCGCCTCGCGTGTGCTGCGTCTCTGTCTTTGCCGTGCGCCCTCGCCCCAAACCGCACGGCAAAGACTTTCCAGCACGCCCACACTGGCTCCCAGGAGCACAGCTGCGTGCCACGTGACGCCTTTGCCGATTCAATATTTCCTGCAATTCAAAATAGAGCATTTCAAAATAGAGCATATCCAACATATATATTCAACATATCATCACCAAACACATCAACAACACCACAAATACGTCAAACACACATAATCCATACGTAAGGTCCATACATAGAGTTCATCCATACAAGTTAAAGTAGCAATTCATGCCATATAATGGCTAAAATGTACATAGTCCATACATAACAAGTGAAATGCATTTCATGGCATGCATCTCATGCCATCAACCTTGTCCTCCTCCATTGCTTCCCATGACATCATCATCATTGCCTTGTCCTCCTCCTACAAGGTAAAAAGGAAAAGCATGACATGAGAATTCAACATGGTGGCATTCATTTAGCACATTAACATGGTAAATTTATGAAAAGTGAAATCACCCATTTGAATAAATTGTTAATCACAATTTTTTTATTTGTTTTTATGGCAGTAGAAGACAGATAGAATATGTTCTCTGATTAATATTGATCACCAAAGATACAAATATATAGGAGGAAGAGAGACTAAACCCTAACCCTAACCAAACCAATATACCCTAGAGTCTAGGGATAACACGTAACAAGATATATTACTCAACATCATTATGCTATAATTTTTTCAAAAAATGTGCATAATTATATCCAAATCTTAAAGGGCCTCTACATCTAGTGGGCAAACAATACAATCCTAAACATTGATGATGAAAATGATGATATGGCAACTCCAAAACTTAATATTATGCTGAAAGTTTAAGCTTAGAAATATGAACCAGGTATCCTAAGTATGTACTCCCTCCAATCCAAATTAATTATCGCAGATTTAGGCAAAATGTTGACTAAAACATAAGTAATTTGGATGGAAGGGAGTATTTAAATCTTTCTAGAACTAATATTACACAAACAAAAATTGCACAACAACATTGATTATATTTTTGGGACTAATTAACTTACTTCGAAAGTTCGAGTACCTGATAACCCACAAGTATAGGGGATCGCAACAGTCTTTGAGGGAAGTAAAACCCAAATTTATTGATTCGACACAAGGGGAGGTAAAGAATACTTATAAGCCTTAACAACTGAGTTATCAATTCAGCTCCACCTGGAAAAGCACTAGTAACAGGGGTGATGTGAAAACAGCAGTAATATGAGAGCAGTAGTAACAGTAACACAGCAGCAGTAGCAGTAATATGAGAGCAATGGCACCAGAAAATAGTTGATACTACTTCCAATGACATATAGGGCCGAGTATATGATGATGAGAGATGGACCGGGGTTCCCAGCTATCTACACTAGTGGTAACTCTCCAATAACAAGTGTTGGGTGAACCAATTACAGTTGGGCAATTGATAGGATTGAAATAGCATTAAGACAGAACATCAAGATTATTAATTATGTAGGCATGTTTTCCATATATAGTCATACGTGCTCGCAATGAGAAACTTGCATAACATCTTTTGTCCTACCAGCCGGTGGCAGCCGGGCCTCTAGGGAATCTACTGGAAATTAAGGTACTCCTTTTAATAGAGCACCGGAGCAAAGCATTAACACTCCGTGAAAACATGAGATCCTCATATCTAAGTCTTCCCCTCCAGTTATCCCAGTTGTTGTCACTCTGGGGCCTCGGGTTCCGGACATAGACATGTGCAAACAACTTGTAGATACAATCTAAGCAATAAGTATAGAGCTTAAATCTAAGATCATGCCACTCGGGTCCTAGTGACAAGCATTAAACACAACAAGATTGCAGCAACAATAACTTCACAAACTTATATAGATAGACTAATCATAATGTAACAATCCATCGGATCCCAACAAACACAACACCGATTACATCAGATGAATCTCAATCATGTAAGGCAGCTCATGAGATCATTGTATTGAAGTACATGGGAGAGAGAGTACCAACTAGCTACAGCTAGAACCCGTAGTCCATGGGGGAACTACTCACGGAGCATGATGGAGGCGGTGGCGTCGATGGAGATCCGGGGGCACTTCCCCGTCCCGGCGGCGTGCCGGAACAGAGATTCTGTCCCCCGAAACGGAGTTTCGCGATGGCGGCGATGCCCCTGGAGTCTTTCTGGAGTTTCGTCAATTCGTATCGCGTTTTTAGGTCGAAAGGGGTCTTATAGGCGAAGAGGCGGCGCAGGGAGGTTCCTGGGGCCTCCTCACCATAGGCTGGCGCGGCCAGGCCTGGGGCCGCGCCGCCTTATGGTGTGGTGGCCCTCTGGCCCGCCTTCTACTCTCCTTCGGTGTTATGGTCCGTCTCGGTGAATTATGATGTTGGGTCTTCGTTTCGTCGAATTCCGAGAATATTACCCGAACAGCCTTTCTGGAACCAAAAACAACAGAAAACAGGAACTGGCACTGTGGCATCTTGTTAATAGGTTAGTTCCGGAAAACGCATAAAAACATTATAAAGTGTGAGCAAAACATGTAGGTATTGTCATAAAACTAGCATGGAACATCAAAAATTATA
The DNA here is from genome assembly GCF_022539505.1 of Lolium rigidum. Taxonomy (NCBI): domain Eukaryota; kingdom Viridiplantae; phylum Streptophyta; class Magnoliopsida; order Poales; family Poaceae; genus Lolium; species Lolium rigidum. Next base: position 287,987,754 of record NC_061508.1, read on the forward strand.
GATACGTTGGAGACGTATCAAGCATCCCCAAGCTTAGTTCATGCTCGCCCTCGAGTAGGTAAACGATAAAAAGAATAATTTCTGAACTGACATGCTACTTACATAATCTTGATCATACTATTGTAAAGCATATGAGATGAATGCAGTGACTCAAGGCAATGATCTATAGTTTGCTAACAAATAGATAACGTATAGCAAAACTTTTCATGAATAGTACTTTCAAGACAAGCATCAAAAAGTCTTGCATAAGAGTTAACTCATAAAGCAATAAATTCAAAGTAAAGGCATTGAAGCAACACAGAGGAAGATTTAAGTTTCAGCAATTGCTTTCAACTTTCAACATACATATCTCATGGATAATTGTCAACACAAAGTAATATGATGAATGCAAATAAGTAAGTTGTTGGAGATATGCCCAAGAGGCAATAATAAATGGTTATTATAATATATCTTTGTGTTTATGATAATGTTTACATACCATGCTATAATTGTATTAACCGAAACATTGATACATGTGTGTTATGTAAACAACAAGGAGTCCCTAGTAAGCCTCTTGTATAACTAGCTTGTTGATTAATAGATGATCATAGTTTCATGATCATGAACATTGGATGTTATTGATAACAAGGTTATATCATTATATGAATGATGTAATGGACATACCCAATTAAGTGTAGCATAAGATCACGTCATTAAGTTATTTGCTATAAGCTTTCGATACATAGTTACCTAGTCCTTTCGACCATGAGATCATGTAAATCACTTATACCGGAAAGGTACTTTGATTACATCAAACGCCACTGCGTAAATGGGTGGTTATAAAGGTGGGATTAAGTATCCGGAAAGTATGAGTTGAGGCATATGGATCAACGGTGGGATTTGTCCATCCCGATGACGGATAGATATACTCTGGGCCCTCTCGGTGGAATGTCGTCTATATTAGCTTGCAAGCATATGAATGGTTCATAAGAGACCACATACCACGGTACGAGTAAAGAGTACTTGTCAGGAGACGAGGTTAAACAAGGTATAGAGATACCGATGATCAAACCTCGGACAAGTAAAATATCGTGTGACAAAGGGAATCGGTATCGTATGTAAATGGTTCAGTCGATCACTAAAGTCATCGTTGAATATGTGGGAGCCATTATGGATCTCCAGATCCCGCTATTGGTTATTGGTCGGAGAGTGGTCTCAACCATGTCTACATAGTTCGCGAACCGTAGGGTGACACACTTAAGGTTTGATGTCGTTTAAGTAGATATGGAAATATGGAATGGAGTTCGAAGTTTTGTTCGGAGTCTCGGATGGGATCCAGGACATCACAAGGAGGTCCGGAATGGTCCGGAGAATAAGATTCATATATAGGAAGTCATTTTCTAGGTTTGAAAATGATCCGGTATTTTTCCAGGAAGGTTCTAGAAGAGTCGGAAGAAATCGGCATGGAAGGTGGAGTCCCGGAGGGACTCCACCCACCTTGGCCGGCCAGCCTAAGGGAGGAGGAGTCCCAAGTGGACTCCTCCCCATGGTGGCCGGCCACCTCACCAAGGAAGGGGGAGTCCCACTTCCCCTAGGTTTGGTCATATGGAAGGTTTTATGTTGGGGTCTTATTCGGAGACTTTTGACCTGATCCTTTGGGCTTCCACCTATATAAAGAGAGGAGGGGAGGGGCTGGCCGGCCACTCTTGCCACCACCTTGGCCGCACCCCTTTGAGGGCCGGCGCCCAAGCCCCCTCTCCCAAACCCTAGCTACCTCTCCTCCACATACAACTCCCGCATATGCTTAGGCGAAGCCACTGCGGAGTTCTCCACCATCACCGCCACCACGCCGTCGTGCTGCCGGGATTCCAAGGAGGATCTACTACTTCCGCTGCCCGCTGGAACGGGGAGAAGGACGTCGTCATCAACACCGAACGTGTGACCGAGTACGGAGGTGCTGCCCGGTTGTGGCACCGTCAAGATCTTCTACGCGCTTTTGAAAGCGGCAAGTGATCGTCTACCGCAGCAACGAGAGTCTCCTCTTGTAGGCTTTGGAAATATTCAAGGGTTAGTCTCGTTCATCCCCTCGTTGCTACCATCTTCTAGATTGCATCTTGGCTTGGATTGCGTTCTCGCGGTAGGAAATTTTTTGTTTTCTATGCTACGAATCCCATCAGTGGTATCAGAGCCGTGTCTATGCATAGATTGGTTGCACGAGTAGAACACAATTGTTTTGTGGGCGTTGATGCTTTGTTGTCTTTAGTTCGGGTACTTTGCATCTTTGTGGCATGGTGGGATGAAGCGGCTCAGGCTAACTTTACATGACCGCGTTCATGAGACTTGCTCCACGTTCGACATGCAACTTGTATTGCATAAGTGGCTTTGCGGGTGTCTGTCTCTCCCACCGTAGTGAAGATTCAATTTACTCTTTCTATTGACAACACTAGTATCACCGTTGTGGTTCATGTTCGTAGGTAGATTGGATCTTACTCGAAAACCCTAAACCACGTAAAATATGCAAACCAAATTAGAGACGTCTAACTTGTTTTTGCGGGGTTTGGTGATGTGATATGGCCATGATGTGATGATGAATATGTATGAGATGATCATTATTGTATTGTGGCAACCGGCAGGAGCCTTATGGTTGTTTTTAAATTTCATGTTGAGTAGTATTTCAAAGTAGTTGTAATAGTTGCTACATGAGGTGAACAACCATGAAGACGGCGCCATGGACCTTGACGCTACACCGACGATGATGGAGATCATGCCCGTTGATGATGGAGATCATATCCGTGCTTTGGAGATGAAGATCGAAGGCGCAAAGACTAAAGGGCCATATCATATCACATATGAATTGCATGTGATGTTAATCCTTTATGCATCTTATTTTTCTTAGAACGCGACGGTAGCATTATAAGATGATCCCTCACATTAATATCAAGATAATAAAGTGTTCTCCCCTCGTATGCACCGTTGATATAGTTCGTCATTTCGAAGCATCTCGTGATGATCGGATGTGATAGACTCAATGTTCACATACAACGGGTGTAAGCCATGTTGCACACGCGGAATACTTGGGTTTGCTTGATGAGCCTAGCATGTACAGACATGGCCCCGGGACAACGGAAACCGAAAGGTTGAACACGAGTCATATGGATGATATGATCAACATGTTGATGTTCACCATTGAAACCACATCATCTCACGTGATGATCGGTTTTGGTGTAGTGGATTTGGATCGTGTTCCCCATTACAACTATGAGGGATGTTGTATTAAGTGGGAGTTCATTAGTAATTAAATTAAAACATGAACTAATTATCATGAACATAGTCTGAGTAGTATTTTGAATTAATTTTGTAGTATTGGCATCCGTTTTCTACCTTGCGCTAGTCTTGTAATTGAGATAGAAATACTGTTAAAATCTGACAAGAAACTTTACGGACTGGTACCGTATTGTTAAAGAATCAAGAAATGATTAAGTCTTATTGCAAACTTTTAGTATACCTCACATTGTTGATTCAAAGAACTATGTTTTCAATTAGTACCTAAAGTTATCTTGTCTCCGTGAAACTTGAAGTTCAAATCTGTTTGAAAAGTAAGGAGCTGAAAATTTAGTTTTCGAAATAATCAAGGTATGAGATATATGTGATATCTAAGACCTTATTGCAAGATGATAGAATATAATTTGGTGAGACTACATAAACTCATAAGTTTTATGGGAATGTACGAAGGTTGAAGACGCAAGGCGTCCCAATCCTCCAACCATTGGGGCACTAACGATATTCGCATATCCATGAAGTGATCGTCCTTAGTATGCACCGTTGGTAAGACTCGTCGTTTTGAAGCATCACGTGATGATCGGGTGTTATAGATTCTACGTGAGCATACAACGGGTGCAAGCCGATTTGCACATGCGAATGCGAGGTTAAAATTTTACGAGCCTAGCATGTACAGACATGGTCTCGGAAAAGTCGTCATGATATGATGGATAAAATTATGAGTGAAATTGTTCATCATATTACAAAGTTACTAATAGTGAAATCTGAAACACTTGTCATATGATGATCAACTTCAAAGTAAGAACCTCAAGGTTATTGGTATTCGACCAACAAACCTAGAAGTTATTGAAGGTGAAGTGTTTTACGAGAATGAGGAAAACTAAAAGAGAAACTACAAAAGATATTTTGGCAGAAAGAAAGAAAAGACTAGAAAGTCTAGCTCGAGGTGTATATAAATGATATACATGTTATGGATGTATTCCTCGTTTGGTCACACAATGAAATTCTTGGGTATTTGTACCATATTGGTTGGTATGAAGTGTCATACAAAACAACGCAATACAAGAATACAATGGCCTAAGTGACTGACAAGGAATATGATAGGAATGCACGTTTGGAACAAAAATAAAGTGTTATTATGTTCATCGTTGGCATTCTACCTAGCCCTTAGAATTTATAATAAAGAACTTAATAATTGTTATTTTGCTCTGGTCAAATGAAAACAATGAGTTGTTCAAGTTATGACATTACTCCATGTACGATGGATAAGTTATTATAAATCTTAATGGTGAATCACATATACATAATACTGACGCTAAAATGCCATAAGGCAAATAATTTGAATTCCACTTATTTGTGGAACCGCCATTTAGGTCATGTTAGAGAGGAACGCATGAAGGAACTCCATGCAAATGGATTTTTGGAGTCATTTGATTTTTGAATCGTTTGGCGCTTGCAAATCTTTTCTAAAGAGAATGACCAAAATACCGTTCATAGGCCAAGAGTTGAACAGGCAACTAACTTAGTGAAAACATACATGATGATATATGTGGTTCACTGGGCATAGTTGTGTGCGGGAGATTCTTCTACTTCATGAAAACTTCCAACAATGAATTGAGTATATATATGTGGATATATTCGATAAGGAAGAAGTTTGAAACATTTGAATGGATTCAATTAAATTTCAGCATGAAGTGGAAATAGAGAAGTCAAATATCTATGATTGGATCATAGTGGAAATATTTGAATAACTAGTTTTAGCGAACATCCAAGAGAGTTATGAAATTGTTCTACAACTCACATTTCTTGGAGTATCATATTGATGATGATGTATCCGAGAGATGTATCCAAACCTTGTTGGGTCAATGATGAGATAAAATATCAATGCCATTATATTTTTGTGGATTATGCTTTAGAGACTACCGCTTTTACACTAAATAGAGCATCATCATGATCCGTTGAAATGACACCATACAAGTTATGGCATGGGTATAAACCCTAATAGTCCTTTCTTTAAAATTTTGGTCTAAGAGTTTACAACCAAAATCGGATGATTGTCTTTGTTGGTTATCCCAAAGAATTGATAGTGAATT
>NC_061508.1:287993204-288015786 GCF_022539505.1 Lolium rigidum
AACATATCCATAGGTGTGTGTTCCTATTTAGTCGTGCGTGCTCGCAATGAGAAACTTGCACGACATATTTTGTCCTACCAACCCATTGTAGCGGGGTCTCTAGGGAAACTACTGGTAATTAAGGTACTCCTTTTAATAGAGTACCAGAGCAAAGCATTAACACTCCATGAACACACATGAACCTCACATCATAGCCATCCCCTCCGGTTATCCCAATTCTAGGTCACTTTGGGGCCTCGGGTTCCAGACAACAATATGTGTATACAACTTGCAGATACGATAAAAAACAATAATTATCCTCATGAATCAATAACCTGTTCAGATCTGAGATCATGGCACTCAGGCCCAAAGTGACAAGCATTAAGCATAGCAGGTTGCAACAATATCAAAAATACTAACAACGGATACTAGGCACTATGCCCATAACAATCTTATAGCTATTACATGACCAATCTCATCCAATCCCTACCATCCCCTACAACCTACAGTGGGGAATTAATCACACATCGATGGGGGAAACATGGATGGTTGATGGAGAGGTGTCGGTGATGGCAATGGCGATGATCTCCTCCAAATCCCTGTCTCGACAGGTTGCCAGAACGGAGCTTCTGGTCCCCAGATTGGGGTTTCTAGTGGTGGCGGAGTGATGTCTACGTTCCCCCTCCTTTCCTGTAGACAGTGTTGGGCCTCCAAGAGCAGAGGTTTGTAGAACAGCAGCAAGTTTCCCTTAAGTGGATACCCAAGGTTTATCGAACTCGGGGAGGAAGAGGTCAAAGATATCCCTCTCATGCAACCCCGCAACCACAAAGCAAGAAGTCTCTTGTGTCCCCAACACACCAAATAGGTGCACTAGTTCGGCGAAGAGATAGTGAAATACGGGTGGTATAAATAAGTATGAGCAGTAGCAACGGTGCCGGAAAAGTGCTTGGCGTGTAGTTGATGGTGGTGGTATTGCAGCAGTAGTAACGCGATAAGAAACGAGTAAACAAGCGGTAGTAACTCGAGCGGTATTTAGGAACAAGGCCTAGGGATTACACTTTCACTAGTGGACACTCTCAACATTGATCACATAACGGAATAGATAAATGCATACTCTACACTTTTGTTGGATGATGAACACATTGCGTAGGATTACACGAACCCTCAATGCCGGAGTTAACAAGCTCCACAATAATGCTCATGTTTTAGTAACCTTAAGTGTAAGATAGATCAACAGACTAAACCAAGTACTAGCATAGCATGCACACTGTCACCTTCATGCATATGTAGGAGGAATAGATCACATCAATATTATCATAGCAATAGTTAACTTCGTAATCTACAAGAGATCATGATCATAGCATAAACCAAGTACTAACACGGTGCACGCACTGTCACCTTTGCACACATGCAGGAGGAATAAACTACTTTAATAACAAATCACTAGAGTAGCACATAGATAAATTGTGATACAACATGCTGCAATCATAAAGAGATATAAATAAGCACCTCACTATGCCATTCAATGAGTAAGTATTCTGTGAAATATGGCCTAAGAGACCCACACGGTGCACACACTTGTCACCTTTACACACGTGGGACTAGGAGTCTCCGGAGATCACATAAGTAAAACTCACTTGACTAGCATAATGACATCTAGATTACAAGCATCATCATATGAATCTCAATCATGTAAGGCAGCTCATGAGATTATTGTATTGAACTACATAGGAGAGAGATGAACCACATAGCTACCGGTACGGCCCGAGCCTCGATGGAGAACTACTCCCTCCTCATGGGAGCGGCGGCGGTGATGAAGATGGCGGTGGAGATGGCAGCGGTGTCGATGGAGAAGCCTTCCGGGGGCACTTCCCCGCTCCGGCAGGGTGCCGGAACAGAGACTCCTGTCCCCCAGATCTTGGCTTCGCGATGGCGGCGGCTCTGGAAGGTTTTCGTGGGTTTCGTCAATTGTGTCGGGGTTTTCTGATCCAGGGGCTTTATATAGGCGGAGAGGCGGCGTCAGGGGGTCGAAGGGCTGGCCAAACCCTAGGGGGCGCGGGCCCCCCCTAGGCCGCGCCAGGGTATGGTGTGGTGGGCCTGTGCCCCCCCTCTGGTCCCTCTCGTGTGTTCTGGATGCTTCCGGGGATTCTAAGATCTTTGGCGTTGATTTCGTCCGATTCCGAGAATATTTCGTTACTACGATTTCGAAACCAAAAACAGCAGAAAACGAGAGCGGCACTTCGGCATCTTGTTAATAGGTTAGTTCCGAGAAAATGCACGAATATGACATAAAGTGTGCATATAACATGTAGATAACATCAATAATGTGGCATGGAACACAAGAAATTATCGATACGTTGGAGACGTATCAGCATCCCCAAGCTTAGTTCCGCTCGTCCCGAGCGAGGTAAAACGATAACAAAGATAATTTGCGGAGTGACATGCCATCATAATCTTGATCATACTATTTGTAAAGCATATGTAGTGAATGCAGCGATCAAAACAATATGTATGACATGAGTAAACAAGTGAATCATAAAGCAAAAACTTTTCATGAATAGCACTTCAAGACAAGCATCAATAAGTCTTGCATAAGAGTTAACTCATAAAGCAATAATTCAAAGTAAAGACATTGAAGCAACACAATGGAAGATGAAGTTTCAGCGGTTGCTTTCAACTTATAACATGTATATCTCATGGATAGTTGTCAATGCAAAGCAATATAACAAATGCAATAAGCAAGTATGTAAGAATCAATGCACAGTTCACACAAATGTTTGCTTCTTGAGGTGGAGAGAGATAGGTGAACCGACTCAACATAAAAGTAAAAGAATGGTCCTTCAAAGAGGAAAGCATCGATTGCTATATTTGTGCTAGAGCTTTGATTTTGAAAACATAAAGAGAGCATAAAAATAAAGTTTTGAGAGGTGTATGTTGTTGTCAACGAATGGTAGCGGGTACTCTAACCCCCTTGCCAGGCAAACCTTCAAAGAGCGGCTCCCATTTTATTTTATTTTTGGATGGCACTCCTTCCAACCTTTCTTTCACAAACCATGGCTAACCGAATCCTCGGGTGCCTGCCAACAATCTCATACCATGAAGGAGTGCCCTTTTATTTTAGATTTATTATGATGACACTCCTCCCAACCTTTGCTTACACAAGCCATGGCTAACCGAATCCTTCGGGTGCCGTCCAACAATCACATACCATGGAGGAGTGTCTATTTTTGTTAATTAATTTGGGACTGGGAATCCCATTGCCAGCTCTTTTTGCAAAATTATTGGATAAGCGGATGAAGCCACTAGTCCATTGGTGAAAGTTGCCCAACAAGATTGAAAGATAAACACCACATACTTCCTCATGAGCTATAAAACATTGACACAAATAAGAGGTAATAAATTTTGAATTGTTTAAAGGTAGCACTCAAGCAATTTACTTTGGAATGGCGGAGAAATACCATGTAGTAGGTAGGTATGGTGGACACAAATGGCATAGTGTTGGCTCAAGTATTTGGATGCATGAGAAGTATTCCCTCTCGATACAAGGTTTAGGCTAGCAAGGTTGTTTGAGGCAAACACAAGGATGAACTAGTACAGCAAAACTCACATAAAAGACATATTACAAGTATTATAAGACTATACATCGTCTTCCTTGTTGTTCAAACACCTTACTAGAAATTATCTAGACCTTAGAGAGACCAATTATGCAAACCAAATTTTAGCATGCTCTATGTATTTCTTCACTAATGGGTGCAAAGTATATGATGCAAGAGCTTAAACATGAGCACAACAATTGCCAAGTATCACATTACCCAAAACATTTATAGCAATTACTACATGTATCATTTTCCAATTCCAACCATATAACAATTTAACGAAGAGGAAACTTCGCCATGAATATTATGAGCTAAGAACACATGTGTTCATTCGAACCAGCGGAGCGTGTCTCTCTCCCACACAAGCATGATGTAATCCAATTTATTCAAACAAAAACAAAAACAAAAGCACACGAGACGCTCCAAGTAAAGCACATAAGATGTGACCGAATAAAAATATAGTTTCAAGAGAAGGAACACTGATAATTTGTCGATGAAGAAGGGGATGCCTTGGGCATCCCCAAGCTTAGACGCTTGAGTCTTCTTGATATATGCAGGGATGAACCACCGGGGCATCCCCAAGCTTAGAGCTTTCACTCTCCTTGATCATAGTATATCATCCTCCTCTCTTGACCCTTGAAAACTTCCTCCACACCAAACTCGAAACAACTCATTAGAGGGTTAGTGGACAATAAAAATTAACATGTTCAGAGGTGACACAATCATTCTTAACACTTCTGGACATTGCATAAAGCTACTGGACATTAATGGATCAAAGAAATTCATCCAACATAGCAAAAGAGGCAATGCGAAATAAAAGGCAGAATCTGTCAAAACAGAACAGTCCGTAAAGACGAATTTTAAAATGGCACCAGACTTGCTCAAATGAAAATGCTCAAATTGAATGAAAGTTGCGTACATATCTGAGGATCATGCACGTAAATTGGCATAATTTTCTGAGCTACCTACAGGGAGGTGGACCCAGATTCGTGACAGCAAAGAAATCTGGAACTGCGCAGTAATCCAAATCTAGTACTTACTTTACTATCAAAGACTTTACTTGGCACAACAAAACACAAAACTAAGATAAGGAGAGGTTGCTACAGTAGTAAACAACTTCCAAGACACAAATATAAAACAAAGTACTGTAGCAAAATAACACATGGGTTATCTCCCAAGAAGTTCTTTCTTTTTAGCCATTAAGATGGGCTCAGCTAGTTTTAATGATGCACTCGCAAGAAATAGTAGTTGAAGCAAAAGAGAGCATCAAGAGGCAAATTCAAAACACATTTAAGTCTAACATGCTTCCTATGCATAGGAATCTTGTAAATAAACAAGTTCATGAAGAGCAAAGTAACAAGCATAGGAAGATAAAACAAGTATAGCTTCAAAAATTTCAGCACATAGAGAGGTGTTTTAGTAACATGAAAATTTCTACAACCATATTTTCCTCTCTCATAATAACTTTCAGTAGCAACATGAGCAAACTCAACAATATAACTATCACATAAAGCATTCTTATCATGAGTCTCATGCATAAAATTATTACTCTCCACATAAGCATAATCAAATTTATTAGTTGTAGGTGGAGCAAATTCAACAAAGTAGCTATCATTATTATTCTCATCAAGTGTAGGAGGCATAGTATAATCACAACAAAATTTACTCTCCATAGTAGGTGGCACAAAAAGACCACTATCATTATCATCACAAATAGGAGGCAAAGTATCATCAAAGAAAATTTTCTCCTCAATGCTTGGGGGACTAAAAATATCATGAAAACCAGCTTCCCCAAGCTTAGAACTTTCTATATTATTGTCAACAATGGTGTTCAAAGCGTTCATACTAATATTACTACCAGCATGCAAAGAAGATTTCATAGGTTTTTTAATTTTCGCATCAAACAATCCATGTTTTAAATCGGGAAATAGAATAAGAAGCTCACTCTTGTACATTATGCCAAACTAGTGTGTAAACAAGAAACAACAAGATGCAATTGCAGGATCTAAAGGAAATAGCTTCGAGCACACACACGACGGCGCCGAGAAAAATACTTTACACTGGGACCGTAGTATGAGAGCCTTTTACCTTTCCTCCCCGGCAACGGCGCCGGAAAAGTGCTTGATGTCTACGTTCCCCCTCCTTTCCTGTAGACAGTGTTGGGCCTCCAAGAGCGAGAGGTTTGTAGAACAGCGGCAAGTTTCCCTTAAGTGGATACCCAAGGTTTATCGAACTCGGGGAGGAAGAGGTCAAAGTTATCCCTCTCATGCAACCCTGCAACCACAAAGCAAGAAGTCTCTTGTGTCCCCAACACACCAAATAGGTGCACTAGTTCGGCGAAGAGATAGTGAAATACAGGTGGTATAAATAAGTATGAGCAGTAGCAACGGTGCCGAGAAAAGTGCTTGGCGTGTAGTTGATGGTGGTGGTATTGCGACGATGAGTAACGCGATAGAAACAATGAAACAAGCAGTAGTAACTCGGCAGTATTTAGGAACAAGGCCTAGGGATTACACTTTCACTAGTGGACACTCTCAACATTGATCACATAACAGAATAGATAAATGCATACTCTACACTTTTGTTGGATGATGAACACATTGCGTAGGATTACACGAACCCTCAATGCCGGAGTTAACAAGCTCCACAATAATGCTCATGTTTTAGTAACCTTAAGTGTAAGATAGATCAACGAGACTAAACCAAGTACTAGCATAGCATGCACACTCTGTCACCTTCATGCATATGTAGGAGGAATAGATCACATCAATATTATCATAGCAATAGTTAACTTCGTAATCTACAAGAGATCATGATCATAGCATAAACCAAGTACTAACACGGTGCACGCATCTGTCACCTTTGCACACATGCAGGAGGAATAAACTACTTTAATAACAAATCACTAGAGTAGCACATAGATAAATTGTGATACAACATGCTGCAATCATAAAGAGATATAAATAAGCACCTCACTATGCCATTCAATGAGTAAGTATTCTGTGAAATATGGCCTAAGAGACCCACACGGTGCACACACTGTCACCTTTACACACGTGGGACTAGGAGTCTCCGGAGATCACATAAGTAAAACTCACTTGACTAGCATAATGACATCTAGATTACAAGCATCATCATATGAATCTCAATCATGTAAGGCAGCTCATGAGATTATTGTATTGAACTACATAGGAGAGAGATGAACCACATAGCTACCGGTACAGCCCCGAGCCTCGATGGAGAACTACTCCCTCCTCATGGGAGCGAGCAGCGGTGATGAAGATGGCGGTGGAGATGGCAGCGGTGTCGATGGAGAAGCCTTCCGGGGCACTTCCCCGCTCCGGCAGGGTGCCGGAACAGAGACTCTGTCCCCGGATCTTGGCTTCGCGATGGCGGCGGCTCTGGAAGGTTTTCGTGGGTTTCGTCAATTGTGTCGGGGTTTTCTGATCCAGGGGCTTTATATAGGCGGAGAGGCGGCGTCAGGGGGTCGAAGGGCTAGCCAAACCCTAGGGGGGCGCGGGCCCCCCCTAGGCCGCGCCAGGGTATGGTGTGGTGGGCCTGTGCCCCCCTCTGGTCCCTCTCGTGTGTTCTGGATGCTTCCGGGGATTCTAAGATCTTTGGCGTTGATTTCGTCCGATTCCGAGAATATTTCGTTACTAGGATTTCGAAACCAAAAACAGCAGAAAACGAGAACCGGCACTTCGGCATCTTGTTAATAGGTTAGTTCCAGAAAATGCACGAATATGACATAAAGTGTGCATATAACATGTAGATAACATCAATAATGTGGCATGGAACACAAGAAACTATCGATACGTTGGAGACGTATCACGGAGCAGCGGAACTCTTTCTGGAAAAACATCAAACCCCCTTCGTTTTTAGGTCTAGGGGCTTCTTATAGTGCGAACAAGAGGTCGAAGGGGTGGCCGAGGCAGCCAGAACACCCCTTGGCGCGGCCAAGGCCTGGCCCGCGCCAAGGGTGGGTCTGAGCCCCTCGTGGCCCCCCCCCCCGTCTCGTCTTCTGGATACGGGAGTCTTCAAGTGAAATATTGGTTTCTCTATATTTTTCGGGAATTTTCCCGAAAGTTGGATTTTTGCACAAAAACAAGACACCAGAGCAATTCTACTGAAAACCGTGTTAGTTAGTGTTAGTTGTATTCAAGACACACAAGATAGAGGGCAAACAATAGCAAAACTGTTCCGGAAAGTAGATACGTTTTGGACGTATCAGGCAGCAGGGCGGCCACACCTACCCTAGGCGCGGTGTGGCCCTGGTCCGCGCCTAGGGGTGGTGTGGACCCCCCTGGCCTCCACCGACATCGCCCCTCCGCCTATTTATTCACGATCTCGGGAAAACCCTGGATACCCGAGACTCCATCCACGAAAAGTTCCGCCGCGGCCGCCATTGCAGAACCCATCTCGGGGGGTTCTGAAGCTCTTCCCGGCACCCTGCCGGAGGGGGAAATCATGGCCGGCCACATCTACATCGCCATGTACGCCTCCAAAGTGATGCGTAAGTAGTTCATCCCTGGACTATGAGTCTATAGCAGTAGCTAGATGGTTGTCTTCTCCAATCTGTGCTTCATGTTTAGATCTTGTGAGCTACCCAACATGATCAAGATCATCCTTATGTAATCCTACATGTTGTGTTTGCTGGGATCCGATGAATATTGTATACTATGTTGAGATCGATTATATATACATGTCATATGTTATTTGTGATCTTGCATGCTCTCCGTTGCTAGTAGATACTCTGGCCAAGTAGATGCGTGTGACTCCAAGAGGGGGTATTTATGCTCGATAGTTGGTTCATGCCTCTAGTTTTCTGGAAGAGTGACAATAACTTCTAAGATTGTAGATGTGGTGTTGCTACTAGGGAGGAAACAACAATTCTTTATCTAAGGATAATTCTATTGTTTACTTTACACACATTGCTTAATGCGATAATCTGTTGCTTGCAACTTAATACTGGAAGGGGTTAGGATGATAACCGGAAGGTGGATTATTAGTCATAGACGCAGTTAGATTACGGTCTATGTATTACGTTGTAATGCCCAAATGAATCTCATGTAATCATCTTGTGATGTATGGTATTTATTCTATCAATTGCCCAACTGTAATTTGTTCACCCAGCATGTTATTTATCTTTACGGAGAGACACCTCTAGTGAACTGTGGACCCCGCTCCTTTATTTTACATTGATAAAATCATCATGTTCTATTTACTTACTGCAAACACTGTTCTCTTTAATTCCACTGCAAACAAACATCTCTTTTCACACTATACGGTTAATACTTTGTTTTCAGCAAAACCGGTGAGATTGACAACCTCACTGTAAGTTGGGGCAAAGTTTCGTCCAATTCCGAGATGAACTAACCCTTGACGAAGTTTATGAGGCCCTCCAGCAGAGGGAAAAAATGAAATCTATGGTGCATGCAGAGGGTTTATCATCTAAGGCAGAAGCACTGCAGGTCCGAGGCAGTACCGAGCAAAGAAACAACAGTACCATAACTACAACATAGATAAGAGCAAGACCGATAGAGGTCGCTCAAAGTCCAAGGGACCATACAGTAAGTTCTGCAAGTATTCTAATAAAATTAACCATAATATTGATGATTGCTGGAAGTTGCAGAACAAGGAGAAAAGAAATTGTACTTACCAACCATAAGATTTGTTTTTCGGTTGATAAGTACAGTTTCTTTTCCCGCACGGCCCCTAATAAAAGGGTTCGCGGAGGGGAGTTCGGTTCGGAAACCCTACTCCCCTCCCGCCGCTCCTCTACCACCACTGCAGCCTGCCGCCGCTCCGATGAGCAATCCCGGGCGCTCGGACGCCCCTCCGCCGCTACGGCCGCCACCCCGCCGTCCGAAATGACGCGTGCAAGACGCGTGGGTAGGGGTGGTGGCCGATCCGGTGCCGGAAGGTCAAGTCGCCGTCTGCCGGGCGTACGGGCGGAGACGGAGCGCGCCAGGCGGTCGCGCTCCGACGCCACATGGAAGCGGGCCGACCGCAAGTGGCCGGACCTAATGGTGCGCCGCCTTGAAGCGCGCGCGGAGGCGCCTGCGGCTGGGGAAGCGGAGGCGCCCGCCGCTGCCGGCGCGTGGAGCCCGCCGCTGCCGCCGTTGCCCCCGAGCAGCGACGATGATGACGACGCAGACGGACCGCCTCTACTCTACGGGAGCACCTCCGGCGCGGCGGCCATCGAGGTGGCGGCGCTCGTCGTCGCCTAGCAACCGCCGGCGACCATAAACCCTCCGCCGACGCCCCGGTGACAGTATAGTCTCCGGGTACCTTAATTTCTAGTCTAATTAGGTCCGTAGTGCGTAATGTAGGTCCAATGCGGATGTAATTTGCCACTATTATTGTGAATTATGAACGAATTAAGCTTGATCAGATGAAATCGACTGCAATCGCAAAAATCGATTTCCCGCGACGTTTGATTTTCGCGAGTTCGGTTTGCGTTTACGGTTTCTGTTCTGCGTCGTGTCCAGATGCGCTCTCAATTCATTTTTCGGGAGACTGAACTCAGTTTATTCGGTTCCGATAAATACGGGTTCTGTTAGAGATGCTCTCACACCATTATCCTAGAGGACAAGCAGTACAGAGGCCATGTCTTGGTAATAATCTGATTTAGTTCATAACTAACCTATTACAATTATCTTGTCTTCTAATCTTTCACAACTAACCTACTGTATATCCCCTGTCTTAGGCTCACCCCAAGGACGTCGAGTACATGAACACGCCAATTACCAACTACACCCAGATGCAACAGGTCTTCTCCTTTGGCCTTGCCACCGACATGTATGCCATGGTCTCCAGTGAGCCTCTAGGTACACCTTGACCTTACTACATTGACACGTAGGAGTCTAGCACCATCATCGTAAATGACGACTATTAGTAGGCTCCTTCTCCAGGTGTTGGTACTTGGTACTAGTGTTGCTCCAGGTTCTGGTACCGGATGTGCTACTCCTACTTTTGTTGATGCTATTAGGAAGAGGAAGAGGTCAGTCTTGGGATTGGATGACGTGGTCCACATTAGCTCCATGACCGAGGTCGTGAAGGTGGTGGCTCCCGATGTGCACCCAACCCTCTACTCTGTTTTCATGGATGACCGTGGATTCAATCATGAGGCTTTGATGGTTGTTTGAGCCACCTATTCGACAATAGGTCCTAGAGTAATGGCTACTCCGAGGGTCGCGTCTACGCTGAGGGCACACGTGTCTCTGCTGAGGCGGACCTTCCCCGAGGAGCTATGTCGACGGTGGCCCTCGACATAGACTACGCCGACAGCCTTTTAAGGCTATGGCGAGGGCTCGGGGCCATCGGCGTAGCGGGCCATTCCTGTAGTGTTGTTCAAATGGCAAAAGAGCACATGACGTTGTGGCTTAGGACATTCTTTCCCGCACTATTGCATTCAGTGCTCCGTGGTGATTGGGTGTTTGTGAAGCATGCAGGATGATTATGATGATGTTGTTGGTTCTACATTTTAAAGTAGCTAGAACTTGAGGAATACTTATGGCAAAGCATATATATGTTATGTGAGGTGGTATATACTAACCCCTCACATTATGGTGAACTTCAGTGGTAGGAATTACACCTAAGAAGATGGTGCGACCGTTAGTACGATCACACTAGTTCATGGACACTAGTGGAGAAGAGGCCTTTGGTCCCAAGCAAATGTCCCACTGCTGAACCAAACCGGGTCCAATGCCCCCATTGGACCCGGTTCGTTTCTGCCCAGGACGACCCCACCCGCTGGCGCCTGTCCTGTAGCGGCCTTTGGACCCGGTTTGTCATACAAACCGGGTCCAAACGGTCCACCCGCAGGGCGCGGCAGGCCGTGTCAGCCTGGGGAACCCTTTAGTCCCGGTTTGTACGACAAACCGGGTCCAAAGGCCCCCTGCGGCTATATAACCTTGCCCCTGCCCAAGTGTGAGCCACACTTAGCCATTTTTTCACTATCTTCACAAGAGGGGTGTATTGCTTTCCTCTCTTCTTCACATGCACAAGAGGTGTTCGATGAAATGCTTAAGAGGATTTGCCACTTGAGTTTACACAAATCAAGCCACACTTAACTTGCTTTTTTCTTCTTCATCGAGGTTAACGACTTTATCCTTTTCATCTACAATTGATAAAATCATGTGTATATATACATCGTGATGTTCTGTAATGGTTTTGATCAGCTTAATTATATCATGCAGATGAATCGGCAATGGATGTACATTGACCGACGGTTTGACGAGTTCACTGCGGGCCTGGATAATTTTATGGCCGTGGCGGAGGCAAACAAACATGGTGGCTTCATGTATTGTCCATGTGTGGACCTGCAAGAATATCGTAAATTACGCTCACTCGAGTCTCATTCACGACCACCTTCTGCGATCCGGTTTCATGCCCAAGTTACTATTGTTGGACCAAGCACGGAGAAAGAGGGGTTATGATGGAAGACAATGAAGAAGAGGAAGAGGATGATGACGTTTATCCCAATTTCCCCGAATACGATGATACTCGCAGAAGGCAATGAAGACAATGAAGTAGAAGATCAAGAGGCACCGGATGAGCCCGTCGATGATGATCTTGGCCGGGCCATTGCTGATGCAAGGAGAGAATGTGAAACCGAAAAGGAAAGGTTGGCCTTCGACAAGATGATAGAAGATCACAACAAATTGTTATACCCAACTTGCGAAGATGGCCATAAAAAGCTAGGCAGACACTGCGGAATTGTTGCAATGGAAGGCGGAGAACGGTGTCACCGACTCGGGATTTGGAAAGTTGCTGACAATAATTAAGAGGAAGCTTCCAAGGGGTAACGAATTGCCCGCCGATACGTACGAAGCGAAGAAGATTGTCTGCCCTCTAGGATTAGATGTGCAAAAGATACATGCATGCATTAATGATCGCATCCTCTACCGCGGTGAGTACGAGAATTTGGATGCATGTCCGGTGTGCATCGCATTGCGGTATAAGATCGGACGAGATGACCCTGGTGATGTTGAGGGCGAGCGCCCCAAGAAGAGGGTTCTGCCAAGGTTATGTGGTATGCTCCTATAATACCACGCTGAAACGCTTGTTCAGGAATAAAGAGCACGCTAGGTTGTTGCGATGGCACAAAGAAGACCGTAAGAAAGACGTGATGTTGAGGCACCTTGCTGATGGATCCCAATGGAGAAAAATCGATAGAGAGTTCCCAAACTTTGCACAGGATGCAAGGAACTTAAGGTTTGGTCTAAGTACAGATGGCATGAATCCTTTTGGAGAGCAGAGCTGCAGCCATAGCACCTGGCCCGTGACTCTTTGTATATATAACCTTCCTCCTTGGTTGTGCATGAAGCGGAAGTTCATTATGATGCCGAGTGCTCATACAAGGCCCGAAGCAACCCGGGAACGACATTGATGTGTACCTGAAGCCATTAGTCGAAGAACTTCTACAGTTGTGGTCCCTAGCAGGTGTACGTGTGTGGGACGAGCACAAGCAGGAGGAATTTGACCTAAGAGCGATGCTTTTCGTAACCGCTGGTGTACGTGTGTTGAGTACAAAGATTACTATCCAACGGCTCAAGTGGTAAACACGTATAGATACGGAAAATATCTCGTCAAACCTGGCGAGCTCGCGCGTCTAGGGACTCAGATGCGAAGGTTGCATGAATGGTACCTGAAAGCCTGTCGAAGAAGTGAAAGCTACCTCATGGTGTATCTTAGAGATGAGCATTACTTCCGGGGGGAACACGAGATAAACCTTGAGTTAGAAGAACTGTTTCAGCTTATTCAATCAAGACGCCCTCGACAAAGTCGTGTCATCGGTTGCTACCGCTC
Organism: Lolium rigidum; assembly: GCF_022539505.1. Classification (NCBI taxonomy): domain Eukaryota; kingdom Viridiplantae; phylum Streptophyta; class Magnoliopsida; order Poales; family Poaceae; genus Lolium; species Lolium rigidum. Next base: position 288,006,593 of record NC_061508.1, read on the forward strand.
GTAAGTGATTTATTTGTGTAATTAAGTTTGTAGCTCATTCATTTGCACTAACAATTATCCTCATTATATTCTTTGTGTACGCTATACATTTAATTATGCAGAATGAAGAAGTCTGGAATACAAAAGAGGCAAGCTCGTACCGCTGAGGTTCATAGACCCAAACACAGTTCATGAAGTTACGGTTCGACGGTACCCCAAGGACACGAGAGGACAACATCGTAATGTTTTTAGAGAAGCAAGCAGACAAAGAGGATATATTCTTTCCCTACAACTTCAAGTGAGTGTTATATATAACATACATTATGCTTGTGCACCTTCCACTTTATTCTCGTAATCATTGAGCTATGCTTGTGCGGTTTCCACTTTATTCTCCTAATCATTGATCTTCACCTTGGAGTCGTAAACGTCATGGACTCGAAACGTACGGAATATGCGGAATGGGCGGACATGGCTGCCATCCTCCGTGAGGTAGTTTCAATCAATTTCGTATTGGCATCTTCATCTGCTCTAATTCGAAGATATCATCGACTAATCAATTACTCATTTACTCATTATTTTTTGCCGGGCAGGGCTTGGAAACGGTTCATCAATACTGTTCCGGGTGAATGGAAACCGGAGCTTACATTTAGAGATTACCCCGTAAGTAGTACTATATATATAGCTATGTCCGTGAAACTTTATATATGATATTTACTTTCAATACGATGCTTGATTATTAGTTTGATCGAACTATTTTTTCGTAAAGTGTATGAGGCAGGAACAAGGGAATAACTTATGTGGATACTACGTCTGCACCTTCATACGTGACATGTCCTGTCCCAAGGGTGGGGATGCCCAAATACACCACACTCGTGTACGATAACAAATTTTCACAATTAATCTTAATTAGTACCATCTATTGTATTGAGTTCCATTCATATATTGATCTCCTTTTTTAAATATAGATGACACGCTCACAGGACACTCTCATAACAACGGATCAAATAAAAGCAATTCAAGAGGAAATCACGGGATTCTTTATTACCGAGGTCCTTACCCCGTGTGGAGAGCACTATCGGCGGATCGTGACGGGGACGAAATCCGTCGAGGACATGTTGTATTGTAAATATGCATGCATTACGTGTACTGTTGACGATGTCGTGTACTGTTGACGATGTCTATATATATTCATGACGATTTTTTGTGGTTTCTTGAATGATATATATGCATTGCTGAAACTCTGCCGTGGCAGAGAACGCCCTGTTTCTCTGCCGCGGCAGAGAAACGCTGGTACAGCCTAAACCCGTGCCGCGGCGAGAGAAATAGCAATTCTCCGCCGCGGCAGAGGAACCTAGGCCCGGTTCGTACCACGAACCGGGACCAAAGGCCTTCCACCGCGAGCTCCCCGGCCGCACCACGTGTCGAGGCCTTTAGGCCCGGTTTATCTTTGAACCGGGACTAAAGGGTACCCCCTTTAGTCCCGCCTAGTTGGTCCCGGTTCGGGAACCGGGTCTAAAGGCCCAAATGGACCGGGCCTATTGCCCCGTTTTCCACTAGTGGGAGCTCCAAAGATCGCAGTTCATGGCAAAGGTAGTAGGCTCAAGCACTTCATCATCGCTGGCATGGTCATTTGGATCATGTATTTGCAGTGGTCCTAACCGTGCGTGATCACATGCAACACCCTAAACCATGAACTTGTATATGGTAAGCTCACCAAGTAGACGTGCAAAGTGACCATGTCGGATCTTATGCGGGCTTTCAAACGCAGTGCGTTTCATGATCCCAATGCTGGGCTAGAATGCTGTCCTCATGCTACATGCGAGATTGGTGGCAACTAATCGAAGTTATAAACAGGCCTAAACCGCATATTTCCCTCATGCAGCATCTAGTAGGCTAAATGGCGAGACAGGGAAAAATGAGTCCATTCGAGCAACTAATCACGTGCATGCATGCTACCTCTGGACGTTAAAACGTTGTATATCGTGGGCCGAGAATAATTAACAGCATGATTCGGAAACAAACAAGCCTAGCGTAGCGCTAGCGCATCGTGGTTGTACACGTACTGCAAAGTTCCTTTTCTATGTACTCCGTATAGTAGGTTCGGACCAGAGCAGCAGCCAGCAGCCATGCTCGCTGACACGCTGCCGTGACCGGTAAGATCCGCAGATGGGAGTCACGGACCTGGCGGCCATACCACTCACCAGCCAGCAGCCAGCGGCGCGCCGCAGCCTTTTGCGCCGGTGGCGTAACGAGACGAGCCAGACGCCAGACCCAGATGCATGCAGAGGCAGAAGCGACGGGACGAGTCGCGGGGCAGGCCGCGCAGAGGAGCGTCAGAGGAGCGACGGGACGCTGCGGTGTCCGACGTGCTCCTGTGGTCATGTGCGCCGCAACCGCGCACGCAAGTTACGCTGACACCAGATCGGCATCGGCCCGTCTGACGCGGGCGGCGAGGCCAAAGGGGACACGCGCCACGTTCCCGTCTCGGGTGTCCGGCCGGCGGGGGGACGCCGGGACCCCCGCGCGCGTCGATCGGGCGATCCCGCATGCGTTCCGCATGCCGCTTGTGGCGTGCATGTGCCGCGGCATGGCTCGGGATGGGATGCCGTGGGTGGCTACTGCCTGCCTGTGAGGTCCATCTGTGACCATCATTGGCCGCGTCCTAGCTTGTCGCCGCTCGCGGGTGGCGGCTCCACGGTCTCGGCCCAATGCATCCTCGATCGGTTCTTTGTCAGCCTTGCGAGACCAACCAGACACTAGCATCCGTTGGAACTTTTTTTATAGAAGAAAAACTCTGTAAGCGCGCCTGTGGAATGCGGGATTCGAACTAAGGTAGGCGGGGTGCGCTCTCGCACCACAAGCCACTGGAATGACACTCTGTTCTGTTCTTTGTCAGCCTTGCAAGAAACACTACTCCCCCGATTCACAAGAGCATCTCGACGGGTCACCTTCTAAATAACAGTCGGTAGCACACCACCAACTACTCCCTCCGTTTAGAAATGTAAGATGTTCTAGGTACTTATTATAAAGTAAACTAGTTACAACTTAAAGTGAAGGAACCCACATGCTAAAAATAGAATAGATACAAAATAAAGTGGGTAAACCATAGAAAGTGCTTCAACATCTTACATTTCCAAGTGAAGGGAGTACATCTGAGGGTCGCTCATAGCAAGTACCGGATAAATAAATTAGAGTTACCACACCGGTACTCTCATAAACAGAACCTACTGCGATTCGCCGACCTATATGAGCCGCTTAGTCGCTGTTGACCACGTTCACGACCCCGCACAGCTCTGCTCCTTATTCCAGACATCCCCGTCATCCTCCGACCTTCTCCAACCCCGTGGTCAGCGCCACTCGGCGGCTACAGATTCAACGCGTCGTTGGCATCAAGGTCCCTAGGCGGCTGGAAGAGGACACGTGCGGCTGGGTCCGGGCCGTCTCCGCGAGGTCATTGTCCTCACGCTCAATGCCCTCGCCATCGGCTGCGCGCGCGCTCCAGCACCAGCACAAAGCGCCTCGACCTCCTTGACGGGGCAACGAAATCCAGTTATCGTAGTCACTGCAAAAGTGGTTGGGATGGCGAGAGCTCCGCTAGGGAGGAGGAGGGGAGAAGACGACGACGGTGGCTCGACGATGGGTGGACGACGGCGCATGGAGATGACACGACGATAGTTGGGGAAGGTTGAGAAAATGAGAGAGATGAGAGGAGAGAGGAGAGAGAGAGGGGTTGGCGGGGAGGGACATTGACAAGTGGGACATGCATGTGGGAAGGTGAGGAAATCTGACATGCAGTGGCGTGAGTTTGGTGCCGGCGACCCCAATCGGTACCCTTTCTATAGGGCGCAGTTGGGGAGTGCCAGTTATTTCCTTAGTCACATGATACCATGTATTTGCTATTGGACCCACCGGTGTGAATATTTGTTTTCGGTTTGAGCCCCGTACTTGTATGGCGGCGCTATGGAATTGTCGGTCGAGATACTCTAGTTATTTTATGAGACTCTGGGTTTTAGTCCAACCCTGACACTTATTATGAATTGAATGTAGTATATTTAATCGGTATACCAACAAAATACCAATTGCATCCAGCTTTATGCAACAGCTTAATGCCAAGCGCTAGTCGAAACAACAGGGATACAGATCGATAAAATGAAAAAAGAAATCCTCTAATTGAAAAGATGAACTAAAACTCTACTCGTAGTGTGCTGGGTGCGTCGGCCGTCGGCGCTTAAAAGCCACGGCCAGCAAAAGAAGCAGTGCTGGCAGAGATAACGGAGGTGCGCAGTAGCATGAGACCTAAGCTAGGTAGACGAGTCCCTTGCCTTTCCTCCATCGACAGCAGCACAGCAACGTACGCTACTCGATCGCGGGCGGTAGCTAGGATGGTGTGGAGTCTGGGCTGGAGTGGAGTGGTGCACAGATCTTCCATCGACTAGGTTGCCAAAAGACGGACGGTCCCAAGATTGCAACGGCAATTATGTGCGTGCCAGCCAACCAGCCGGCGGCGAAGCAGAATGCTACAGCTACTACTCACGCATTCCCTGCTTGCAAACCACTGATGGTCCATCACGGCACCAATCATTGGTCGATGGGCGGCATGCAGGCAGAGATACTAGCTCGCTGTGCGTCCGCCTAACCTAATCCATATGTACATTGCCTTGCCGCATGCTGCCTGCACCGAGCTAATTTGCTAGCTACCTAGCCAGTTTTGATTCCACTTGTTATGAACACAACAAGTTAATAGTAAAAAAAGAAAAGGAAAAATGTAGTGGAGATATAAAATTTTAACATGGAAAAACCTTCAACATTAAAGGGAAAAAAACCACAGGTGCCAGCCAACAAAAGTTCACTGTATCAAAAAGTGTTTACAAACGCCCTGGGTAATCTTATAATCTAATAAACCCTAACCGGCAGCTTACAAGAGGTATATATAGGCGATGTCATCGATCCATACCAAGCCTACCTGGCGACGGGCCTCGCTCCGATTTTCAGAAGTTAGCATCCCTTTAATATAAATTTGGATCACAATATGACAAACTCTATCCTGAGACAAATTTCATCTTGTAGCATGAACTTTAACAATCTACTGAACAACAAAGAAAAACACTCGCTAGCGCCAACAACCAATTGAGTTAAACAGTTATACCAACCAAACTCGAGCAAAGCTTAATCTTGGCAACATGAACTAGCTTATTCATCATATCAGTTAGATTATCACGAGTAATTATCTTGCATACCCTCAGTTTACCTTGAGCAACAATGTCGCGAACATAATGGTACTTGACATTAATGTGCTTTGTCCTCTCATAGAACATTTGATCTTTAGTAAGGTATATTGCACTTTGACTGTCACAAAACAAGTTAATACAAAAATCATCTCCACAAAGCTCACATACCAACCTTTTAACCAAACAGACTCTTTGCAAGCTTCAGCTATAGTCATATATTCTCCTTCGGTTGTAGATTGGGCAACAACAGGTTGCAACGTTGCCTCCCAACTCACATCACATCCACTAACAGTTAACACATAACCTACGAGGGACATTCTCTTATCCAAGTCGGCAGCAAAATCTGAATCCACATAGCTATTGAGTCCTTCACCGGTCTTGCCAAACTTCAAGCAAGCTTTGAATATACCACGCAGGTATCTGAAAATCCACTGAACAACTTTCCAATGTTCTTTACCAGAATTATCCATGTATCGACTGACCAAACTTATAGCATATGACAAATAAGGCAGAGAACAAACCATGGCATACATCAAGGTACCAACAACACTAGAATATGGAACTTGTGACATGTACTCAATATCTCCATCAGTAATAGAACATTACAATGCTGACAATTTGAAGTGATGAGCAATAGGTGTACTAACAGACTTTATATCATGCATATTAAAACGTTGACGAACTTTCTTAATGTAATTTTATGAACTAAGAAATAACACACTAGATTTTTTTATCTTTTAATATCCATACCTAGTATTTTCTTATCAGCACCAAGATCCTTCATCTCAAATTCATTACATAATTGTGCTTTCAAAGTAGTGATATCTTTCTTGCTCCTTGCTGCAATCAACAAATAATAGCAAGTATATAGGTGATCCATTAACAAACTTGATATAAACACAACTATCATATTGGAATCTCTTAAAATCATGTGCAATAATAAATGAATCAAAGCTTTTGTACCACTGTCTTGGGGACTATTTCCGACCATAAAGGAACCTCTTTAACTTGCAAACAAGATCCTCCTTACCAGACACAATAAAACCTTCAAACTGGTCCATGTGTATCTCCCCCGCACATGGGCGGAGCCAGGGCAGCTGCCCGGGCTCCGATCTGAGTTGCCTCGTTGGGTTGATATCTTCGCTAGCTGAGCAACGTATGTGTGCAACCTTCTTTGCCCGGGCAAGGCTCCAAAACAGCTCAACGATGGGATTCGCTCTGTAGTAGGTTCCGGTGAGACGCTGCACTCGTGGGAGATGGGCTGCACGTGCTTGTGTAGTGATCAAACTTCATTTGGGGACTAGAACTTCATTCCCCAAAAACACACCCTTGCAGCAGCCCAAGTTTTATTTGGGGAATCTTATTTCCATGTACATACTTCTCCAACGTATCTATAATTTCTGATGTTCCATGCTAGTTTTATGACAATACCTACATGTTTTGCTCACACTTTATAATGTTTTTATGCGTTTTCCGGAACTAACCTATTAACAAGATGCCACAGTGCCAGTTCCTGTTTTCTGTTGTTTTTGGTTCCAGAAAGGCTGTTAGGGCAATATTCTCGAAATTCGACGAAACGAAGACCCAACATCATAATTCACCGAGACGGACCAGAACACCGAAGGAGAGTCGGAGGCGGGCCAGAGGGCCACCACACCATAAGGCGGCGCGGCCCCAAGCCTGGCTGTGCCAGCCTATGGTGAGGAGGCCCCAGGCACCTCCCTGCGCCGCCTCTTCGCCTATAAGACCCCTTTCGACCTAAAAACGCGATACGAATTGACGAAACTCCAGAAAGACTCCAGGGGCACCGCCGCCATCGCGAAACTCCTTTTCGGGGGACAGAATCTCTGTTCCGGCACGCCGCCGGGACGGGGAAGTGCCCCCGGAAGCCATCTCCATCGACGCCACCGCCTCCATCATGCTCCGTGAGTAGTTCCCCCATGAAAAATTAAAAACTGTTGTTATGGAAGAACCCACAACCTATTTGGAGCTTATTGAATTATATAATAATTATAGAGAATCAAGAACGGGAAAAGTTATGAGTGCTGTGATAGAAAAATTGAATACAATTGCTAAAATCTTGCTTAAACGCCATGATATAAACTACTGCTCTAAACAGGATACTAAACATCTTAAATTTCAATGTGGCTTTAGTGAGGAAGTTTTAATTAAGAACTATAATTGGAATAGCTATATTCATTTTGGGTTCAAAGAAGTACTACAATTTGTTTTGTTTATGGGAGCTTCTGAGATAGAATCCTTCATGGCTAAAAATTATGAAACTTGTGTTGTTTGTAAGGACCTTAAATAGAAAGTTACAGTGATAATCCTTATATCATTGATTATAAAGAGAGACTCATTAATGCACAAGAATGCACTCACAATTTGCAGGAACCTGTGAAAGAAGAAATTGATGAACCTGAAAGCTCATTGGATGAAAAAGATGAGGAAATTGATGAACCTGAAAGCTCATTAGATGAAAAAGAGGAGGAGAGTGATGAACAAAAGGAGGAAGAATGGATTATCTACCCATGCCAACCTTCTAATGAGAGTAACTCTTTATCTCTTACACTATTTGATTGTCCTCCATGCTTACCAAAGGAGGATGAATGTTATGATCCTGTGGATTCTCTTGAAATATTCCCTATAAGTAAAACTTGTGAAAATGATTATGCTACTGTTATCTATGATAATCCATGCTATTTTGATAAATCTTATGATAATGCTTTGTTTGTGCCTGATGTCGAAATGCATGATACTAAAGAGTTTTGCTTAGCAAATGTTTATGATAAAGCTCTAGATGATGGTCCTATGTTACTTGATAATATTAATTGTACTACTAATGAAAATGGGATTGGAGAAGTCTTGACTTTATCTAGGAGTCCCATATCTTTTGAAATTGATCAATCATCTTGTTATATTATTGATAAAAGTTGGTTTGGAAGTTTTAATTCCACTATTTTTGAGCTTGATGAAAATTATGTGTTTATGGATCATGAAAAACATGCTTTATGTGATAGTTATATTGTTGAGTTTATTCATGATGCTACTGAAAATTATTATGAGAGAGGAAAATATGGTTGTAAAATTTTTTATGGTACTAAAACACCTCTCTACATGCTGAAAATTTTGAAGTTACTCTTGTTTTATCTTGCTATGCTTGTTACTTTGTTCTTCATGAATTTATTTGTGTACAAGATTCCTATGCATAGGAAGCGGGTTAGACTTAAATTTGTTTCATACTTGCTTTTTGATGCTCTCTTTTGCTTCAACTCTCATCCTTATGTGAGCATCATTAAAATTGATGAGCCCATCTTAATGGCTATAAAGAAAGCACTTCTTGGGAGATAACCCATGTCCTTATTTTGCTACTGTTTTGTTGTGTCTTGAAAGTTGTTACTACTATAGCAACCTATCCTTATCTTTATTTTATTGCATTTGTTGTGCCAAGTAAAGTCTCTAATAGGAAGTTGATACTAGATTTGGATTTCTGCGCAGAAACAGATTTCTATCTGTCACGAATTTGAGTATGTCTCTCTGTAGGAAACTCAGAAAAATCTGCCAATTTACATGCGTGTTCCTCAGATATGTACGCAACTTTCCTTAGTTTTGAGTTTTCTGATTTGAGCAACGTAAGTACCTCTTAAAAATTCGTCTTTACTGGCTGTTCTGTTTTGACAGATTCTGTCTCTGTTTTTTGCATTGTCTCTTGTGGACTTTAAGTAAGGCTTTCTAGACGTGGAGAGCTGTAGCTAATGTTTTATTGAGTTCTTGCAATGTGTCACTACATGACTAGAGTGGATTAAAGTTTTTTGAGTACTAACCCCTCTAATGAAGTTTATGAGAAGTTTGGTGTGAAGGAAGTTTTCAAGGATCAAGAGAGGAGGATGATATATGATCAAGAAGAGTGAAAAGTCTAAGCTTGGGGATGCCCCCGTGGTTCATCCCTGCATATTTCAAGAAGACTCAAGCGTCTAAGCTTGGGGA
>NC_061508.1:288015886-288052669 GCF_022539505.1 Lolium rigidum
TTGGAACACATGCCTATTGATTGATTAGTACTTGGATACAGTTTTATTATTATCCGCAAATGCCCTGCTATGATTGTTACATGAGTTTCTCTCATCCATGCAACGCCCGTCATCCGTCCCCGTGCCTACGGTATTTTAATCCTGCTTGTTTACTATAATCACTACTGCTGTTTTTGTTACTCTACTGTCTGTTATTTTATTACTCGCCATCGCTATAAAACTGCTACTACTCGATAAACTCTTGCGAGCAAGTCCGTTTCCAGTGTGCAGCTGAATTGACAACTCCGCTGTTAAGGCTTTCAAGTGTTCTTTGTCTCCTCTTGTGTCGAATCAATAAATTGGGTAATACTTCCCTCGAAGACTGTTGCGATCCCCTATACTTGTGGGTCATCACCTATCTCTCTCCACCTCAAGAAGCAAACACTTGTGTGAACTGTGCATTGATTCCTACATACTTGCATATTGCACTTGTTATATTACTCTATGTTGACAAACTATCATTGAGATATACATGTTACAAGTTGAAAGCAATTGCTGAAACTTTATCTTCCATTGTGTTGCTTCAATATCTTTACTTTAAATTATTGCTTTATGAGTTAACTCTTATGCAAGACTTATTGATGCCTGTCTTGAAAGTGCTATTCATGAAAAGTCATTGCTTTATGATTCAGTTGTTTACTCATGTCATTACCATTGTTTTGATCGCTGCATTCACTACATATGCTTACAAATAGTATGATCAAGGTTATGATGGCATATCACTTCAGAAATTATATTTGTTATCGTTTTACTCGCTCGGGACGAGCAGAACTAAGCTTGGGGATGCTTGATACGTCTCCGACGTATCGATAATTTCTTATGTTCTATGCCATATTATTGATGATACCTACATGTTTTATGCACACTTTATGTCATATTCGTGCATTTTCCGGAACTAACCTATTAACAAGATGCCGAAGTGCCGGTTCCTGTTTCCTCGCTGTTTTTGGTTTCAGAAATCCTAGTAACGAAATATTCTCGGAATTGGACGAAACGAAGACCCAGGTTCCTATTTTCACCGGAAGCATCCGGAACACCCGGGAAGGACCGAGAGGGGGCACTGGGCCCCCAGACCATAGGCCGGCGCGGCCCAGGCCCTGGCCGCGCCGCCATATGGTGTGGCCACCCCTTCGACCCTCCTGCGCCGCCTCTTCGCCTATTTAAAGCCTCCGTCGCGAAAACCCTGATACGAAGAACCACGATACGGAAAACCTTCCAGAGCCACCGCCATCGCGAAGCCAAGATCCGGGGACAGGAGTCTCTGTTCCGGCACCCTGCCGGAGCGGGGAAGTGCCCCCGGAAGGCTTCTCCATCGACACCGCTTCCATCTCCACCGCCATCTTCATCACCGCTGCTGCTCCCATGAGGAGGGAGTAGTTCTCCATCGAGGCTCGGGGCTGTACCGGTAGCTATGTGGTTCATCTCTCTCCTATGTACTTCAATACAATAATCTCATGAGCTGCCTTACATGATTGAGATTCATATGATGATGCTTGTAATCTAGATGTCACTATGCTAGTCAAGTGAGTTTTACTTATGTGATCTCCGGGAGACTCCTTGTCCCACGTGTGTAAAGGTGACAAGTGTGTGCACCGTGTGGGTCTCTTAGGCTATATTTCACAGAATACTTATTCACCGTTGAATGGCATAGTGAGGTGCTTATTTATATCTCTTTATGATTGCAATGTGTTTGTATCACAATTTATCTATGTGCTACTCTAGCAATGTTATTAAAGTAGTTTTATTCCTCCTCCACGTGTGCAAAGGTGACAGTGTGTGCACCGTGTTAGTACTTGGTTTATGCTATGATCATGATCTCTTGTAGATTGCGAAGTTAACTATTGCTATGATAATATTGATGTGATCTATTCCTCCTACATATGCATGAAGGTGACAGTGTGCATGCTATGCTAGTACTTGGTTTAGTCTTTTGATCTATCTTACACTAAAGGTTACTAAAATATGAGCATTATTGTGGAGCTTGTTAACTCCGGCATTGAGGGTTCGTGTAATCCTACGCAATGTGTTCATCATCCAACAAGAGTGTAGAGTATGCATTTATCTGTTCTGTTATGTGATCAATGTTGAGAGTGTCCACTAGTGAAAGTCTAATCCCTAGGCCTTGTTCCTAAATACTGCTATCGCTGCTTGTTTACTGTTTTACTGCGTTACTACTGCTGCGTTACTACTGCTTATTTACTGTCCTGGGCAAAGCACTTTTCTGGTGCCGTTGCTACTACTTATTCATACCACCTGTATTTCACTATCTCTTCGCCGAACTAGTGCACCTATTGGGTGTGTTGGGGACACAAGAGACTTCTTGCTTTGTGGTTGCAGGGTTGCATGAGAGGGATATCTTTAACCTCTTCGTCCCTGAGTTCGATAAACCTTGGGTAATCCACTTAAGGGAAACTTGCTACTGTTCTACAAACCTCTGCTCTTGGAGGCCCAACACTGTCTACAAGAATAGAAGCTCCCGTAGACATCACTCCTTCCCATAATATGTTATGCATAATTTTCTATACAAATCAAAGTTTGCAAACTTTGACCAATAGTATAGATTAATAATACAAAGATCTAATATACCAAATGCATATAATATGAAAATATATTTCATGATAATTCTAAAAATAATATTTTTATTGTCTATTTTATATTTTTATCAATATGCATGGTCAAACATTACAAAGTTTGACTTTGACCAAACTTTATATGCAACATATTTGGGTATTTGGGTAGGAGGGAGTAGGTTGTGAATGATAGACGGAATCATGTGGGGATTTGTCATTTCATTTCCTTTTTTGGATTTATTTAAGTACGTACAATTTACAAAAGGTCGCACAATTGATTGATTGATGATTACAAATTTATTTCGGTATTGATGCGTGTATTTTATACTCCACTAGATATATTGTATGAAATTTTCTGGGGTTTATGTTTTCTGTTCCAATATCAAGATTTTCACAGTGCAAATCTACAAAAACAGTCATAGAGAAGATAAACATGCTAAGCAAATACTTATAGTTCTTCAACAATTTTTTTTTTCGAGAATACACCCTGGGAGGTGTATTGATCACATAGAAGAAAAGCCAGAAGGCTCACACCACAACGTTCGTGCTGTCAACAGGGGTGACAGCTCCCCGAGCGAAGCCTAATCTCCGTCCCTCCACGAGAAAGGAAAGGGGTCAGGAAAGCCGAAAGACTCGGAGCGGAACAACCTAGCTAGACGCCAACTGAGGGACTCCTCCTTGATCCTACCCCTAATCGCTCGAGCCTCCGGTGCCGCGCCGTTGAACACCACCTCATTCCGGTGCCTCTAGATGCACCAGAAGACAAGGATAACCGCCGTCCAAAGGTCCCGCCTCAGCCCCGAGGGGCAAATCAAGGAGGACCACCACTGAACAAGGTCGGTGTCCACGGATGGGATCCACTCCATCATCCCCCACCGAGCTAAGACCCAAGCCCAGATCTCACGCGCGACCACACAACCTAGCAGAAGGTGCTGGATGGACTCCGGCTCTTGGTCGCACAGCGGGCAAGCAGCAGGGTGTGGAAGGCCACGCCGCTACAGCCTATCCGCCGTCCAGCACCTGTTCCGGGAGGCAAGCCAGGCGAAGAACTTGCAACTGTAGGGTGCCCGCGATCGCCAAATCTGGGGAGCCACCGGCGCCATCGTGGTCCCGGCGAAGAAGGCGTCATAGGCCGACTTGGCAGAGTAGATACCATCGGCCGTCCACCGCCAGCAAAAAACGTCCTCCTTGTCAGGCGAGAGAAGGATGTCGGAGATGGCCTTCCACAAGAGGAAGAACTCCGGGACCGCAGCAGCCCCCAAATTAGGACCGCAATCACGCACCCACTCCCCACCGAGCCCCTCCTTGACGGAGCAGGAGTTGGCGTGACGCTTGCTGACCAAGGCCGCCAAGTTAGGCACAATGTCCGCCACCCGCGCCCCGTCAATCCAGCGGTCCTTCCAGAACAGGGCTTCCTCGCCATTGCCCAAGGAGACCGCCATGGCCGAATCAGCCAGGGCCCGGGCCAGAGGGGGAACCTTGAGATCGAACTCAGCCCACGCCTTCGTCGGGTCCGTCCGCTGCAGCCAAGCCCACCGACACCGAAGCGCCACGTTGAGGAGACGAAGGTTAGGAATGCCTAGGCCGCCACACCTCTTGGGAGAGGTCACCTTATCCCATGCCACCAGACAGTGCCCGCCACTGACGTCAACCCGCCCCTTCCACAAGAAGCCGCGGCACACCTTACCGAGGGATGCAAAGTCTTGGGGGGGACGTCCAAGGACATCATGGCATGGACAGGTATGGCGCTAAGCATGGTCTGGACGAGAATGGTCCTCCCACCGCGGTTCAGCAGACGGGCACCCCACTGGGGCAGCCGCTTGGCCGCGCTCTCCACCACCGACTGAAGCTGAGCTGCCGAAGGCTTGCGCAGACCAAGCGGCAAGCCGAGGTACTGGCAGGGCCAGTCCGCGACAGCACAACCAAGAATGGCGCGCGCCAACTCCACCTGGTCCGGGCTACACCGGATGGGATGGACCGAGCTCTTGGCTCGGTTGGTGTGAAGGCCCGAGGCCTTCCCAAAGTCCTCAACTACCGCCGCGCAAGTGTGAAGATCTAGGTGAGTAGGCTTGAGGAAGATGATCACGTCGTCGGCATACATGGAGGTGCGCTGCCGGAGGCCACGCGGGGCCAAGTCGGAGAGTAAACCCTCCGCCGAAGACTTCTGGAGCATGAGGTATAAAACCTCCATGTCCGAGTCGAAAAGCAGAGGGGAAAGAGGGCCCCCCTGCCGCAAACCACGCCTGTTGTATATAAGGTCCCCCGCTACACCATTTACCAGGACTCGGGTCGAGGCCGTGCTGAGCAGCCCTACCACCATAGAAATCCACTTGGGGCCAAAACCTCGAGGAGGAAGGACCAATCCACAGTGTCGAAAGCTTTGGTGTTCAACAAAATTATAATCAAATGATGCTTTCCTGCTCATGCTAATCATCCAACATAAGCATCTTAAAATGTTCCTTTTCTGTAGAGACGCTAGAAACTAAATATCTAATCCACATGCATAATTTTGAATGATATGTATTATCGAAATCCTGTCAATGTCGCTATAATATATATTTGCAAGCATTTATATCAAGTCAGTGTGCACGTGGGATATTTTATTTCTTTGCACGGCCAGCGATACTGCTATCTACAAAGGCGTCGACCATTAGCCAATGCTCATATCAGCGATGTGCTTGTTTGTACTGAGCTATGCCTATCTTTGGCCATCATGTATATTGTACGCATCTTGCAATTTGTATTGATACAGATGTTTCCTGCATGGTAGTGTGCTAGGACATGTGTTATATCTACGCTACAAACTTCCTCCCAAATGAGGCACGTACAGGTTTGGCTACCTAATAATCTGGAGGGGAAAAAAACCTAGCTGCCAAATGCTTCTGTTTGGTTTTAATTTCTTGTTTCTGTTTAAATTCTTGCTTATATTAGATATAGATGATGGAGATGGACATTGGAGGCACCAGAATACAAAGGGCAAACTTGGTGCCACTAAATTCAGATCTATTATACAGAGTGGCAATTTCCACATTCAGTTTTTTTTTTTTCAGTCAGATGATATCAAGAAAAGAACAAACAAACTCCCTTCGGTAAAATTTTCAAGGGACATATTTTGTTTTGCAAGAATGATGAGCCATATTGGTTATAGTTGAAGCAACAAAAAAATAGAATTCCTCTTCTGCCAAATATAGCAATGATTTAGAGAAAAAGACACCAGAACCATCATAGACATTGTTACTGATGTTGTTGCATACAATTTTACTCAAGCTTGTTATTATATACAAGAAATCTGAGGCACACTGCCAATTTTTTATTTTATACCAGACTACATGTAACAAAAGTGGATTTTTTTAATTTCTTTTTTTTCTTTCATGGTCAAAGAGAGACGATGTGGTTTGGAGCAAAGAACCCCTTGTGCATTTGGGCGGTCAAAAGAAAGAAAATACAACTTTGTTGCAATGTCCTTGGAGCTACGTGGAATAAAAAATATTCCAGCTGATACTTGTATGTGCATTTTTTTCCGCGGTTGTGTTGGGTATTTAGCTATAGGAGAAAATTGTTGAGTTGTTTCTTTCTATATATGGATGAAACTAGGGTGGAAAGTTTTCGACTTCTCAACAGAAAAACGGAAACGAAATGGAAATATGAAAACGGAAACATATTTTTTTTGGCGGAAGCGGAAATGAAAACGGAACATCCTTTTCCGGTGAAACATTCCGTTTTCTATAACATGGAATTTCCGTTTTAGAGTTGAAGTGCACGGCCCAATTCAACATAACCATTACATAACCTTTTCAAGAAAAACTTTCAAAGCGGATCTTCCCTAAATTGACGATCATGTAATCCCTTCATGCATTCGAGTGGCTTCAATAGTTTGACATTTCCCTATTCCACAATAAATCGGATACCGCACTAAAATTAATAAATAACTTTGTTGTCTTGCTTGAATTTTTTAGATTTTTTTTGCATGATTCAATGATTCCTTTGGTTCCAGCCAATATCTGCATTGCTCGTATCCGCGCTGTATTTGGTATGTATCTATTTCTGGCAATCTCTGTTTTTGTTTTTCAAGGTTTCTGTATTTGTTTTTGGTTCCGCAAAAAAAGAATGAAAAGACCCACTTTTGTCCGTTTCCACTTTGTTTTCATACCTATTTTTAGGCATATGGTTTTAAGCAATGAATTTTCATCAAATTACATTTTAAGCAAAGAAGAACCTCATTGTTTTTATAATAATATGGGATCCTTTTATACATATAAATGTTTATGTGCATTATGTTTACATGTGCGACGATAAAATTTGAGAAGCCGTAGCAACGCACGGGCATTCAATTAGTTTTATTTATGCAAGAGTCATCTTTAGCATGTGTTTCTAAGCATTTTGTGAGAGTAAAATGTGAGCCATTATTAATAAAATAGTGTCACCATAAGGAAGTAAGTCATCTACTATACGAAGAAGTCATAAACCAATTCTTGTTGCACCTATCGTAGCCAGATTCGATCACGTCGTGTTGGTTAGTTTTGCCGAAGTTTTTAGACCCAACGTGGGTGTGTAACTCCCTCAATGCTAAATTAGTTGTGGTAGCTTTAATTAGATTAGTCCCATGAAAATTGTCTAAGATTTGTTAAAATTTAGATGTATCTAGATATCATCTAGTATGTAGATATATTTAAATTTAGAAAAATTTCAATTAAGTTTATGGGACGGAGAGAGAGTATATAGCTTGACTCATTTGAGAAAAATGTTGAATGGAATAAATACATGAATAAATACTCTGATGTTAGGAGGGTGGTTGTACCTCCAGCCCACCAGAGTTTAAACCCTAGGTTTAACATCTGTTGTTGGCATAACCGTTGACAGCGAGGTGCATGTGCTGATCAGCTTCGTCAATTTCAAAATCAAATCCACCGCTCAGTCTTCCGAAAGTGCTCATAGAGGGGTGCGTGTGTGCGTTCATAAGGGTGACTGTATGTGAGTGTCTCGTTTGTACTATGTTTCTCAAAAAAAATGTTGTGTATAAAATTCTTTCCGATATGTTGTTGGCATTTTCTCTAGTACAGCCCCCTCCATCAAACTTCGATAAACTTAAACATAAAGGCAGTCGACATCGCTTGATACCCATCATAATTAAGGGTATGATGGTTTTTAAAAAATAACTAAATACGTATATGTAGCCCTATACAAAAAAAAATCCGGCTTATTTTTACGAACATGTTGCCCACATATAGGTAGGAGTATCAAGTATGTTCACCGTTGTCGGCTCATCGATGGCGAATTTGCCGGGCAGTGACCGGTGTGCAGGCATACGATAATGGCTCAATGTGTCTTTTAGTGGTTGAGTTTGAACATACGATAATGGCTCAGAAAATAACTTATTTTTGCCCAATTTTGAATCAGACCTGGAGTATTAAGATGTACACTCAATGACCCGATCTGAATAGCGTCTAAATTCTGAAGTTGCTCTTGCATCCCTTCTACTCCATTATTCACATTTGAGACATCATTTCCATTGTTATTGGAAGTAGCATCCGCTTCATGCCTTTGTTATCCATGTCCATAGATTGCCCACCACCAACATTCCCTTGATCCTGATGTGCATCATCATTCCCATTATTACCATTATTAGCATCAACCATGTTCACTTCCTAAGATCCTTGATTTGTCTCCACCTCAAAAAGGAGTTTAAAAAACCCCCTCCTAATTAACACATCACTCTTGGTCCTTAGCACCTTGTTCTTGCGAGTGAATGCCATGTCCACATCTAAAGTTTTCCCAAAAATGTTCCAACTCCCCACAATGATAGATAGTCTGATCTCATATCTGATGGCAACCATTAGACCCTAACCCACACTTCTGGCAACATATACAAAGGTTCCTCCAACGATGACCAAAGGTCAAAAGATAAGCAAGATTCCCTATCCTGACAAATATAGGTCCCGAAATTCTTCAACCTCTGGACTTCCTTCTTACTTGGTAACTTAACTCTATAAATATTCTCCCTCAGGTGAAAAACCTCCCAATTAAATTTTTCAGAGGGCACAATTCTTTTCAGCTGCTCAATAATTTCAGGGATCGTCATTGCCTCGCCATCAACTGTGACTTTAGCCAATTTAGGGTTCTCCACTTTAGCCTTAAAAGCTCCACAAGGCAGCTCAAAAAACATCAGGGCTTCATTAGCATATCCATGCATGGTGGCAGTAGGTTTTGGAGCTTGTAACAGATGACATGCAGAGGCAATATGATGAATGGACTCACACAAATCACAAAAAGGTGTAGAACAGTCATCAATATAGTGCCCTGGCTTCTTGCAACGGAAACATGACGTCTTGTCTTCTTTTTTCTTCTTGGATGGACCCGGCCCTTCTACCTTGGATCCTCCATCTTGTGCATCTGGACCGTTTTGGTTTGGTGCCTCCTCTTGTTGCTGCAATACATTCAGTGTCGCAGCCGACACCATTGTATTGTTGTTTGGAACTCCAACTGCACCTTCAGTAGTTTTAGCTGGAACATGAGCAATCGTCGCTGCAACAATTTCAGCGGGCTTTTGAGCAGCTGTCACCGTAGCCACCACCCGCCTGGACTGTCTGCTGTAAGAGATCGGCATCTATACCACCTCTTGCTGGTCCCTCGTGTACATTGGGACGGTACCGTTGCTGATGTTAGGGCAATATGCTTGTTGTATTACCAGGGGGCCAAAGGCCACAATATATAGTACATGTACAGGTGCACATATGCAGAAAGCCCCCTAACATATGGGGAAACTACAATAGACAAATATATACATCTAACACCCCCCTCAAACTCATGGTGGATCCACAACACTGAGTTTGGAGAGTAAGAAATCATGCTGCGCTCGAGTCTGTGCCTTCGTAAAGAAATCCGCCAGCTGCAAATCTGAAGGCACATAATGAACCGCAACAACATCATCCTGGACCTGTGCACGTGTGTAAAAAGCATCAACACCGATATGCTTGGTCAGCTCATGCTTGACCGGATCACGTGCAATACTGATAGCACCTGTACTGTCAGACAAAAGTGGAGTGGGTGTCGTAACAGAAACCCCAAAATCTGCAAGCAACCACCGTAACCAAGTCACCTCAGCAATCAACAAAGCCATAGCCCGCAACTCAGCCTCAACACTCGAACAGGGAACTGCGACCTGTTTCTTCGTCTTCCAAGCAACAAGCGAACCACCTAGAAACACACAAGAAGCGAAAGCGAATGACGATCCGTAGGATCACTCGCCCACGTAGCATCCGAATAGCACTCGGAGCTGGAGAGAGCTGGAACGGGGAAAGAAAAGGCGACGAGTGATCGTGCCACGAAGATAACGAAGAACACGGAGGAGATGACTATAGTGAACAGTGGTAGGAGCTGAGACAAACCGACTCGAGAATATGAACAGGATAAGAAATATCAGGAGGAGTGACAGCAAGATAAACAAGACTCCCAACAAGATGGCGATAACGGGTGGGATCAGGAAGAGAATCACCATCGATAGGGACGAAGCTTAACATTAAGCTCCATAGGAGTATCAATCGTGCGCTCATCCCCAAGAGCAGCACGAGCAAGAAGATCCTGAATGTACTTTTCCTGAGAGATAGAAAAACCATCAGAAGTGGAGGAAACCTCAATGCCAAGAAAATAGCGAAGAGGACCAAGATCAGTCATAAGAAACTGATCGCGAAGACGAGCCTTGACGAAGGCAATATACTCAGGATCATCACCAGTAATGATCATATCATCAACATAGAGAAGAAGAAGAGTACGTCCACGAGGAGAAGTGTGAACGAAAAGTGCGGGATCATGAAGACTAGGAGAGAAACCAGCAGCAGTCACCACAGAGGCGAAGCGCTCAAACCGGGCACGAGGGGCCTGTTTGAGACCATAGAGAGAACGTCGAAGACGACAAACCATCCCATCGGGAACAGAATACCCAGGAGGAGGCTGCATGTAAACCTCCTCACTCAACTCGCCATTAAGAAAAGCATTCTGAACATCAAGCTGGGAGACAGACCAGCGGCGAACGAAGCAACGAGCAAGAAGGGTACGCACAGTAGTCATATGAGCCACAGGGGCAAAAGTCTCATCATAGTCACGGCCGTGCTCCTGCTGAAAGCCACGAGCCACAAGACGCGCTTTATAGCGCTCAAGAGATCCATCAGAGCGAGTCTTAATTTTATAGACCCACTTACACGTGATAGGACGAACACCAGAAGGGGGAGAAACAAGATCCCAAGTGCCAGTGCGCTCAAGCGCAGCGATCTCCTCAGCCATGGCAAGCTGCCATTCAGGATGACGCTCGGCATCCCGATAAGAAGTCGGCTCGGAAACGATAGAAAGACCATACTGACTGGGAGAGTAACGAGCTGGAGCACGACGCTGACGAACAGGGCGTGAAGGGGGAAGGTCATCAGCGGAGGACAACTCATCAGAAGAAGAGGAAGAAGGGACAACATCAGAAGGATCCGAAACCGGAGAACGAGGAGTACTAGGTGGACTAGACGGAGGAGAGGATGGCGCCGAAGGGGACGCATCAGGACTAGGAGGGGGAGGAGACGGGATAGCAGGGGTGCATCCGGAAAAAGAAGAAAAGAGATATCATCCACCGGGTAAGTACTCGAGGTGGGACGAGGATAGAAGGGACGCGTCTCATCAAACGTGACATCACGAGAGATGCGCATCCGACGACCAACAGGGTCCCAACAGCGATAGCCCTTATGCTCATCACTGTATCCGAGAAAAACACACTCAACAGACCGAGCGGTCAGTTTGGTGCGTTCGTGATGAGGGAGAAGAACATAACAAACGCAACCAAATAAACAAAGAGTCGAGTAATCTGGAGAGCGACCAGAAATACGCTCGAGAGGAATGCCACCTTGAAGGGCAGCAGACGGCTGAATGTTAATGAGGTAAGTCGACGTAGCGACAGCCTCAGCCCGTAAATGCGGCGGAAGAGAGGAAGCAATCATCATAGCACGGGTAGTCTCAAGAATATGACGATGCTTACGCTCGGCAACACCATTTTGAGCATGGGCGCCGGGACACGAGAACCGGGCAAGGGTGCCCCGCTCAGCAAGAACACCACGCAGGTGCTGGGAGATATACTCTCCGGCAGAGTCGGCACGAAACACACGAATAGGCGTGGAATACTGAGTACGAACCATGGCTGCAAAACGCTGATAAATAGAAAGCACCTCGCTGCGAGAGTGCATAAGAAACAACCAGGTGTATCGCGAAAAATCATCAATAAACAAAATATAGTATCGATGACCCCCTTTCGAAGGGAAGGGAGCCGGACCCCAAACATCCGAATGCACTAAATCAAAAGGTCGCCGAGATACGTACGCACTAGTAGGATAGGGAAGCTGAATCTGTTTGCCTAGCCTACAACCCCGACACGAATGCAAAGACACATCTCCCGAGACAGACCCCGAAGACCACGACGAACTAATGACGATAAACGGGAGCCACGGAGGTGACCCAGTCGATGATGCCACTCGCTGAAAAGATCCGAGTGACGAAGCAAGCAACCGCAGGAGAACCGCGGATGAAGTGGCAGCGAAGGAACGCGAAGCCGCTCTAACTCCCGAGCCCCGGGGACTCAAGGCTGCGAGGGCCAGCTCCAACCAGGGCCTCGTGTACGGCGGTCCCGAACAGCACAAGAATCAGCGTCAAGAATGACGCGACAACCGGAATCAGTAAGCTGACTAGCGGAAAACAGGTTCATCTTAAGACTAGGAACATGGGAAACATCAGGAACAGAGAAAGAGGTAGTAGAAAGAGTGCCTCGACTGGAAACAGGGAGAGAGGTACCATCAGCCGTGATAACATGAACAGGCGAAACAAGAGAGCGAAGAGCAGAAAGAATAGAAGACGCAGAGGTCATATGAAAAGAAGCTCCAGAATCCAGATACCACGGGGATGACGTACCTGACTGTGTGGAAGAAGGTGGTTGCGCGGTGCCAGAAGAGCCAGTCACAGAACCAGCAGTACCCGTCGAGGAAGAGCCTGTACCAGCGAGCAGACCACGAAGACCACGGATAATGTCCTGATCAGATAGCGCAACAGCAGAAGAACCTGAAGAGCCAGCCTGACGACGAGTAAGATGCGGCGGGCGTAAGCTGGGATCCCTCTGCTAGCAAGTAGAGAATTGTGAAGTGTACAAGTAGATTGCCTAGCCCTTTCCATCAGTTCGGACTTTTGGTTCAAGTGGCTAGTGCATGAAGCTTAACATGGTATCAGAGCCCCAGGTCTCGAGTTCAAATCCTGGTTTCGCAATTAAGCCTAAAAATTGCTGTTGCCCCCCTCTTTAGCCACCGCTGTGTTTCGGTGTGCTGTTCTTCTTTCACGTGTTTACTCTCTTCTCCCGTCACACGCGAGTGGGGGTGTTGTGAAGTGTACAAGTAGATTGCCTAGCCCTTTCCATCAGTTCGGACTTTTGGTTCAAGTGGCTAGTGCATGAAGCTTAACATGGGATGAGATCGAGACGAGGAGAAGCCGGCGGTGGGGCGGCCGGGAACAAGTCTTTAGGAGGATCAATTTTGCTCTGATACCATGTTAGGGCAATATGCTTGTTGTATTACCAGGGGGCCAAAGGCCACAATATATAGTACATGTATAGGTGCACATATGCAGAAAGCCCCCTAACATATGGGGAAACTACAATAGACAAATATATACATCTAACAGCTGATACCCACCCCTGCCTGTGTTGTTCCACCTTGGCTGGTAATTGGAGTAGTTCATGTTATTAGAGTGCTGGTACCCCCTCTGGAACTGCCCACCCACCCCAGCCATTGTCATTGTAACCGTGGCTAGCATCATTGCCGGCACCACTTGCCTCTCCCTACACGAAGTTCCGGCCAAAACCAGCCCCTTGTGCACCTCGACCTCCACCAAAGCCACGTCCCGCAGCAGGAACTTGAGCAGCACCATACCCCTAGCCGGAAGCATGTCCATTACCTCCGTGGGTACCTTGGCGCCCACGCGCCGGAGCACCGCGCGCAGCAAACCCTCCACGAGGCTGATAGCCTCCACGGCCTGCGTTGAAACCACCATGGCCGGGGTTAAAGCCGCCATGACCACCATCTCCGTTCATCGGACCAGAAGGAACCCGCCGCCGCACAACAAGCTCCCCCGATCTAATCTTTTCCCAAGAAAACCCTAGCAGGTTCCGGAAAGTGTGACCAGCGACCTGATCACCTACCTTGGCCTGCTTTGGTCGCCAAACACAACTCACGTTGGTCGATCTATTCCTTCGCATCGATTCTTTTGGGCCCCAACGAGCCCTAACCAAGCGTGCACCGGCCCGCCTTGTGGTCAAGCCCAACTTTGCATGTTTTGAAATCTGTGGAATTAACGGATCGGGAGACTTCTTGTCAATCACCGGCGACCACCGCCTCCGGCGAACGACGGTCCACCCGCCGATACCATCATTTAAGAAGACATATGGCTCAAGAACAGGCCTTGCCTTGATTTTCATCTTGCTTTGATCCCTGCCCAACGGCAATAAGTCCGATGAGTACGTACCTGCCGACTCCGGGAACTCCATCACCGCCGTGGCCGCCCTTCTCTGACTCATCTGTCGGTTGATTCTCTTGCGCAGCCTCATCGCCAACCCCGACGAACGCTCCGATAGATCACGATCGCTTATCGAAGCTGGTGTAGAAACCAGATACTTCAGAGACGTGTCCCCACCGGAGGACGAGATCCCATCAACCTCGCCATCTTCCTCTTCATCGGATGCCTGCAGCACCCAAACGGGGCCTCCTAGTGACCGCTCCGGCGAACCGCATCCATGCCGCTCCACCCGGTCCCTCACCGGCGTGGCGAAATCGGAGTCGCCCTCCGAGTCGCCTGTCGCCCTGTCTCCAACGGTCATTTTCCCTCGGCCCATTGTCACGTACGTCCTCTGGTGTGCTAGACGTCGATCGTCTTAATTGGTTGCGGCGGCGGAGCTGTACATGTGGCGGCGGCCGACGATCTTTTTGCTAGCTACGGTATATTCCACCTGATGTATCTCCTTTATCGAAAAATATTCCACCTCCTGTGTCTTCACGCTTTCGAATAGCTGGCTTCATCAATGGCGGAAACATGAGCTATCGGGGCGTCAACAACGGCGGTCTTCGCATACATGGCTTCATATGAAAATTATGCTGAACAAATAGGTATTCAACAATTTCGCAAAAAAAAAGGTATTCAACAAAAAAAGGGGTGGGGGGGGGGGGGGGGCAACGGCCCCCATACCCTCAACTAACATGATTAAATTGTTTAACAAATGACAATGTACATATTGTCTATAATTTACAACTTCATTATGTTCTTGGCCAACACATAAATTCATATATTTAGAGTAGAAAAGATACGAAATAAATTACGAACTACCTTCACATCTCTATTGCTCCCTTCGTACTAGTTTATTAGTCTGATACGTAATTTAAGAAAATAATTTAACCAAAAATTAGGTCAATAAAATATGAATTATATGTCATAAAAATCATACCATTGGATTCACATTTAAAATACCTAGATGTGAAAAATTATATAGGGCTCGTTGGCTCATCCGAGCCTCCGTTTTGCGGCCGTCTGAGGGATTGACTGTCTTTGGAGCATCATAGGTCAGACCATCACTACAAGTATTGAACCTAATTTTTTATTCAAAAATACACTAGTAAACAACGTTAAGCTTGAATTACTGACATTCATACAAAGTTGCTTTTGGTCAGCATACTTTAGTTTGATTTTCATCATTCAATTTGGGTATTTTTCAGCACTATCCTTTAGTCGTGTATTGATTTTCTTTTAAGCTGTTTTGTTCAACATGCTTAAGTTGGGTTTTAGATATACCTTAAGTTGGCTACCTAATCGTGCTTTTTTCAGTTCAGAATGGCTAATGTTCAAAAGTTGGTAATCACTTGTTAACTAGTAAACAGTTTTAACTTGGCCTCTCATATTAATTACCAATAACTAAGTAGCACTGGATCACACATTGTAGTTGTTAACTTGGACAGTTTAAGAGGGTATTTATATGGGAGATTTTTTTTGTGATGCATTATTTTATGCCAAGAAATTCTGCTTAAGTTGGTCATGTTTCTTATTAAAGTTTTTTTTTATCATTATGGTTAAGTCAACTTCTGAAATTAGTTAAGTTGGTTTTTATACCATGCTTTAGTTAGCTTAATTATGAAAGTAATTTTTTTGATAATATGCTTAAGTTGGCTTCTGAAAGTATTGAGTTGTTTTGATCATTATGTCTAAGTTGGCTTCTGAAAATAATTAAGTTGTTTTGATAAGTATGTCCAAGTTTGGTTCTGAAAGTAATTGAGTTGTTTTGATAAGTATTTCCGTAATAATTATGCCTAAGTTTGCTTCTGAAAATAGTCAAGTTGTTTTAATAATTATGCCTAAGTTTTCTTCTGAAAGTAGTCAAGTTGTTTTAATATTTTTTTGATAATTATGCCTAAGTTGGCTTCTAAAAGTAATTAAGTTTGTAGATGCCATGCTTGAGTTGGCTTTTGACTGTAATTGATTTGTTTTGATAATTCTGCCTAAGGTGGTTTCTAAAAGTAACTGATTTTTAAGATAAGTATGCCTAAGGTGGCTTCTGAAAGAGCCTTCCAGTTGCCACCCACATGTATGGTAGATCTACTGCATACCCTTTGTTTTCCAAATAAATCGTAGGTTCACTGCATTGAATCTGTTTTCCTTTTGTATTATAGGTACAGTACACTCCTTTGGCCGCAAAATTGATGAATATTTGTTCACTCATGACTTCTCTTCTTTGTAAAGTAGAGTAAAATCGAAGATTAAAGCATCCAGATGTAGTGCTTCCGACTCGGATCAATGCATTCATTGTATTGCAATTTATTTTATGTGTGTAGATTGCTTAACGTTTGGAAACAAAATACAGGTGGAGTTTCCTTCAAAAAAATACTGGTGAAGTTATTGGGTATCCTTTTTATTTAAGTGTCAACTGCAAATGAGATCCAAACTAACTTTTGTTTCTAATTTACCACTGGATTCCAAGTATGCCACTCTCTGGGAGGACCGAGAATGTCATTATGTTAATAAAAAATTGGTTCAGTCGTATGTTAACTAATTGGTCGATAAGGAAAACTAAACTTTCTCAATTTAGAGGCTTAAGAGCAGAAGAAAAATGGGAAAATTCCAACATCTCCCAAAAAGAGATAAACTAGCTATTGTATGGGTACCCTGCTCATCACAAAGATCACGGAGAAGTACCTAGACAAAATGATGTTGATATTCTCGGCCTTCCCATCACCAAAGGTGTCCAACACTGTGTTGGAACCTACAATGCTACCCTCTCTGTCCATCAGCATGTTTAGAATGTTGATGAATGCATGCATGGTACTTGACAATGATGCTCTCTTTACACCTGCTTTTACACCCTAAAGCTAGCTACACCCACATGTCAGTTTGAACATACTATGATTGGTCTAGTGTGCTTGGTTACCATACTCTTGTCCCAGTAATTTTATAGTGGCATACAGTGATATCTACATAAAATTTCATGAATCTAATCGACAGTATCTCTATCATGACATGGTTCTTGTTTTTCGTTTCATATTTCAATCAATGGATAGTCGTTGTGACTCAATGTATTTTATATTTTTTTCTTGCCATGCCAGTTCTGTTTTTTCTAGTAATTTGAAATAGTGAAATGAATATGGCATTCTTCTGGCTATGATTTTCATATATTTTTTTCCATTTCTACATGCATTCTGCTCGCTTAGTTTGTTTTTATTCTTTTTGTAGTTGGTGATCTGAACCATCTTATTTCCGCAACAATGATTGGTGTCACTTGCTGCCTGCGCTTCCCTGGGAAGCTTAACTCTGACCTCAGGAAGCTTTCAGTCAACTTGATCCCGTTCCCTCGCCTCCATTTCTTTATGGTTGGCTTTACACCATTGACCTCAAGGGGGTCTCAGGACTCAGGAGTACGGTTTTTTCACTATTCCCGAGTACACCCAGCAGATGTGGGTTTCAAAGAACATGATGCGTGGCATGGTCGCTACCTCACATCCTCTTCTATGTTCCTTTGAAAGATGAGCACTAAAGAGGTCGATGAGGAGATGCTGAACATTCAGAACAAGAACTCGTTCTACTTTGTTGAATAGACCTCAACAATGTGAAGTGGAGTGTGTGTGATACTCTGTGAGACAAAGGATTTGGGGAACTCTCGACACCCAATAGGGTTGGCGTTGGTTTATATTTATAGTGTACAAGAGTTACAAATAAGTACAATACATATACGGAAGCTATTGTATATACAGTCTAACATCCTTCCTCAATCTTAACCGTGTCATCGAACATCCAACAGGTTAAGATTGCGCCTACAACCTTGAAACAATTGCAAGAACAGTGGCTTTGTGAAGATGTTTGCAAGTTGATTCTTAGAAGAGATAAACCTGATTCACAGTAGTTTCCGTGCAATACGTTCCCTTACAAAGTGATAGTCAACTTCGATGTGTTTCGTTCGGGCATGGAACACTGGGTTATACGACAGATAAGTTGCACCGATGTTTTATCACACCAAAGAACATGAGACTGGGACTGCGAAACTCGTAGCTCTCGCAGTAGGGATTGCACTCAAATCAACTCAGCCGTAGCATCACCAACAGCTTTGTACTCAGCTTCAGTACTGCTCCGAGACACTGTAGCTTGCTTGCGAGCACTCCAGACGATCAGATTTGGACCAAGGAACACTGCATATCCCCCCGTGGATCGCCGATCATCAGGATTGCCAGCATCAACATCACAGTATGCAGAGAGCAAGCATGAAGAAGCAGAAGAGAGACGCAAGCCATAGGACGCCGTATGGCATACATAGCGCAGAATGCGCTTCAGTGAGTATCCCGAGGTGAATGTAGATACTGGTAAACACGATTCGCAGCATAGGATAAATCTGGCCTAGTGAGAGACCACCAACAACACTGTGATACTCAGTAGCATCCTCAGCAGACAGAAGTGCGCCATCATCAGAAGTAAGTGGATCAGACAGAGACATGGGTGTGGTGGCAGTCCTATACTGGAGCATAGCAGCACGTCGCAGGAGATCCTCAGAATACTTCTTATGTATCAAAGATAGTCCAGTATCATCATGAGTAACTTCCAGACCCAAGAAATAATGAAGCTTGCCAAGATCCTTCACAGCAAAGTCCGTCCGAACAGAGGACACTAGGCGGTCAGCAGCAGTGACAAGGTATTAACTTGTCAATGCCTACGAGTTGTAGACTAGGGTTTCGTTGGATGTAGAGGGCAAGTAGATCTCGAAGGTTTCAGCCGAAAAGTACTCGACGATGTAAAAGCTAGGGTTTGCGAGACAATGATTCGATCCTTTCTTTGTCCCTCGACTCCCCCTTATATAGGAGGCGGAGCCGAGGGATTCGTGATACACAAGTTTACAGAGTCCGGGAGGGTTTCTAACTCGTCCCGCAAGATTACAAATAATGCTTCCTACAATTCTAGCTTTCCTTAACAGTATCTTGGGCTTCCGAATCTTCTTATCCTTCGGGTCGTGGGCCTTCAGTAAACCCCGGGTACCTTCTACGGCAGGCCCATTGGGGATGCCTATGTCAGTAGCCCCCGAGATTTTGCTTGAATCGCAGAGTCAGGGAAAATCTCCAACTTTATACTTGTTCAATAACTCTGAACTTTATCATATATCTTTGAATATGAAATTATATATTGCATAGGGATAATGGTAGTTGGGGCTAGTTCATCTGACGGATCAGGTACTAGTTAACTGCTCTAGTGGCAATCCACAAAAACCTACTTCAAGATCACGTCCCTGGACATGATCCCGGGATACTGGTGTAAACTTCGACGAGTGCCGCTTAAGGTCTTACCATTCTGTCGAGTCCCGGTCATATTTTATCGGGTACCTAACGCGTCCGTTAGGATTTTTCTTCGTATCCGTTGATACGGAAAAAATAGCAAACCGACGTCGGAGACGGCGCCACGCCGCTCGAACGGATCCGGGGTCTTACCTTCGCAAAATTTTGCGGCATTCGAGAGATTATTCGCTACTTTGGCACTCGAGAATATATTGTCGAGTGCTTTTTCGGCTGCTTGGAATAGCACATTTTATTGAGTCAACGGATGACTTATTTTGCCTTCCCGATGGGAGTATATGTAGAGTTATTTGTATAACTCGAAATATACTCACTTCTTCTTTCTTTCTTTCTCCTCTCTTTTTTCTTCTCTCTCTCTTATTTTTTATAATTTCATCGGGCACGCGAACAGCGTTCCCGATGGGAGTAGCCCCCGAGGCTACAACCAAGGACTAGTGCTTGGTTGTAGGCTCAACACTCTAATACCTCATGTCGCTATATTGTCATTCTTTCTCGAACTTTTATATCTATCGGGTGCGCGAACAGCGCTCCCGATGGGAGTAGCCCCGAGGCTATGGACAAATGCTTGCATTTGGTCATAGGCTCTCGCCTTTTCTATTTTGCCATACTCAAATTTTTCTTTTTCCCAAAGTAGCCCCCGAGCATTTGGGTAAAAACTTGTATTTGATCAAAGGCTCTCGAAATAATCAACAATCTTCTGCTGTCGCCATTCTTACAAACCTTCGTAACCGAGATTTTCTCTTGCCAAGGTGACATCATTGCTGACGATAGCCATGATCACTTTATCGGAAAAACGCGAGAACTTCTCTCTCACTTTCTTGTGGGCCCAAATTACGCATCGTATTGACACGTCGTGCAAGTGGGGGACACACGTCCTCCGCTTTTCCTGGCGCACGTACTGTAGCTCCTGTGCTTTCTCGTCTGTATGAAATTACTTTTTACCCCTTGTCCACGTGTACACCATCTGTCCCGCAATCTCTCAATCCAACGGCGCGTCGATTCACCGCACCTCTATATAAAGGCATCGTCTTCCTCCTCTAGTCCTTTCGCTCGCGCCGCACCTCTGCTTCTCCTCTGCAAAATTCTCCCTTGCGCCCCATAGTTCTTTGAGCTCCACCACGCTCGCACTGTACTCCTGCGCCATTGTTGATGCCACCGCGCAGGCTTACCAGGCACAACATGCCCGAGTCTAAGATGGCGACCGAAGATCTGGGGAATATGGAGTGGGAGAGATCCAAAATCTCCCCTCAAGACATCAACCTACTGAAGAAACTAGGGATCAGCAAGAAGGAAGGCGCGCTTCGCTTCCCCAGCGAAGAAAGCTACCCAATCCCTCCAATGGAGTATCGAGTCAGTTTCGTCGACCACCTCATCCGTGGTCTTTCCGCCCCCATTCACAATTTCTTACGGGGGTTGCTTTTTTATGTACGGACTGCAACTGCATCATCTTACTCCCAACTCCGTCCTCCATATCTCAATCTTTATCACGCTTTGCGAAGCTTTCCTTGGAGTCCAGCCTAACTGGGCTCTATGGAAACGCATTTTCCTCTGTCGCCGTAATGGCTCTCCCAATGTTTCCTACAACATTGGCGGCGTTGTCATCTGCGTCCGCCCTGACGTCGAGTACTTTGACGTCAAATTACCTGACTCGGTACAAGGGTGGCGCAAAAAGTGGTTGTACATTCACGAGGAGAATCATGGCTCTATTGAAGACAACATCCCTCCTTTTGATGGTACCGAGAAAATCTGTCGCCATCGTTCCTGGGATGCAGAGGCTACCGATGAAGAAAAAGCGGTGACAGAAGCCTTGATGACACGCATCCACCAACTCCAAAATACCCGAGGACAAGAACTGTCGGGTATCCAAATCACGGCTTATTTCCTTAGGATTAGGGTGCAGCCTCTGCAAGCTCGCAAAAATCCCCTATGCAAGTATGCTGGCGATAAAGATGTGGATCGCTTGTCGGTGGATTTGTCGGTCAAGGATTTAGAAAAACTTGTCCGAAAAATCTCCTCCCTCAACAAGAAAGATCCTGTCCCCTTGTCTTGTCGCGTAAAGCCGTATAGCGCCACCAACGCGCTCCCTGAGGTAATTTTTGTATGAACTATTTTTCTCGAGTACGTATTTTAGTTGACATCTTTTTCATAACTTTTTTGTCGACATTCTTCTTTTTGTAGAACCATCCAGATCTTGTTTCTCTTCCTCCCCTTCCTGAAGGTGGAGAAGTCGAAGAACGGGTCGTTGTCACGACAACCAGGGTACTTCCCGCCCTGAGAGTGAAGCTGCGGGTTCCCGAAAATCCGTGGTATCCTCTGAAAAGGAAATTGAATCCGAGGCTACCGGATCGGCGCAGTCTCCTCCCCCAGCCGTTTCTCCCAAGAACAAGAGAAAAAGGGAGGAAATTGTCGACTCCGGCCCTTCCAAGACCGGCACACCTCCTGCCGAAGAAGTTGCTCCTACTGAAAAAAGGACAACTTTCGACCCTTACACCGATGCTCTTATTAGCTCGTAAGTTCCTGTCGCTGTTTGTTGTTTGCATTTGATTGTTTCGACTATATTTTCTTACTGTCTTGTTGCCTTTTTGTAGTGATTATGACGATGAAATTCAACCTATTGACGCGACTGCTCGAACGAGTACGTCTCGTACTTTAGTTGTTTCTGAAGCTCATGGAGATGAAACTTCGCCTCCTCAACGAGATGAAGAGCATCCTACTCCAATTACCAGCGCCCGAGCCTCTTCACCAAAGAGAGCTAGGGTAGAAGCATCCAAGGAACCTCTCCTGCTGGCTGGCAGTTCCACGACTCCGTCATTGGATGATGTAAGTTTTTCTCTGTTCTTTTTCCGAACATTTCAACATTTGCCGACTCCACTTTGTTTCTTGCATAAGTTATGTCGAACTTTTCCTTCCTACATTGACTTTTCTTTTTTTCTTTTGTTTTCTCTTCAGCCTGTGATGAAGGAGTTTATTCGCCTCGGTACCCAATTCGTCGGGTACCGTGATCATGCGAATAAACTTGAAGGTACTATTTTTCCTTGCCCTCTCTGCTGTTTGTACTCCTTTATTGTTTTGTCGTGACGTTCACCGTCGTTTATTTTTTCCAGAAACTCTTGCCGAAGCCCTCAAACGCGCTGACGCTCTTGCTGTTGAGTTAGAGCAAAGCGAGGCAGCTCGCAAGAAAGCTGAAGCTGATGCCGCCGCCGTCGAAGACCTTCGAAAAAGGCTTCATGAGGCGGAGACCTCTTTAAGTGAGCATATAACCGAACAATCTGCTCGCGAAGAGGAAAATATCAAGCGCTTTGAATCGCAGAGCCGTCGTTTTGTCAGTAAGTGCCAAACTATTTTGATTTCCTTGAACTTGCTTTTCTTTTCTTGCTTATTGATCAATAAAATTTTGCCTTAGCAGGAAAAACGTGTCAAGAATATGAACTTGAAGATCCTGACAATGATCCCCTTCTTGACGCGCTTTCTCTCCTTGAGATTCATGGAGACGAAGCACGCGAAGGCCTTGCTGAAGCTGGGGCGGGACTGTCGCAGCTGTATCCTTACTTCTTCCCGAAGAAAGAGGAACCCGCGCCTTTTCTTGCTCTCGCCAAGTGCTTCTATACTCCCGAAAATCTTGGGCTCAAACTTCGCCAAGAAGGTTTGAAGGTTGGCGTTGAAGGCACTATTGCCCTGGTTGCCGATAGCCAACAAAATATCGACTAGACTAGGGTTGGCGACACGCAGGAGATGGAGACCAAGAAGTGGCAGTCGCTGATCAAGGCTGCGAAGCCGAACTCGAAGAAGGTCCTTGCCTATCTTGGGGGCAAGCCAACTCCAGCTCCAAGTTCATCAAAGCCGGAGGTCAAGTAGACCACTTTTACCTTCTCTGTTGTTCTTCTTTTGGTGCTGTCACCTTTTGTAGATTTGGCGACAATCGTCCCCTTGGTTCATTAGTAACCATCCTTTTGTAATAGCTATGTAAATACATCAGATATCAATGGAAATCTATTTTGCTTGATGATTAATGTCGAAATTTTTATTTCCAGTTGAAATTTGACAACTATACTTTGACTCGTGCTGGCAATGCTGTTTCCTCCTCATCCTACTTGAAGAAAGCGCCTGTCGACGATGAATTTGTCGATGATTCTTCGAGTAGGGATTCAACACAAGAAGTAGCAGAACTTCGTCAACAACTCCAGTCTATCAAAAAACAGTCACTTATGGTAATGGAGCAGTCTCGAAAATCGTCGGAGAGGGAAAAGATTGCGCTTCAGCAAGTCCAGGATGCTATAGCTGAAAAAGAGAGCGCAGTTGCTGCAGCTGCCGAGGCTTCTCGACAAGAGAATTTCATGCTTGAGCTAATGCTTGATTCCAGCTTGGATATGGCGGGTACGCTTCGTTCGCTTGACCATGATTATCTGCATCCTCCATGTTTTTCCTTCCTTTCTGATTCTTCTGCTGAAAACAGGTTCTTTTCGAGATACAGCTGCCGAGGATCAACGTGTTGAAGCTCGATCCAAAGTGCTTCTCAGGCTTGCCGAAGAACATGGTTCCAACTTTTGGGTGACGCCTGAACGTACTCGCCAGATCGTCAGATTTCAAGATCGTGCGACTCGAGTCCGTGAGTTTCTCGACTTCCGTACAAGGACATTGTCCTTAGTTTATGGTACCATGTTTCCGCGCAATAAGATGCCGGAGACCCTTCCTGCTTTGATGGAGAAATTTCGGGATGCTCCTCGAATCCATGGATTTGTTCGGGCCCAACTATCTGCCGGCGCCAGGTTTGCTATGATGATGATCAAAATCTGCTATCCCAAGTTTGACATCAGTCAAATTGTGACCAAGTGCCTGGCCAAGATGGTGAAAAGGAAAAGGGATGTTGGCAAAATTGATGATCATGTGACCCCTGTAGCAGAGGATATGATGGATGAACTTCTTCGGATGGACGCTGAGTTCTTCGTGAAGGGCAGCTATGCTGAACACAGTACCCGTACTGTAAATACTGAACGGATGACCATAGATAATATACTGGGCCGCAATTGACTTTCTTTTTCTTTTAGCCTGTTGAATTTTCTCAGAAATTGCATCTTGTATGTTGTAAACATATTCTATATTGTAGAGTCAGTAAGTGTTTCTATTTTTTCTCATCAAGCCCCCGAGTGTTTCGGTGGTAAATTGCTTTGTTGTATATGCGAGGTTTTAAACCAAGGCAACTAAATTATATTGAATATACTATTTTTGCGGGTATGAGCCCCCGGGCCTTGTTGTTGATCGCTATTTTGTATCTTTGTTTATTTTGCGAGGTGTTTTTACACCAAGGCGAAATATTTTCGGAAATATATATTGTAAATCTTGGGCACAAGCCCCCGAGCTTGTCGAAGAAAAAGATATATCTCTCCACTATCTTTATTATATTGCAGCACCGCGAGCCCGCCTCATTAAAAACCTTTTCCGGCCCCACTCGGTGCCCCGAAAAAGGAAAAGAGTGCGTCTGAAAACTCGCGGGCGTTTCAGTACATTGTATTTTTACAAGGAGTACTATATTTCGACACTAAGCGTAAAAACGCCTTAGCTGTGCCACGTTCCAGGGGTTTTTCTCGGGAGCCCCTGTCTTCTTATCCTTGATCCTGTATGCTCCTCCTTCGATGACTTCTGTGACGATGTAAGGGCCAAGCCATGGTGACTCGAGTTTTTCAGTACTCTGTTGATTTAGTCGTAGAACTAGATCTCCAACCTGAAAGGACCTTGGTCGCAAGCGTCGACTGTGATAGTTTTTCAAGTCTTGCTGATACTTGGTGACCCGTGATAGTACTTCATCTCTGGCTTCATCCAATGCATCGACATCGTCTTCCAATGCCTTTCCAGAAGCTTCTTCATTATACTCCGTAACTCTTGGGGAATCATGCTCTATCTCTATGGGCAATACTGCCTCAGCTCCATGGACCAGAAAAAACGGAGTTTCTTGTGTCGCCGTATTTGGTGTTGTTCGAATACTCCACAACACACTTGGCAGCTCCTCTGGCCAGGTGTGTCGAGCTTTTTCCAATGGTCCTAACAAGCGCTTCTTGATACCGTTGCAGATGATACCATTGGCTTTCTCGACTTGGCCGTTGGTTTGCGGATGCGCAACTGACGCGAAGTGCAATTTGATGCCTACCTCTGCACAGTATGCCTTGAATTTCTTGGATGTAAAGTTACTGCCGTTGTCCGTGACAATGCTGTGAGGTACTCCAAATCGAAAGACAATGCTTTTCACGAACTTTATTGCAGATGCTGCGTCTGGTGAATTTATCGGCTTGGCTTCTATCCACTTGGTAAATTTGTCGACAGCGACGAGCATATACTCGTATCCTCCTGGCGAAGCTTTATGTAACTTCCCCACCATATCGAGGCTCCATTGAGCAAAGGGCCAGGATAATGGTATTGGCATCAGTTCTGCTGCCGGAGAATGAGGTTTCGCGGCAAATCTCTGGCACGCGTCACAAGTTCGTACTATCTCCTTGGCATCCTCGATTGCTGTTAACCAGTAAAATCCAGCTCGAAAAACCTTGGCGGCAATAGCTCGACTGCTCGCGTGAGGTCCACATATTCCCTCGTGTACATCCTTCAAGATTATCCTTCCTTCTTCGGGTGTGATGCACCGCTGTATCACACCCGAAATACTACGTTTGTACAGCTCCCCTTTGACCACTGTGAAGGATTTGGACCGTCTAATAACTCGCCTTGCTTCAACTGGATCGTCGGGTATTGTTTTCCTTAGGATGTATGATATGTATGCTTGCATCCATGGTATTTGCACCATCAATACTAGATCATGTTCCTCTTCTTCTTCTAGTATTTCTTTTGCAGCCCCCGAGGATTTTTCCTCCTTCTCCTTCTTCTTTGATTTCTTCGGCTTTGTAGATCTCTCCGTTATTTCCTCCCAGAACACATCTGGTGGAATTGCGAGGCACTGCGACCCGATATTTGCAAGAACATCGGCTTCATCGTTGCTCAGTCTGCTGATATGATTTACCTCGCATCCATCAAATAATTTCTCGAGCTCGTTGTACACTTCTTTGTATGCCACCATGCTATCATTGACTGCATCACATTGGTTCATGACTTGCTGGGCCACCAATTGTGTGTCGCCAAAGATTTTTAGTCGAGTTGCACCACAAGCTTTCGCCATCTTCATCCCGTGTATAAGAGCTTCGTATTCTGCCTCATTGTTAGACGCGTTTGGGAACGTCATCCGTAAGACATACTTTAATCTGTCGCCTTCGGGTGATATGCTTATCACGCCTGCTCCAGCTCCCTCTAACCTCTTGGACCCATCAAAGTTCATAGTCCAGGTTCTCGATAGATCCGGGGGTCCTGTATTTTGCAGCTCCATCCACTCTGCGATGAAATCTGGTAGAATTTGCGACTTTATTGCTTTTCTTTTTTCATACGTGATGTCCCGAGGAGAAAGTTCTATTCCCCAAAGGGAGACACGACATGTAGCTTCTGGATTGTTTAGTATATTGGATAAAGGCGCCTCGTTGACCACTATTATCGGATGTGCCGAAAAATAGTGCCGCAGTTTTCTTGCGGTTGTAAACACTCCATATGCTAGTTTCTGGTGCTGCGGGTACCGCTATTTTGAAGGCGATAAAACTTCACTGATGAAATATACCGGCCTCTGTAATCCATGAAGTTTTCCTTCTTCTTCTCTTTCGACAACGAGTGTCGTGCTGACCACTTGGGGTGTAGCCGCAATATATAACAGGAGGGGTTCCTTCTCTTTAGGCGCCACCAAGATTGGTGGTGTCGAGATTGTGCGTTTAAGATCCTCGAAGGCTCTATCTGCCTCATCATTCCACTGGAACTTCTCTCCTTGTTTGATTAAGGCGTAAAACGGTAACGCCTTTTCTCCCAACCTGGTGACGAATCTTCTTAAAGCTGCGACTCGCCCAGTTAGCTGCTGTATTTCTTTCAACTTTGTTGGCTTCCTCATCGTTACGATAGCTTGGATTTTTTCGGGATTTGATTCAATCCCTCTTGCTAAAACTAAGAACCCGAGAAGTTCTCCTGCAGGGACGCCAAAAGAACACTTCGTCGGGTTCAGCTTGAGACAAAACTTATCGAGATTGTCGAAAGTTTCCTTCAAGTCCTCGATTAGCGTGTCCCCCTTTTTTGATGTTATGACGACATCGTCGATGTACACTTGTACGTTTTTACCGATCTGTGTTGCTAAGCACTTCTGCATCATCCGCTGATATGTTGCTCCCGCGTTTTCAAACCAAAGGGCATTGTTCTATAAGAAAACACGCCATAAGGTGTAATGAACGCTGTTTTGACCTCGTCCTCTTCTTTCAATCTGATCTGGTTATAACCAGAGTAAGCATCCAGGAAGGAAAGACATTCACATCCTGCCGTGGAGTCAATAATTTGATCGATCCTCGGGAGGGGGAAGTGATCCTTTGGACAATGTTTGTTGAGACACGTAAAGTCGACACACATGCAAAGGACTTTAGTGTTTTTCTTCGGGACCAATACTGGGTTTGCGACCCACGTGGCCTCTGTATGCAGCTCCTTGATGAAACCAGCTTCTCTCAGTCGATCAATCTCTGACAGCATAGCTTTGCGGTTTGGCTCCGAAAAACGTCGCAAAGGTTGTTTTATTGGTCTCGCTAGTGGATCCAAGTTTAGGTGGTGCTCGGCAAGTTCCCTGGGTACTCCTGGCATGTCAGCTGGACACCATGCGAAGATTTTCCAGTGCTCATGGAGGAACTCGACGAGCGCGCTTTCCTATGCGAGGTCCATATCTGTCGCGATAGTTGTCGTCTTCTTCGGATCTGTCGGGTGAATCTGCACCTCCTTGGAATCCTTTGCAGTGTTAAAAGTTGGTTCCTTATTAGGCCTCCCTACATCTGGCAGTACATCATAATCAGTCGTAAGCCTTGACTCCATGTATTCTGCTTGCATCCCGAAAGTTTCTGACAGTCGATGAAAATCTTTGTCACATTTATCGGCTAGCGCAAAGCTTCCCTTGACTGTAATTGGTCCCTTAGGTCCAGGTAACCTCCACAACAAGTATGTATAATGTGGTACCGCCATAAACCTGGCATATGCTGGGCGCCCCAACAAAGCGTGGTACTGTGATGGGAAATCCACGACTTCAAACTCCAGCCTCTCTATCCTGTAGTTTTCTCGAGTCCCAAACTGAACGTCGAGATTGATCTTCCCCAACGGATAACTTGGCTTCTCTGGCGTAATTCCATGGAAACGCGTATCGGTTGGCTTCAGATTTGCTAGAGATATGTTCATCTTCCTTAGTGTATCTGCATACATAAGGTTTAGGCTGCTGCCTCCATCTATGAAAACTCGAGACACGTCGAATCCTGCGATCACTGCTGGTAAGATAAGTGCTGACTGTCCTGGTCGAGGAACTTGCTGCGGGTGATCCGCTATTGTGAAGCCAATGTCTTGCCCCGACCAATTTAAGTACTCAACCGTTGGTGGAGGCATCTTCTCTGCCATGAACACTTGCCGCGAGATTACCTTCTGAGCCCTATTAGATGGCCTAGCTTTCTAAATCATCAAGACCACGCCATTGGAGTTAGGATCAACATATGGAGGTGGGTGTGGTGCTGCCGCTATTCTGAGCTGATGTCGATTTTCGTCCGTGATCGCGGGAGGAGGTGGCAAGTGGATCTCACTCCTGGGCCCCTGCGGGTTTCTATTTGCTGTTTGTGCATTGGCTATCCCTGCAACTCGCAGCATTGCTTGGTGATGGCGTGTATTTCACACGTTCGTTGGGCAACCCCAAGAGGAAGGTATGATGCGCACAGCAGCAAGTTTTCCCTCAGAAAGAAACCAAGGTTTATCGAACCAGGAGGAGCCAAGAAGCACGTTGAAGGTTGATGGCGGCGGGATGTAGTGCGGCGCAACACCGCAGATTCCGGCGCCAACGTGGAACCCGCACAACACAACCAAGCTACTTTGCCCCAACGAAACAGGTGAGGTTGTCAATCTCACCGGCTTGCTTGTAACAAAGGATTAACCGTATTGTGTGGAAGATGATTGTTTGCAGAGAAAACAGTAGAAACAAGTATTGCGAGTAGATTGTATTTCAAGTAAAGAGAATTGGACCGGGGTCCACAGCTCACTAGAGGTGTCTCTCCCATAAGACGAACAAGCATGTTGGGTGAACAAATTACAGCTTGGGCAATTGACAAATAAAGAGAGCATGACAATGCACATACATATCATGATGAGTATAGTGAGATTTAATTGGGCATTACGACAAAGTACATAGACCGCCATCCAACCGCATCTATGCCTAAAAAGTCCACCTTCATGTTATCATCCGAACCCCTCCAGTATTAAGTTGCAAAGCAACAGTACAATTGCATTAAGTATGGTGCGTAATGTAATCAACAACTACATCCTTAGACATAGCATCAATGTTTTATCCCTAGTGGCAACAAGCACAACACAACCTTAGAACTTTCGTCACATCGTCCCGTGTGTCAATGCAGGCATGAACCCACTATCGAGCATAAGTACTCCCTCTTGGAGTTAAAAGCATCTACTTGGCCAGAGCATCTACTAATAACGGAGAGCATGCAAGATCATAAACAACACATAAGCATAACTTTGATAATCAACATAACAAGTATTCTCTATTCATCGGATCCCAACAAACGCAACATATAGAATTACATATAGATGATCTTGATCATGATAGGCAGCTCACAAGATCCGACAATGATAGCACAAT
Organism: Lolium rigidum; assembly: GCF_022539505.1. Classification (NCBI taxonomy): domain Eukaryota; kingdom Viridiplantae; phylum Streptophyta; class Magnoliopsida; order Poales; family Poaceae; genus Lolium; species Lolium rigidum. Next base: position 288,046,105 of record NC_061508.1, read on the forward strand.
GGGGAGAAGACAACCATCTAGCTACTGCTATGGACCCATAGTCCAGGGGTAGACTACTCACTCATCACTCCGGAGGCGACCATGGCTGTGTAGAGTCCTCCGGGAGATGATTCCCCTCTCCGGCAGGGTGCCGGAGGCGATCTCCAGGATCCCCCGAGATGGGATCGGCGGCGACGGCGTCTCAGCAATGTTTTCCGTATCGTGGCTCTCGGTACCGGGGGTTTCGTCACGGAGGCTATTTGTAGGCGGAAGGGCAAGTCAAGAGGCGGCACGGGGGGCCCACACCACAGGCCGGCGCGGCCAAGGGGGCCGCGCCGCCCTAGGGTTTGGCGCCCCCGTGGCCCCTCTTCGTCTCTCCTTCGGACTTCGGAAGCTTCGTGAGAAAATAGGCCTCTCGGGCTTTTATTTCGTCCAATTCCGAGAATATTTCTTTACTAGGATTTCTGAAACCAAAAACAGCAGAAAACAAGAATCGGCACTTCGGCATCTTGTTAATAGGTTAGTTCCGGAAAATGCACGAATATGATATAAAGTGTGCATAAAACATGTAGATAACATCAATAATGTGGCATGGAACACAAGAAATTATCGATACGTTGGAGACGTATCAGCATCCCCAAGCTTAGTTCTGCTCGTCCCGAGCAGGTAAAACGATAACAAAGATAATTTCTGGAGTGACATGCCATCATAAACTTGATCATACTATTTGTAAAGCATATGTAGAGAATGCAGCGATCAAAACAATGTGTATGACATGAGTAAACAAGTGAATCATAAAGCAAAGACTTTTCATGAATAGCATTTCAAGACAAGCATCAATAAGTCTTGCATAAGAGTTAACTCATAAAGCAATAATTCGAAGTAAAGGTATTGAAGCAACACAAAAGAAGATTAAGTTTCAGCAGTTGCTTTCAACTTGTAACATGTATATCTCATGGATATTGTCAACATAGAGTAATATAATAAGTGCAATAAGCAAGTATGTAAGAATCAATGCACAGTTCACACAAGTGTTTGCTTCTTGAGGTGGAGAGAAATAGGTGAACTGACTCAACATAAAAGTAAAGAGAATGGTCCTCATAGAGGAAAAGCATCGATTGCTATATTTGTGCTAGAGCTTTGATTTTGAAAACATGAAACAATTTTGTCAACGGTAGTAATAAAGCATATGCATCATGTAAATTATATCTTATAAGTTGCAAGCCTCATGCATAGTGTACTAATAGTGCTCGCACCTTGTCCTAATTAGCTTGGACTACCTGGATTATCACCGCAATACATATGCTTTAACCAAGTATCACAAAGGGGTACCTCTATGCCGCCTCGTACAAAGGTCTAAGGAGAAAGCTCGCATTTGGATTTCTCGCTTTTGATTATTCTCAACTTAGACATCCATACCGGGACAACATAGACAACAGATAATGGACTCCTCTTTTAATGCTTTAAGCATTCAACAACAATTAATTCTTTTCTCATTAGAGATTTGAGGATGTTTGTCCAAAACTGAAACTTCCACCATGGAACATGGCTTTAGTTAGCGGCCCAATGTTCTTCTCTCACAATATGCATGCTCAAACCATTCAACTCAGTGTAGATCGCCCTTACTTCAGACAAGACGAACATGCATAGCAACTCACATGAAATTCAACAATGAGTTGATGGCGTTCCCAAGTAAACATGGTTATCGCACAACAAGCAACTTAATAAGAGATAAAGTGCATAATTACATATTCAATACCACAATAGTTTTTAAGCTATTTGTCCCATGAGCTATATATTGCAAAGGTGAATGATGGAATTTTAAAGGTAGCACTCAAGCAATTTACTTTGGAATGGCTGGAAAATACCATGTAGTAGGTAGGTATGGTGGACACAAATGGCATAGTGGTTGGCTCAAGTATTCTGGATGCATGAGAAGTATTCCCTCTCGATACAAGGTTTAGGCTAGCAAGGTTATTTGAGGCAAACACAAGGATGAACTAGTACAGCAAAACTCACATAAAAGACATATTGAAAGCATTATAATACTCTATACCGTCTTCCTTGTTGTTCAAACTCAAAACTAGAAATTATCTAGACCTTAGAGAAACCAAATATGCAAACCAAATTTTAGCATGCTCTATGTATTTCTTCATTAATGGGTGCAAAGCATATGATGCAAGAGCTTAAACATGAGCACAACAATTGCCAAGTATCACATTACCCAAAACATTTATAGCAATTACTACATGTATCATTTTCCAATTCCAACCATATAACAATTTAACGAAGGAGAAACTTCGCCATGAATACTATGAGTAGAAACCAAGGACATATTTGTCCATATGCTACAGCGGAGTGTGTATCTCTCCCATAAAGTGAATGCTAGGATCCATTTTATTCAAACAAAACAAAAACAAAAACAAAACGACGCTCCAAGAAAAAGCACATAAGATGTGGCCGAATAAAAATGTAGTTTCAGGGGAGGAACCTGATAATTTGTTGATGAAGAAGGGGATGCCTTGGGCATCCCCAAGCTTAGACGCTTGAGTCTTCTTGATATATGCAGGGGTGAACCACCGGGTGCATCCCCAAGCTTAGAGCTTTCACTCTCCTTGATCATGTTGCATCATACTCCTCTCTTGATCCTTGAAAACTTCCTCCACACCAAACTCGAAACAACTCATTAGAGGGTTAGTGCACAATATAAATTGACATATTCAGAGGTGACACACTCATTCTTAACACTTCTGGACATTGCATAATGCTACTGGACATTAGTGGATCAAAGAAATTCATCCAACATAGCGAAAGAGGCAATGCGAAATAAAAGGCAGAATCTGTCAAAACAGAACAGTTCGTATTGACGAATTTTAAAATGGCACCAGACTTGCTCAAATGAAAATGCTCAAATTGAATGAAAGTTGCGTACATATCTGAGGATCATGCACGTAAATTGGCATAATTTTCTGAGCTTCCTGCAGGGCAGTGGGCTCAGATTCGTGACAGCAAAGAAATCTGGAACTGCGCAGTAATCCAAATCTAGTACTTACTTTTCTATCAACGGCTTAACTTGGCACAACAAAACTCAAAACTAAGATAAGGAGAGGTTGCTACAGTAGTAAACAACTTCCAAGACACAAAATAAAAACAAAGTACTGTAGGTAAAAACATGGGTTGTCTCCCATAAGCGCTTTTCTTTAACGCCTTTCAGCTAGGCGCAGAAAGTGTGTATCAAGTAACATCGAGAGATGAAGCATCAACATCATAATTTGTTCTAATGATAGAATCATAAGGTACCTTCATTCTCTTTCTAGGGAAGTGTTCCATACCTTTCTTGAGAGGAAATTGATATTTTATATTACCTTCCCTCATATCAATAATAGCACCAACAGTTCGAAGAAAAGGTCTTCCCAATATAATTGGACAAGATGCATTGCATTCAATATCCAAGACAACAAAATCAACGGGAACAAGGTTATTGTTAACGGTAATGCGAACATTATCAACTTTACCCAAAGGTTTCTTTGTAGAATGATCAGCAAGATTAACATCCAAATAACAATTTTTCAGCGGTGGCAAGTCAAGCATATTATAAATTTTCTTCGGCATAACAGAAATACTTGCACCAAGATCACATAAGGCATTACAATCAAAATCTTTAACCTTCATCTTAATGATGGGCTCCCAGCCATCTTCTAGCTTTTTAGGAATAGAGGCTTCGCGCTCTAGTTTCTCTTCTCTAGCTTTTATGAGAGCATTTGTAATATGATGCGTGAAAGCCAAATTTATAGCACTAGCATTAGGACTTTTAGCAAGTTTTTGCAAGAACTTTATAACTTCAGAGATGTGGCAATCATCAAAATTCAAACCATTATAATCTAAAGCAATGGGATCATCATCCCCAATGTTGGAAAAAATTTCAGCAAGCTTTATCGCAGCAGTTTCAGCAGCTTTAGCAGCTTTCAGCAGCTTTTCGCGCTTTGCATTAGAAGTGGAAACATTGCTAACACCAATTCTTTTATTAGTATGAGTAGGAGGTGCAGCAACATGTGTAGCATTAGCATTACTAGTGGTGGTAATAGTCCAAACTTTAGCTATATTCTTCTCTTTAGCTAGTTTTTCATTTTCTTCTCTATCCCACCTAGCACGCAGCTCAGCCATTAATCTTATATTCTCATTAATTCTAACTTGAATGGCATTTGCTGTAGTAACAATTTTATTTTCAATATCCCTATTAGGCATAACTTTCGATTTCAAAAGATCAACATCAGAGGCAAGACTATCAACTCTAGAAACAAGAATATCAATTTTATTGAGCTTTTCCTCAACAGATTTGTTAAAGGCAGTTTGTGTACTAATAAATTCTTTAAGCATGGCTTCAAGTCCAGGGGGTGAATTCCTATTATTGTTGTAAGAATTCCCATAAGAATTAGCATAACCGTTACCATTATTATAAGGATATGGCCTATAGTTATTACTAGAATTGTTCCGATAAGCATTGTTGTTGAAATTATTATTTTTAATGAAGTTTACATCAACATGTTCTTCTTGTGCAACCAATGAAGCTAACGGAACATTATTAGGATCAATATTAGTCCTATCATTCACAAGCATAGACATAATAGCATCAACCTTATCATTCAAGGAAGAGGATTCTTCAAAAGAATTTACCTTCTTACCTTGTGGGGCTCTTTCCGTGTGCCATTCAGAGTAGTTGATCATCATATTATCAAGAAGCTTTGTTGCTTCACCAAGAGTGATGGACATAAAGGTACCTCCAGCAGCTGAATCCAATAAATTCCGCGAAGAAAAATTTAGTCCTGCATAGAAGGTTTGGATGATCATCCAAGTAGTCAGTCCATGGGTTGGGCAATTTTTAACCAGTGATTTCATTCTTTCCCAAGCTTGAGCAACATGTTCAGTATCTAATTGTTTAAAATTCATTATGCTACTCCTCAAAGATATAATTTTAGCAGGGGGATAATATCTACCAATAAAAGCATCCTTGCATTTAGTCCATGAATCAATACTATTCTTAGGCAGAGATAGCAACCAATCTTTAGCTCTTCCTCTTAATGAGAAAGGAAACAATTTTAGTTTAATAATATCACCATCTACATCTTTATATTTTTGCATTTCGCATAGTTCAACAAAATTATTAAGATGGGCAAGCAGCATCATCGAACTAATTCCGTAAAATTGATTGTTCATGACAAGATTCAAGAAAGCAGTGTTTAATTTCAAAGAATTCTGCCGTAGTAGCAGGTGGAGCAATAGGTGTGCATAAGAAATCATTATTATTTGTGGTTGTGAAGTCACACAACTTAGTATTTTCAGCGTTGGCCATTTTAGCAATAGTAAATAAAGCAAACTAGATAAAGTAAATGCAAGTAAACTAATTTTTTTGTGTTTTCGATATAGCAAACAAGATAGCAAATAAAGTAAAGCTAGCAACTAATTTTTTTGTGTTTTGATATTAGTGCAGCAAACAAAGTAGTAAATAAAATAAAGCAAGACAAAAACAAAGTAAAGAGATTGAGAAGTGGAGACTCCCCTTGCAGCGTGTCTTGATCTCCCCGGCAACGGCGCCGTAAAAAGAGCTTGATGGCGTGTATTTCACACGTTCGTTGGGCAACCCCAAGAGGAAGGTATGATGCGCACAAAGCAGCAAGTTTTCCCTCGTAAAGAAACCAAGGTTTATCGAACCAGGAGGAGCCAAGAAGCACGTTGAAGGTTGATGGCGGCGGGATGTAGTGCGGCGCAACACCGGAGATTCCGGCGCCAACGTGGAACCCGCACAACACAACCAAGCTACTTTGCCCCAACGAAACAAAGTGAGGTTGTCAATCTCACCGGCTTGCCGTAACAAAGGATTAACCGTATTGTGTGGAAGATGATTGTTTGCAGAGAAAACAAGTAGAAACAAGTATTGCAGTAGATTGTATTTCAGTAAAGAGAATTGGACCGGGGTCCACAGCTCACTAGAGGTGTCTCTCCCATAAGACGAACAGCATGTTGGGTGAACAAATTACAGTTGGGCAATTGACAAATAAAGAGAGCATGACAATGCACATACATATCATGATGAGTATAGTGAGATTTAATTGGGCATTACGACAAAGTACATAGACCGCCATCCAACCGCATCTATGCCTAAAAAGTCCACCTTCAGAGTTATCATCCGAACCCCTCCAGCATTAAGTTGCAAAGCAACAGACAATTGCATTAAGTATGGTGCGTAATGTAATCAACAACTACATCCTTAGACATAGCATCAATGTTTTATCCCTAGTGGCCACAGCACAACACAACCTTAGAACTTTCTCACACGTCCTGGTGTCAATGCGTGCATGAACCCACTATCGAGCATAAGTACTCCCTCTTGGAGTTAAAAGCATCTACTTGGCCGAGCATCTACTAATAACGGAGAGCATGCAAGATCATAAACAACACATAAGCATAACTTTGATAATCAACATAACAAGTATTCTCTATTCATCGGATCCCAACAAACGCAACATATAGAATTACATATAGATGATCTTGATCATGATAGGCAGCTCACAAGATCCGACAATGATAG
>NC_061508.1:288052769-288074726 GCF_022539505.1 Lolium rigidum
GCTGATGCGTAATTGACACGTCCGTTGGGAACCCCAAGAGGAAGGTGTGATGCGCACAGCGGCAAGTTTCCCTCGGTTAGAAACCAAGGTTTAATCGAACCGAGTAGGATTCGGGAAGCACGTTGAAGGTTGATGGCGGCGGGATGTAGTGCGGCGCAACACCAGAGATTCCGGCGCCAACGTGGAACCTGCACAACACAACCAAAGTACTTTGCCCCAACGAAACAGTGAGGTTGTCAATCTCACCGGCTTGCTGTAACAAAGGGTTAACCGTATTGCGTGGAAGATGTTTTTTTTCAAGAAAACAGTTAAGAACAAGTATTGCAGCAGATTTGTATTTCAGTATAAAAGAATGGACCGGGGTCCACAGTTCACTAGAGGTGTCTCTCCCATAAGATAAAAGCATGTTGGGTGAACAAATTACAGTCGGGCAATTGACAAATAGAGAGGGCATAACAATGCACATACATGTCATGATAAGTACGAGTGAGATTTAATTGGGCATTACGACAAAGTACATAGACCGCCATCCAACCGCATCTATTCCTAAAAAGTCCACCTTCGAGGTTATCATCCGAACCCCTCCGGTATTAAGTTGCTAACAACGAGACAATTGCATTAAGTATTGCGCGTAATGTAATCAATAACTACATCCTCGGACATAGCATCAATGTTTTATCCCTAGTGGCAACGACGACATCCATAACCTTAGGGGTTTCTGTCACTCCCCCGGATTCACGGAGACATGAACCCACTATCGAGCATAAATACTCCCTCTTGGAGTTACTAGCATCAACTTGGCCAGAGCCTCTACTAATAACGGAGAGCATGCAAGATCATAAACAACACATAGGTAATAACTTGATAATTAACATAACATGGTATTCTCTATCCATCGGATCCCGACAAACACAACATATAGCATTACGGATAGATGATCTTGATCATGTTAGGCAGCTCACAAGATCCAACAATGAAGCACAATGAGGAGAAGACAACCATCTAGCTACTGCTATGGATCCATAGTCCAGGGGTGAACTACTCACTCATCACTCCGGAGGCGACCATGGCGGTGAAGAGTCCTCCGGGAGATGAATCCCCTCTTCGGCAGGGTGCCGGAGGAGATCTCCGAGAATCCCCCGAGATGGGATTGGCGGCGGCGGCGTCTCTGGAAGGTTTTCCGTATCGTGGTTTTTCGTTTCGGGGTTTTCGCGACGGAGGCTTTAAGTAGGCGGAAGGGCAACGTGGGGGGCCACACGAGGGCCCCACACCATAGGTCGGCGCGGCCAGGGCCTGGGCCGCGCCGCCCTATGGTGGCGGCGCCTCGTGGCCCCACTTCGACTCCTCTTCGGTCTTCCGGAAGCTTCGTGGCAAATAGGAACCTGGGCGTTGATTTCGTCCAATTCCGAGAATATTTCGTTACTAGGATTTCTGAAACCAAAAACAGCAGAAAACAGCAACTGGCTCTTCGGCATCTTGTTAATAGGTTAGTTCCAGAAAATGCACGAATATGACATAAAGTGTGCATAAAACATGTAGATATCATCAATAATGTGGCATGGAACATAAGAAATTATCGATACGTCGGAGACGTATCAAGGGCTGTGGGCCCCCTCCTCACAGGGCGGCGCGGCCAGGCCTTGGGCCGCGCCGGCCTATGAGGTGGGCCCACCTCGGGTCCCCTCGGCTCCCCCTTCTGGCTCTCTTCGTCTTCTGGAAAAATAGGAATTTTCGTGTAATTCCCGTCAATTGCTGATCTTCCGAAATATTGCATCCTGACGGTGCTTTTTCCAGCAGAATCCTGGCTCCGGTGCGCGATCTCCAAATAATCATGAAACATGCAAAATAGATGAAATAACATAAGTATCATCTCTAAATATGAAATATATCAATGAATAACAGCAAATTATGATATAAAATAGTGATGCAAATTGGACGTATCAACTTGCATATTGCACTTGTTATATTACTTTACATTGACAATATCCATGAGATATACATGTTATAAGTTGAAAGCAACCGCTGAAACTTAATCTTCCTTTGTGTTGCTTCAATACCTTTACTTTGATTTATTGCTTTATGAGTTAACTCTTATGCAAGACTTATTGATGCTTGTCTTGAAAGTACTATTAATGAAAAGTCTTTGCTTTATGATTCAGTTGTTTACTCATGTCATTACCATTTTTTTGATCGCTGCATTCATTACATATGCTTACAATAGTATGATCAAGGTTATGATGGCATGTCACTCCAGAAATTATCTTTGTTATCGTTTACCTGCTCGGGACGAGCGGAAACTAAGCTTGGGGATGCTGATACGTCTCCGACGTATCGATAATTTCTTATGTTCCATGCCACATTATTGATGATATCTACATGTTTTATGCATACTTTATGTCATATTTATGCGTTTTCCGGAACTAACCTATTGACGAGATGCCGAAGTGCCGGTTCTCGTTTTCTCGCTGTTTTTGGTTCCGAAATCCTAGTAAGGAAATATTCTCGGAATTGGACGAAATCAACGCCCAGGGTCCTATTTTTCCACGAAGCTTCCAGAAGTCCGAAGGGGAAACGAAGTGGGGCCACGAGGTGGGGACACAGTAGGGCGGCGCGGCCCAAGCCCGGGCCGCGCCGGCCTAGTGTGTGGTCCCACCAGGACTCCACCGACCTTGCCCTTCCGCCTACTTAAAGCCTCCGTCGCGAAAACCCTATCACGTTCGACGAAACCAGAGAAAACCTTCCGGAGCCGCCGCCATCGCGAAGCCAAGATCCGGGGGACAGAGTCTCCGTTCCGGCACGCCGCCGGGACGGGAAGTGCCCCCGGAAGGCTCCTCCATCGACACCACCGCCATGTTCATCAACGCTGCTTGTCTCCCATGAGGAGGGAGTAGTTCTCCATCGAGGCTCGGGGCTGTACTCGGTAGCTATGTGGTTAATCTCTCTCCTATGTACTTCAATACAATAATCTCATGAGCTGCCTTACATGATTGAGATTCATATGATGATGCTTGTAATCTAGATGTCATTATGCTAGTCAAGTGGATTTTACTTATGTGATCTCCGGAGACTCCTTGTCCCACGTATGTAAAGGTGACAGTGTGTGCACCGTGTGGGTCTCTTAGGCTATATTTCACAGAATACTTATTCACTGTTATGAATGGCATAGTGAATGCTTATTTATATCCCTTTATGATTGCAATGTGTTTTGTATCACAATATATCTGTGTGCTACTCTAGTGATGTTATTAAAGTAGTTTATTCCTTACGCACGGTGTAATGGTGACGAGTGTGTGCATCGTGTAGTACTTGGCGTAGGCTATGATTGTGATCTCTTGTAGATTATGAATTTAACTATTGCTATGATAGTATTGATGTGATCTATTCCTCCTTTCGTAGTGTGAAGGTGACAGTGTGCATGCTATGTTAGTACTTGGTTTGGTTATGTTGATCTGTCATGCACTCTAAGGTTATTTAAAAATGAACATTGAATATTGTGGAGCTTGTTAACTCCGGCATTGAGGGTTCGTGTAATTCTACACAGTTAGTGGTGTTCATCATCCAACAAGAGGGTGTAGAGTCTAGCATCTATCTATTTATTCTGTTATGTGATCAATGTTGAGAGTGTCCACTAGTGAAAGTATGATCCCTAGGCCTTGTTCCTAAATATCGCTATCGTCTGTTTGTTTCATTGTTTTACCGCATCTATACTTCCTGCAATATTACCACCATCAACCACACACCGAGTCCCGGACAGCAAAGCACTTTTCCGGTGCCGTTGCTACTACTTACATTTATTCATACCACCTGTATTTCACTATCTCTTCGCCGAACTAGTGCACCTATTAGGTGTGTTGGGGACGAAGAGACTTCTTGCTTTGTGGTTGCAGGGTTGCATGAGAGGGATATCTTTGACCTCTTCCTCCCTGAGTTCGATAAACCTTGGGTGATCCACTTAAGGGAAACTTGCTGTTGTTCTACAAACCTCTGCTCTTGGAGGCCCAACACTGTCTACAAGATTAGAAGCACACGTAGACATCACCATCCGCATCCAAGATCCCCCTTCTCCCGACCTTACATGGCCGCCGTGTCCGAGCTCCCCCTTTCCCGACCTGCCATGGCCGTCGTGTCAGAGCCCCCGTTCTCCCGATTTGCACAGGACTGTTGCTAGTCTTCACACGGGCGATGGTGAGCTAGACAACCACCAGATCGATTTCGTGGACACCCGACCAACGGAAAGCAGTGAGCTGCTGCTGGCGGAGCTGCCTCGCCTCGCCGGAGCTCTCTCACTGGAGCTGCCTCGCTGGAGCTCCCTCATCGGAGATGCCTCACCGGAGTTCCAGCGCAAAATTTCTAGGGACACTAGTAGAAAACTAACCTTCCATCCATGCCTTTTGTCTTGGCCCAGTCTGGAGCTGGGACAAATAGGCCGGCCACGTCGCCCCGAAATCACCGGGAAGCTACTGGGCCTTTTGTCGCGGTTCTTTAAGGCCTTTTGTCCCGGTTGGAGCCTCAAACTGGGACGAAAGGGTCTGAGGCCTTTTGCGGCCTGCACGAGCCGGGACATAAAGTCCAACCATTTGTTCCCGCGTGGAAACCGATTCGTCTCGCCATTGATCGCACATAGAAAACAGAGAACGATCGACTTAGGAAGTTGCATCGCCGCGGGCGCCATTGATCCATGTTGGCTGGCATTTTCACCTCCCTCCCCTATATACATGCCTTGTTCTTCCTTAGATCTCCATAGCCACCAAAACGGCACCATTAGCCACATCTCTCTCCAAAAAAAATGAGCCCGGCCGGCGCCGACCTCTCTCTCTCGCGCCCCGGCGGCCCTCTCTCGAGTCTCTCATGGATCCAAAAATGGTGAAGCTCGCGCGTGCCCTCGACTTCCCTCGATCTGAAGTCTACTACGATGTCATCGAAAAGATGAATTTCAAGGTCACGTACACCCTCCGTGCGAAGAGGATGGAGAGGTGGATCCGCGCCGTCGAGAGGGATTTCTTCGAGGCCGCGGAAATCAAGGTCGTGGGCTTGGATTGCGAGTTCACCGACCCTCGCGAGGGTAGAGCTAATCAACGCGCCGCCGTCCTTCAACTCTCCATCGCGCAAGAGATTTTGGTCTTCCAAATTGTTCATGCCGATGAAGTTCCACAACTTCTCATCGATTTCCTTGCGAACAAGAACATCAGATTCTGTGGCGCGGCAATCCACAATAAGTATGAATTTCGCGATCAATATATTAAATCTTTCTATTATATTGTTATTTAAATTCCTCACATTTTTCTAATAATAATAGACATATTATTTGTCCAAATATGATTTACAGATTCAAAGATATTAACTATGCCATATTATATGAATAATGGATATATTATTTAATAATAGTAATAAAAATGAATAAAAATAAATTAGTTCATATTTAAATTCCTCACATTTTTCTAATAATAATGGATATATTATTTGTCCAAATATGATTTACATATTCAAAGATATTAAATATGCCATATTATATGAATATTGGATATATTATTTAATAATAGTAATAAAAATGAATAAAAAATAAATTAGTTCATATTCAAATTCTTCGCATTTTTCTATTAATAATGGACATATTATTTGTCCAAATATGGTTTACAGATTCAAAGATATTAACTATGCCATATTATATGAATAATGGATATATTATTTAATAACAGTAAAAAAATGATTAAAAATAAATTAGTTCATATTTAAATTCCTCACATTTTTCTAATAATAATGTACATATTATTTGTCCAAATGCGATTTATAGATTCAAAGATATTGATTATGCCATATTATATGAATAATGGATACATTATTTAATAAAATAGTTTTATTACGTATTTTCATTTAGTTAGAATTTAATATTATTATCTTATCTATTATTGTTTACTTAATAATTTTTTTTTGTTTTTTTTTTTCAAAAAATACAGATAAGTGACACAATGATATAAGAGTTAAGAAGATTCATATGGTAGTATTGACAACAAGGTACAATCAGCTTCGCGGGAACACAACAGGAAAGAAGAGAGAAGTTAAACGTGCTGAGGGTGGAGTAGTGTGAGGATGGGTGACTGACCGTGAAGTGTGACCAATATTTGAATTTGACTAAAGATTAAGTGTAATTAGTGTTAAAAATGGTCAAAGTTAGGGACTAATAAGTCAACAATTTAGAAAAATAAATGTGACAAAATAAATTAGATTCGAAAAGAAAAGAAAAGACAAAATAAATTGAAAAACAATTGGAAAACACTAAACCCTACACTAGAAAAAAAATTGAAAAAGAAATGAAAAATATTCTATAGTTGTCCACCTTGCAAACCCGTGGTGGACGCCTCCCTTGTCACGGGCGCAAACCCGGGACAAAAGCCCCTAATGGCCCGTGACAGAAGATCCATTTTCCACTAGTGGGACTCGATTGCGTATTTTAGGGATCCAATTGCTTTTATTCATGTTTGCAGGGACTTGATTGATTTTTATTTTGTATGCAGGGACCGATTGTGTTTCATTTTTCTATGCAAGGATTTTTCTGCAAACTTTAGATCTCCCCAGCTATTCTCACCACATACAACCCACCAAACAACAGACGCATTCAGCATATCTGTATTCGCTCGAGCTACCAAACACATGAGAAAATTTGTGCTCAACGTAGCTAGGATCAGCTTGTATGAGGATAGCTAGCACTTCTTTGTTGGCCGCTACCAAACATACCATTAGTGAATGAAATAAAGAAGTTGAGTAATGGTGTTTAAGTTTGTCCTTATCAAACACATTAGTAGGGACACGTGATAAGCTATCTCAAACAAAAAAAAAAGTAGGGAGGTGAACAAAGAGTCATTATGTTTACTTGTAATCAAGATCAAATCCCTTTTTGAGGCATTTTCGATATTCACTTTCCGATATCCACTAAGTGACAAAGGATAAGTTAGGTTTGTTAGATATTGTCTCCAAAATATAAGGCATATTTACGTTTGAAGACTAGATTTTGATCAACATTTGAATATACACTCTTTAATTATATGATACATTTGAGTACATTACTAGGTACTGTCTCCAGAATATGAACTTAGTGACATCAATTTCAATACACAAATTTGTACAGCAAAAGGGTAATTATTTGTTCAGTTTTTTCGTTAAACATTTTAAAATGGTGATTTGGAGGAGATCTCTCGAAAAGTCTTTAGTACACGTTTATACATTTAGATTTGTCTGGAAAAATAGTTTAGTACCTATTTTGAATCCATTAAGACCTAGCAAGATCCTTAATAAAAAAACTATTATGAAACAAAATAAATCTACGAAATATTTGTCTTGAAAAAATAGCTTTTCTTAATTATTCAATTACGTATTTACATTAAAACTACTCTTATTTTTTTGAGGAAATTACTCTTATTTTTTTGATTTTGAAACGGAGGGCGTAAACGACGTTCTCGTGCCCTGGAAGACCAGAGTCAAGGGAAGACAGAAACGTCTCCGTGTCAGCGTCAAGACTACGCTACTCATTTCCCCGTTCCGTTGCTGCGTACGAACACAGCTTAGATCTCAAGCTAACCACCGACCGTTACACATACGGACGGCCAGGATTACGTGCACGTTCACATCGTACGGCCGAAAACTCCGCTTAGATCTCAAGCTACACCATGGCGGCCACCGGCAACCGTAGCTTAGGATCGAAGCAGACGACGCCATATATAAACCGCGGCCGCGGCGTCCCCTCTCTCTTCCCTCAAACACGCGCCGGCCGAAATCCATCGCTCTCTGTCCAGTCCGCCGGCCGACGCTAGACCGCGCTCCTCGATTTCGAGCCGCCGACTCGTTCCGCCGGAGGTTTCGACCCCAATGGTGCGTGGATTTCTTCGGTTTCCTTTCTGTTCTAGTCTCGAATTCCGAGGCGGTTCTAGATTGGTCGTTGTTTGTGCTGATTGATTGATGTTGGTTTACGATTCCGCCGCAACGCAGGCCCTCCCCAACACCCAGCCCCAGGGCTACCCCAGCTTCAAGCTCGTCCTCGTCGGCGACGGCGGCACCGGCAAGACCACGTTCGTCAAGAGGCACGTCACCGGGGAGTTCGAGAAGAAGTACGAACGTAAGTCGTAAACCTGCCTCTTTACGCTTCCTAGGCTGATGGCTCTTTCGGATCTTGGTCGCTCGCGTCTCGTTTTTTTCTGTCCAATGACGATCTCGCCTTAGCTTCCTGTTTCGTTGATTCTGAATGCTGGTGTCTTGCAGCGACTATCGGCGTGGAGGTGCGCCCGCTGGACTTCCAGACCAACTGCGGCAAGGTCAGGTTCGAGTGCTGGGACACGGCCGGCCAGGAGAAGTTCGGCGGCCTCCGTGATGGATACTAGTAAGCAGACCCTTCAAATCTACTCCACTAGCTAGCTGCAGTTATCTATGCTATAAATCGACGATGAGATGAGTGCTACCTGCGTTCGATCTTGGTTCAGACTTCAGATGCATGTTTCAGTCAGCTTTTAGTACTACCTCAAGAGCTGACGGGGTTTCGAAATTTCTGGTCTAGTAAGAAATAATAATAGTGACGTCGATTGCTAGTGCAGGAATGGTTTGACTGGCATTACTAGTTGTATTTTATCCTCCTGTATGATATCCAATTATTCACTTGCATTAGTTGTAAAAAAAAGTAGCCCATTGGCCATTGATGATTTGGAGCGTTGGACTATCTTACTGCAGTCATGATTTTCATACTAGTACTAGTATGCTCAGAGATAATGTTTAAATGGATGAACCAAGAACCGTGTGCATTGGTGTATTTCGAACAGTTGCAGTTTGTCTGCCTGATCCTTGGACATTATTTGTTCTGCCTTGTCCAAGAACAGTGATCTTACTGATTATCCTAAATATCGGTAGTACTCACCATTTGTAGCACCCAGAAAGTTTGACTAGATTACATGTAGCACCTATTGGGATATAAGGTCTCTTGTTCTGAACCTGGAATTTCCAGCAAAGCAAATAAGACATAATTTTGTACTGCTACTCTTTCTATCTGTGCACATTGACATAGTACTGTACATTCTTACCGTATTCCTGCTGTTTGCCAGCATCCATGGCCATTGCGCGATCATCATGTTCGATGTCACCTCCCGGCTCACCTACAAGAACGTTGCCACCTGGCACAGGGACATCTGCAGGTAAAATTTCTGCCCTCTCAGAATATCTTCAGTCTCCACCTAGCACTTCTCTCATTAATTCTCCTAAAATTACATCTCTTGAACTGTCCTAAGTAATTTTTTGCAATCTGCAGGGTTTGCGCAAACATCCCCATCGTCCTGTGCGGCAACAAGGTGGACGTGAAGAACCGGCAGGTCAAGTCCAAGATGGTGACCTTCCACAGGAAGAAGAACCTCCAGTACTACGAAATCTCTGCCAAGAGCAACTACAACTTCGAGAAGCCTTTCCTCTACCTTGCGAGGAAGCTCTCAGGGTAACTAATTTCTGCTGCACCATACCATCTTTGACTGTTTCGAGTGCCACCTAGATTCTCTGCTATGCTGATTCTGAACAATGAATAATATAGCATGATTCTAAGCAATCAACACAATAATGATGCATGGCTATTATTGCAGGGACATGAACCTCCGGTTCACCGAGGAGTTTGCCCTCGTACCCGCCGAAGTCACCATCGACGTCGCCGCCCAGCAAAAGTGAGTGAAAAATGCACTACTCTGAAGACTGCTACTTCTACTTGCTCTACTGAAACTGTGTGCTTGTGATGTTGCCTCTTCCTCCTCTGATGCTGAACAATTGTTGTTTATGTGTGCAGGATTGACGCGGAGATAGCAGCTGCGGCGGCAATGCCCCTCCCGGATGAGGATGGTGACAACATGGACTGAGCTGATGGATCGGAGTTTATACTAGTTCAGTAGCAAACATACATATGATTTAGAATTAGACTTCTTTTGAGAAGTGAGATTTCTGTCTCCAGATCAGACTTCCAGCGGGTGTTTCATGAAACTGGTTTTGCGACAGTTCATGTGGATTCATATGATTTGCCAAGTGCTTAATCAGTTTCTTATCATTCTGGAGTGTTGCGTTTTTTCATACACAAAATCTTAACAAAAGGAGACAATAGCGTGTGGCTTTTTACTTTTAGGGCGCCGACATATATTTCAACAAAAAAAATGGAAGTTACCTACACCATAGCCAGGATATGGTGGCTGGAGTGCATTCGCTCTAGGAGGCCAAAAACTTGGGGCAGCTTAGGTAGGATCTGACTTTGTATAGGATCTGTGATTTTGAACAGATAAAATATGTATAACTATTTAAAAAAAAAATTGACAAGGAACATCTGTGCTATACTCTCCGAAAAATCATTAGCTTCAAATTCAACCTACACTTACAAAAGAAGAAAAGACAAATCTTTTGTGCGAATAGAGTTTATCTTTTTGTTTTTCTACCTGTAGATGCACTTTTGAGCTAATTTTTTTAAGTTGTAGGTACAACCCATAGATATGTTGTATAAAAGTTTCAGATATTTTTACAATTTTTACAAATAAATTTCTTGAGTTGATCCTATAATCTCACTTAATAAAGCGATCTTATATAAGTCTTTCCCAACCTAACATTCGCTTGATGTAAAATTCGCAGTAAAACACTTTACATATTTTTGGTACGTGAGGACAAGACAAAATGCACACACGGATTGTCACCATGTTATGCATGACTAATTCAATGCCTCTACGGGTCTAATCGGCAGGCCATAAAGATTTAAATATATTATTTATGCAAGAGTCATCTTTAGCACGTGTTTCTAAGCATTTTGTGAGAGTAAAATGTGAGCCATTATTAATAAAATACTTCCCAAGAAATGTTAGACTGGTCATAGTGCATACTATCATATACTAGTATCATGCATATGATACTTGTCTATGATACTATCTCTATAGTGGGTGGTATTATAGAGTAGTATCATAAACTTCCAAATTTATTGTTTTGTAGAATCTCAATGTAAATCTACGTACAAGATTTATTTTCCATTTACTTTTCTTGTAACATGCGCTATGATACAATATCCGCCTATGTTACTCTAATCCTATCTCTGCTCCTTATTAGATGCCACATCATCATTTTTGTGGGTCTAAAATGCATGATATTACCTATGATACTACCACTATGACCAGCCTTAGACGTCTTAAAATCAAGTAAGTTGGGGCTAACAGTATCTTTACTATTATATTTGAGTTGGAAATGGTGTGCACTTTGACATCAAACATTCAGAAAATCTCAACCGTCGATCTCCTAAAAAAATGCTCATCAAACATTGTTCCGTCGCTCGGAAAAAATAGAAACATATTTATTAGTATCAATCCAGTTACCACACAATAAGGAAATATATAAGTCCAGCATCAAAAAAGGAAAGAATCACACCCAATTTGCTTTCACATATCTTTCTATACTATTATATACGAGTTGGTGATGGTAGGTCACTTTGCACTTTGCACTTCGCCTACTTTCATCTGGAGGGTCTAAATTGTATCCGATGTCACATAGGTTCACCGCAATAGAATGCAAGATCTGAAAGTTTCCAGAATTTGATCCGTAATTAGTAATCTATCATTATTTATTTTTCCTAACTAAACTCACTGCATGCAACTAAAAAGGGAGATATGAGCAGGTGAAGAGGTGATCTGTCCATTTTTTCCTTGGTGGCTGCTACGGTGGTGCCATAGAAGATGGATAGACGTTGGTTTGTCACATAGGTTTATCCTATCTTTCCAGATCTGTAAGATCGGTGTATACGTACTTTGTATCTCGTCTTTTATTTATCAATGAGAATCGTATTATCATGCAAAAAAAAATACAATCACGCAATCTTCTTTCGGTTTCCTCATTGGCGCTCAACTGCCGGCTATCTAATCAAATCTTCTTTATTACGTCAAATTTGGCAGACTATTAATTGTGGGATTCTTTTACAGTACCTTTTACCACTCCTAGGAAGGAGAGAGGTATGATTTGAGGAGGGGCCAGGATTTAGATTGGGCCCAAGACGTTGACAATTGGAAAAAATATTAAAAGTAGCAGTGTTAGACCCGGCCCAACAATTGGATAACAGAGTTTAGACCGAGAGGTAAGCTCTATCGTGAGAAACGTGCGACGTCTCTGGGTCGACGGCGACCGCCGCCGGCACTGCTGTGTC
Source organism: Lolium rigidum (assembly GCF_022539505.1). Taxonomy (NCBI): domain Eukaryota; kingdom Viridiplantae; phylum Streptophyta; class Magnoliopsida; order Poales; family Poaceae; genus Lolium; species Lolium rigidum. The sequence goes on from NC_061508.1 coordinate 288,064,945, forward strand.
GAAGGTGACTGCCACCGCCGCCGTCGGATCGTCCTGAACCTGCATCGCCGCGAGCGACGCCGCCACCAGGTCGGCCCTGTCCTCCATCGGGCGACCGCCGCCGCCACCAGATCGGGCTAGTCCTGGCCGGCGAGCTATGCCGCCACGACGTCGAGAACGCCACGACGTCGAGGCCACTACCAGTTCTACATCGCCGCAACATCCAGAGACGCCGCCAGGTACGTCGACCTGAAGCATCCTAGGAGAATGTATCTTTTGCTGTAAGCTAGTTACTCCAACATCATCTGTAGTCCTTCATGTACTTCGTATTTGTCTTCAAAACGAAAATCCAGAGTACAATTATTATGTCCCTGGAAAATTTTGCCTCCTTTGTTAAACAATCTCGACTACAAAGAAATTGAGAGAGAGAGATCAAGCGGTCCAGGCCGGATCACAATGAACTGACATATATATACTATGCTACACATTCTATCTATGATGGCTTATTAAAAGGTCTGACAAAGAGAAGCACCGTCTCCGATGAACATTTCAACTGTTGTATGGTCAGATGCGTCTGTTGCCAGAACCAGTAAATGAAGAGAGTCTAAATTCACTTCTTCAACTAAATTTGTATTTTCATAGTACTCCTTGAGTGTTCTGGTCCAATATTGGTTTTAGTTGGGCTGACAGGGTCACAGGGTTACAAACGGATGAGAGGTAAAAAAATCCATGCACGAGCTGCTCTCTTTTAACAAAAGCTTGCAAGAGAGGTGTGCAAGTCAAAAGATGCAACTTCCATCCGTATTTTACTGCTCATTCAACTTCTCCGTATTTTTAGAGTGCACTGCATTTTTAGTGTGTCATTTACACATGTTCAAAACCTGTCTAGGAACATGCATCAGTACTGCATTGTATATACTTCTATCCCACGCGCATAATACTGCAAATCCATAGTGCATAGTGCACTATGAATGGCATGCTTTCTATTTGTCAGTTAATTCTTCTACTCTCTCAGTTGTATGTTTAACAGTTTAAGTTCAGTTTCTTCGTCAGTTGGCAGAGCTACCAAGTGGACAATTGCTGGGATGCCAGCGATGAGCTACCCGCGGCCGGCGGCGGTCGTCTGGAGGGCGACAACGAGCTACTGTAAGGTCGCCGACGATCTGCTGGAGGCGGCCACGAGCTTCTGTTTGTAGTCAAGAGTGTGGTGGCTTCTTGGCTTGGTCTGTTTTGACCCGTGAGGCTAGCGCAGCTGACGTGCAAGATATTTCATGGTGGCAAAGTATTGAACGAAACTGTTGCATGCAATCAATTTTAACATACAACTAATAGGTTTATGTACAACAATGGCTAGTTCTGAAACTTCATCTATATGATGGCTGTATTAAATATGCGGACACATGAAGATAAACGACTTTTTTGATCGGCTAGTTCTGAAACTTCATCTATATGATTTTGCATTATCTGTAATTGGGAAAAAAGATTCTGGTAGCAACAATTTATTTTGGATGTGCGTGCAACTCAGAATTGGGGCGAGCAGCCGGTGGCGCCGGAGTTGGGTAATAGAGAAAGAGAGAGCGGTGGCGGCGAACCAACACAATCTTTGTCTAAAATCTGGGTTGGGAGGAGAATATCTGGGTTGGCCCGATCTACCAAACACGCCCTAACTCACGGAAGGAGGAGACATCGCTTGGAGCTGGACCTGTGGAAAGCTGGGCCTGCTATTAGGCTGGGCCTGTTTACGTTTTTTATTCGAAGTGTGAAATTTCTCAGAGGTATGTAATATACCTCTCCAGTTTTGGACTGTGGTATGAATCTATCTAGACCATTGGATGGACGGAAATTGATGGCTGTAATTCATTTGAGGGCACTACAAAAGAACTCAATTGTGAGATGGTGTACATCAAATTTGATGGTACACGAGATCCTCTCAAATCCCACGTTAGTACGTTACCTCGTTCCAAAATCCGAATAGGCTAGATAGAATTGTCGTGCCGGCGTAGGATCCGAGTAGCTGCGACGTTGGAGCCTCGGAGGAGCCAAAGGACTGTCATGGCTTCCTCTTGCCGTACGTAGGACGGGCAAGGCCTGCCCATAGGCCGGGTAAACAGTGCGATCGCACTAGGCCCAGTGAGCCAGGGGCCCCGGCCCAGTTAGTAGTTCTACTATTAGTAGTTGAAATTTCTGTTTTTTGTTCTCTAAATTCTATCTCTAAATGTCCCTAGCCTACCCGGCCAACCAGGGGTCTCAAAGGGGCAAAATAATCTGGTTCACACGTTTAGCAATTTCGACCCCGCTTTCACCTCCAGCTGTCCAATGCGGTCATTTTCTTTTCACCTGCCGTTGCTCGTAAGGTTAAAGGCCCATGTGCAACCCACGCTTGCCCACCCCGATCAGCTCTTCGATTCTGCTCGGCTTCTCTGCCTGTATATCCTCTCGATCGCTCCCAATAGTCAGAGTATACGACTCATCTCCTCGACTGCTCCTCCCCCAAATTCCTAAAAGGGCGCCTAGACGACTGTTCCTTTCCTACGATTGCGGCCATTAATGGAGGCCAAAGTGCAGCTCCAAGCCAAATAAAAAGTGCAGCGGGTTCGGGATTGTGCAACGGATATATGTGTTATTCTCAACTTCTACTAAAAGATGGAAAGTGTTGCTTGACCATATTCCAAGTTAATCATGAACAGTTTATCAAATAATCGGTGAGTGAGTCCAGTAAAAAGTGCTAAACTTATTAGATTTCAAGCTCCCGAACTAAGGGTTGCTTTGTTTGAGGAAGGCAAAATTGTGATCACGCCAAGTCAAAGTGTGACACGAAAACTTTATTTGATGGGCTTGCTAAATTTGAGTTTTAACTTGAAATAAAAAGTGTTAAAGCTATAAGATTTCAAGATCCTGAACTAAGGGTTGCTTTGTCCGATGTAGGTAAAATTCATGATGACGCCAAGTCAAGAGTGACACAAAAAAAATTGTTTGATGCGAATGCGATTGGTAAATTTGAGTTTTAACTTTTAACTTGAAATATAGTGCTTTGATAGTTTATGTGTGTGTGTGTGTGTGAATAACGGCCCCTTTCTATCATTTTGCACCGGGGCCCCCAAAAAGTATGGGCCGGCCCTGAGGACGGGCTACCAGACATGTAGCAGACCCAGTCAGCGACAAGCTCTATGCTTTAGGACGACATCCCCGTCCGTTGCCTCTTATCAAGATGGCGCCCAAGGCAATTGTCGACATCATTCTCTCCCTCAAGTCACGCTCTGATGCCCGTGACGCCCTCGGCCGCGCAGTGGTTGGGCACCATTGACGCCACGGTGACCGGAGGCACCTCCAACGCGACGTCTACACACGTCCTTCTGGCTGGTGTTTACCGGAAGGAGCATGAGCATGCTTCCGATCAAGACTTAATGCGATGTGATGTTCATGCAGAAAAGCAAAAAAGGAGCGAGGCGCGGAGAGGATCGACGGATCTGAGCGCGCATCCCTAGCTGTGGGTCGAGGCCCTAAACCCTTCCCGAGCTCGCCGCCACGTCACTCCATCTTCGATGCAACAGACTGAAGTTGCAAAAAATGACCATCGGTAGCGGTGCACTCCATTCCACCTTCGTGAGGTAGCACCCCTCCTTCCCGACTCTCCCCTTCTTCTCCCACCGCGCATGGACCTCTGCCATCCGCTCCTCATCAGTGTTACCACAACACGCAAGCGAAGCAGGAGGTATTGCAAGGAAGGGGATAGCCAACGCCTCCTTTGGCATCTTTGACTCAGCCCTTGCCTGCTCTCTCCTGGACAGCCTCGATCAGGGTGGCTACAGAATACAACAAAGCTTGGCAAATTGAGGAGAAGTACATGGAGGTTGTGTAAGATGGGACTCGAGTCAAGTGGTGTGCTTGCCGATAGAGTTAACAACTACACTGAGCAGGAGGCCCAAAGAGAGGATACTGATGAGAAGGACACGGCTCCGCTGCCCATGCAGACCCGGAGGCTCTCGGGTGGATGAAGAGGTCAGCTTGTTATTGCTCTATTCAGAATGGCGCACTGCTGAAAGATACTTTTCATATACTATTGTAATAAAATTGGGTGGTACCAAATGGATGCTGACCAACTATGGCTAGAGTACTATACGGCAAGATGTTGCTCTTCATATTATTGTAGTTCTTACTAAATTTTTTTGAAGGAACTATGTATAGACTCTGGACCAGCATCACACTATATTCTGCATCATGTCCTTGTAGGATTGATGTGTTAGAGAAGTCAATCCATCGTTTCAGTGAACGCGAACCAGAAAATGTGGCGGATCCAGAAATCAGGGATGCATTTCACTTTATTAACGATGCAGCAAGTTGACGGTAACTGAAAATGTTTTCGTCTGCTGCACGATGTTGTTGAGTTGAAAGAAAGCATGGCAATTCAAGGCATGCAAGCCTGGATTTTCTGCACCAATTTGAACATATACGGTATGGGCAGGCACATACAAGCAAGAATTAGAGCAAAAGAACATCTATCTCATCAAGCACACATGGCTTGAGTAGCATACAAGTAGGAATTTGAAGGTAAGAATAATCAGTTGAGTAATAATAATTTTCAAAAGGTAGCACACTTTCAGTTTCTTAGGTACTTCCTCCTTGATACGTCTCCGACGTATCGATAATTTCTTATGTTCTATGCCATATTATTGATGATACCTACATGTTTTATGCACACTTTATGTCATATTCGTGCATTTTCTGGAACTAACCTATTAACAAGATGCCGAAGTGCCAGTCTCTGTTTCTCGCTGTTTTTGGTTTCGAAATCCTAGTAACGAAATATTCTCGGAATTGGACGAAACGAAGACCCGGGTTCCTATTTTCACCGGAAGCATCCAGAACACCCGGGAAGGACCGGAGGGGGCACCGGGCCCCCGGACCATAGGCCGGCGCGGCCCGGGCCCCGGCCGCGCCGCCATATGGTGTGGCCACCCCTTCGACCCTCCCGCGCCGCCTCTTCGCCTATTTAAAGCCTCCGTCGCGAAAACCCCGATACGAAGAACCACGATACGGAAAACCTTCCCGAGCCGCCGCCATCGCGAAGCCAAGATCCAGGGGACAGGAGTCTCCGTTCCGGCACCCTGCCGGAGCGGGAAGTGCCCCGGAAGGCTTCTCCATCGACACCGCTTCCATCTCCACCGCCATCTTCATCACCGCTGCTGCTCCCATGAGGAGGGAGTAGTTCTCCATCGAGGCTCGGGGCTGTACCGGTAGCTATGTGGTTCATCTCTCTCCTATGTACTTCAATACAATAATCTCATGAGCTGCCTTACATGATTGAGATTCATATGATGATGCTTGTAATCTAGATGTCACTATGCTAGTCAAGTGAGTTTTACTTATGTGATCTCCGGAGACTCCTTGTCCCACATGTGTAAAGGTGACAGTGTGTGCACCGTGTGGGTCTCTTAGGCTATATTTCACAGAATACTTATTCACCGTTGAATGGCATAGTGAGGTGCTTATTTATATCTCTTTATGATTGCAATGTGTTTGTATCACAATTTATCTATGTGCTACTCTAGCAATGTTATTAAAGTAGTTTTATTCCTCCTGCACGTGTGCAAAGGTGACGAGTGTGTGCACCGTGTTAGTACTTGGTTTATGCTATGATCATGATCTCTTGTAGATTGCGAAGTTAACTATTGCTATGATAATATTGATGTGATCTATTCCTCCTACATATGCATGAAGGTGACAGTGTGCATGCTATGCTAGTACTTGGTTTAGTCTTTTGATCTATCTTACACTAAAGGTTACTAAAATATGAGCATTATTGTGGAGCTTGTTAACTCCGGTATTGAGGGTTCGTGTAATCCTACGCAATGTGTTCATCATCCAACAAGAGTGTAGAGTATGCATTTATCCGTTACGTTATGTGTTCAATGTTGAGAGTGTCCACTAGTGAAAGTCTAATCCCTAGGCCTTGTTCCTAAATATCGCTATCGCTGCTTGTTTACTTGTTTTTCTAGCGTTACTACTGCTGCGTTACTACTGCTTATTTATCGTCCTCGGGCAAAGCACTTTTCCGGTGCCGTTGCTACTACTTATTCATACCACCTGTATTTCACTATCTCTTCGCCGAACTAGTGCACCTATTGGGTGTGTTGGGGACACAAGAGACTTCTTGCTTTGTGGTTGCAGGGTTGCATGAGAGGGATATCTTTGACCTCTTCCTCCCTGAGTTCGATAAACCTTGGGTAATCCACTTAAGGGAAACTTGCTACTGTTCTACAAACCTCTGCTCTTGGAGGCCCAACACTGTCTACAAGAATAGAAGCTCCCGTAGACATCAAGCACTTTTCTGGCGCCGTTGCCGGGGAGGAAAGGTAAAAAGGCACTCATACTCCGGTCCCATGTAAAGTACTTTTCTGGCGCCATTGTGTTTGTGCTCGAAGCTATTTCCTTTAGATCCTGCAATTGCATCTTTTTGTTTCTTGTTTACACTAGTTTGGCATAATGGACAACAATGAGCTTCTTATTCTATTTCCTGATTTAAAACATGGATTGTTTGATGCGAAAATTAAAAAACCTATGGAATCTTATTTGCATGCTTGGTAGTAATATTAGTATGAACGCTTTGGACACCATTGTTGATAATAATATAGAAAGTTCTAAGCTTGGGGAAGCTGGTTTTCATGATATTTTTAGTCCCCCAAGCATTGAGGAGAAAATTTTCTTTGATGATACTTTGCCTCCTATTTATGATGATAATGATAGTGGTCTTTTGGTGCCACCTACTATGGAGAGTAAATTTTGTTGTGATTATACTATGCCTCCTACACTCGATGAGAATAATAATGATAGCTACTTTGTTGAATTTGCTCCCACTACAACTAATAAAATTGATTATGCCTATGTGGAGAGTAATAATTTTATGCATGAGACTCATGATAAGAATGTTTCATTTTATAGTTATATTGTTGAGTTTGCTCATGATGCTACTGAAAGTTATTATGAGAGAGGAAAATATGGTTGTGGAAATTTTCATGTTACTAAAATGCCTCTCTATGTGCTGAAATTTTTGAAGCTACACTTGTTTTATCTTCCTATGCTTGTTACTTTGCTCTTCATGAACTTGTTTATTTACAAGATTCCTATGCATAGGAAGCATGTTAGACTTAAATGTGTTTTGAATTTTCCTCTTGATGCTCTCTTTTGCTTCCAATACTATTTCTTGCGAGTGCATCATTAAAACTGCTCAGCCCATCTTAATGGCTAAAAAGAAAGAACTTTTTGGGAGATAATCCATGTGTTTATTTTGCTACAGTACTTTGTTTTATATTTGTGTCTTGGAAGTTGTTTACTACTGTAGCAACCTCTCCTTATCTTAGTTTTGTGTTTTGTTGTGCCAAGTAAAGTCTTTGATAGTAAAGTAAGTACTAGATTTGGATTACTGCGCAGTTTCAGATTTCTTTGCTGTCACGAATCTGGGTCTACCTCCCTGTAGGTAGCTCAGAAAATTAAGCCAATTTACGTGCATGATCCTCAGATATGTACGCAACTTTCATTCAATTTGAGAATTTTCGTTTGAGCAAGTCTGGTGGCCTAATAAAATCCATCTTTACGGACTGTTCTGTTTTGACAGATTCTGCCTTTTATTTCACATTGCCTCTTTTGCTACGATTGGATGAATTTCTTTGATCCATTAATGTCCAGTAGCTTTATGCAATGTCCAGAAGTGTTAAGAATGATTGTGTCACCTCTGAACATGTTAATTTTTATTGTCCACTAACCCTCTAATGAGTTGTTTCGAGTTTGGTGTGGAGGAAGTTTTCAAGGGTCAAGAGAGGAGGATGATATACTATGATCAAGAAGAGTGAAAGCTCTAAGCTTGGGGATGCCCCGGTGGTTCATCCCTGCATATTTCAAGAAGACTCAAGCATCTAAGCTTGGGGATGCCCAAGGCATCCCCTTCTTCATCGACAAATTATCAGGTTCCTTCTCTTGAAACTATATTTTTATTCGGTCACATCTTATGTACTTTACTTGGAGCGTCTGTTTTTTTTTGTTTTTGTTTTTGTTTTTGTTTGAATAAATGCTTGTGTGGGAGACAGACACGCTCCGCTGGTTCGTATGAACACATGTGTTCTTAGCCTTTAATTTTCATGGCGAAGGTTGAAACTGCTTCGTTAAATTGTTATATGGTTGGAATTGGAAAATACTACATGTAGTAATTCTAAAATGTCTTGGATAATTTGATACTTGGCAATTGTTGTGCTCATGTTTAAGCTCTTGCATCATATACTTTGTACCTATTAATGAAGAAATACATAGAGCATGCTAAAATTTGGTTTGCATAATTGGTCTCTCTAAAGTCTAGATAATTTCTAGTATTGAGTTTGAACAACAAGGAAGACGGTGTAGAGTCTTATAATGTTTACAATATGTCTTTTATGTGAGTTTTGCTGCACCGGTTTATCCTTGTGTTTGTTTCAAATAACCTTGCTAGCCTAAACCTTGTATCGAGAGGGAATACTTCTCATGCATCCAAAATCCTTGAGCCAATAACTATGCCATTTGTGTCCACCATACCTACCTACTACATGGTATTTCTCCGCCATTCCAAAGTAAATTGCTTGAGTGCTACCTTTAAATAATTCAAAATTTATCACCTCTGATTTGTGTCAATGTTTTATAGCTCATGAGGAAGTATGTGGTGTTTTATCTTTCGATCTTGTCATTTACTTCGACGGACTTTCACAATGGACTAGTGGCACATCCGCTTATCCAATAATTTTGCAAAAAGAGTCGGCAATGGGGTTCCCAGTCCCGGTTAATTAACTTGCATTAATAATTCTCTTCACATGTTTTGCTCGATTCATCAAGTAAGCAACTTAATTTTGCAAATAGACACTCCTTCATGGTATGTGATTGTTGGAAGGCACCCGAGGATTCGGTTAGCCATGGCTTGTGTAAGCAAAAGGTTGGGAGGAGTGTCATCCATAAATAAAGAAAAACTAAACTAAAGTACATGTGTAAACAAAAGAGAAGAGGGATGATCTACCTTGCTGGTAGAGATAACGTCCTTCATGGGAGCCGCTCTTGAAAGTCTGGTGATGGCGTGTATTTCACACGTTCGTTGGGCAACCCCAAGAGGAAGGTATGATGCGCACAGCAGCAAGTTTTCCCTCAGAAAGAAACCAAGGTTTATCGAAACAGGAGGAGCCAAGAAGCACGTTGAAGGTTGATGGCGGCGGGATGTAGTGCGGCGCAACACCAGAGATTCCGGCGCCAACGTGGAACCTGCACAACACAACCAAAGTACTTTGCCCCAACGAAACGAGTGAGGTTGTCAATCTCACCGGCTTGTTGTAACAAAGGATTAACCGTATTGTGTGGAAGATGATTGTTTGCGAGAGAAAATAGTAAAAACAAGTATTGCAGACAGATTTGTATTTCAAGTATTAAAAGAATGGACCGGGGTCCACAGTTCACTAGAGGTGTCTCTCCCATAAGATAAAAGCATGTTGGGTGAACAAATTACAGTCGGGCAATTGACAAATAGAGAGGGCATAACAATGCACATACATGACATGATAAGTATAGTGAGATTTAATTGGGCATTACGACAAAGTACATAGACCGCCATCCAACCGCATCTATGCCTAAAAAGTCCACCTTCAGAGTTATCATCCGAACCCCTCCGAGTATTAAGTTGCTAACAACAGACAATTGCATTAAGTATGGTGCGTAATGTAATCAACAACTACATCCTCGGACATAGCGCCAATGTTTTATCCCTAGTGGCAACAAGCACAACACAACCTTAGAACTTT
>NC_061508.1:288074826-288166560 GCF_022539505.1 Lolium rigidum
TACCTTTCTTGAGAGGAAATTGATATTTTATATTACCTTCCCTCATATCAATAATAGCACCAACAAGTTCGAAGAAAAGGTCTTCCCAATATAATTGGACAAGATGCATTGCATTCAATATCCAAGACAACAAAATCAACGGGAACAAGGTTATTGTTAACGGTAATGCGAACATTATCAACTTTACCCAAAGGTTTCTTTGTAGAATGATCAGCAAGATTAACATCCAAATAACAATTTTTCAGCGGTGGCAAGTCAAGCATATTATAAATTTTCTTCGGCATAACAGAAATACTTGCACCAAGATCACATAAGGCATTACAATCAAAATCTTTAACCTTCATCTTAATGATGGGCTCCCAGCCATCTTCTAGCTTTTTAGGAATAGAGGCTTCGCGCTCTAGTTTCTCTTCTCTAGCTTTTATGAGAGCATTTGTAATATGATGCGTGAAAGCCAAATTTATAGCACTAGCATTAGGACTTTTAGCAAGTTTTTGCAAGAACTTTATAACTTCAGAGATGTGGCAATCATCAAAATTCAAACCATTATAATCTAAAGCAATGGGATCATCATCCCCAATGTTGGAAAAAATTTCAGCAGCTTTATCATGGCAGTGCTTCAAGCAGTTTTAGCGGCTTCAGGCAGTTTTCGCGCTTTGCATTAGAAGTGGAAACATTGCTAACACCAATTCTTTTATTAGTATGAATAGGAGGTGCAGCAACATGTGTAGCATTAGCATTACTAGTGGTGGTAATAGTCCAAACTTTAGCTATATTCTTCTCTTTAGCTAGTTTTTCATTTTCTTCTCTATCCCACCTAGCACGCAGTTCAGCCATTAATCTTATATTCTCATTAATTCTAACTTGAATGGCATTTGCTGTAGTAACAATTTTATTTTCAATATCCCTATTAGGCATAACTTTCGATTTCAAAAGATCAACATCCGAGGCAAGACTATCAACTCTAGAAACAAGAATATCAATTTTATTGAGCTTTTCCTCAACAGCATTTGTTAAAGGCAGTTTGTGTACTAATAAATTCTTTAAGCATGGCTTCAAGTCCAGGGGGTGAATTCCTATTATTGTTGTAAGAATTCCCATAAGAATTAGCATAACCGTTACCATTATTATAAGGATATGGCCTATAGTTATTACTAGAATTGTTCCGATAAGCATTGTTGTTGAAATTATTATTTTTAATGAAGTTTACATCAACATGTTCTTCTTGTGCAACCAATGAAGCTAACGGAACATTATTAGGATCAATATTAGTCCTATCAATCACAAGCATAGACATAATAGCATCAACCTTATCATTCAAGGAAGAGGATTCTTCAACAGAATTTACCTTCTTACCTTGTGGGGCTCTTTCCGTGTGCCATTCAGAGTAGTTGATCATCATATTATCAAGAAGCTTTGTTGCTTCACCAAGAGTGATGGACATAAAGGTACCTCCAGCAGCTGAATCCAATAAATTCCGCGAAGAAAAATTTAGTCCTCGCATAGAAGGTTTGGATGATCATCCAAGTAGTCAGTCCATGGGTTGGGCAATTTTTAACCAGAGATTTCATTCTTTCCCAAGCTTGAGCAACATGTTCAGTATCTAATTGTTTAAAATTCATTATGCTACTCCTCAAAGATATAATTTTAGCAGGGGGATAATATCTACCAATAAAAGCATCCTTGCATTTAGTCCATGAATCAATACTATTCTTAGGCAGTAGATAGCAACCAATCTTTAGCTCTTCCTCTTAATGAGAAAGGAAACAATTTTAGTTTAATAATATCACCATCTACATCTTTATATTTTTGCATTTCGCATAGTTCAACAAAATTATTAAGATGGGCAGCAGCATCATCGAACTAATTCCGTAAAATTGATTGTTCATGACAAGATTCGAGAAAGCAGGTTTAATTTCAAAGAATTCTCTTCGTAGTAGCAGGTGGAGCAATAGGTGTGCATAAGAAATCATTATTATTTGTGGTTGTGAAGTCACACAACTTAGTATTTTCAGCGTTGGCCATTTTAGCAATAGTAAATAAAGCAAACTAGATAAAGTAAATGCAAGTAAACTAATTTTTTTGTGTTTTCGATATAGCAAACAAGACAAGTAAATAAAGTAAAGCTAGCAACTAATTTTTTTGTGTTTTGATATAAGTGCAGCAAACAAAGTAGTAAATAAAATAAAGCAAGACAAAAACAAAGTAAAGAGATTGAGAAGTGGAGACTCCCCTTGCAGCGTGTCTTGATCTCCCTGGCAACGGCGCCAGAAAAAGAGCTTGATGGCGTGTATTTCACACGTTCGTTGGGCAACCCCAAGAGGAAGGTATGATGCGCACGGCAAGCAAGTTTTCCCTCGAAAGAAACCAAGGTTTATCGAACCAGGAGGAGCCAAGAAGCACGTTGAAGGTTGATGGCGGCGGGATGTAGTGCGGCGCAACACCGGAGATTCCGGCGCCAACGTGGAACCCGCACAACACAACCAAGCTACTTTGCCCCAACGAAACAGATGAGGTTGTCAATCTCACCGGCTTGCTGTAACAAAGGATTAACCGTATTGTGTGGAAGATGATTGTTTGCAGAGAAAACAGTAGAAACAAGTATTGCAAGTAGATTGTATTTCGAGAAAGAGAATTGGACCGGGGTCCACAGCTTCACTAGAGGTGTCTCTCCCATAAGACGAACAAGCATGTTGGGTGAACAAATTACGAGTTGGGCAATTGACAAATAAAGAGAGCATGACAATGCACATACATATCATGATGAGTATAGTGAGATTTAATTGGGCATTACGACAAAGTACATAGACCGCCATCCAACCGCATCTATGCCTAAAAAGTCCACCTTCAGGTTATCATCCGAACCCCTCCAGCATTAAGTTGCAAAGCAACGGACAATTGCATTAAGTATGGTGCGTAATGTAATCAACAACTACATCCTTAGACATAGCATCAATGTTTTATCCCTAGTGGCAACAGCACAACACAACCTTAGAACTTTTCGTCATCGTCCCGGTGTCAATGCGAGCATGAACCCACTATCGAGCATAAGTACTCCCTCTTGGAGTTAAAAGCATCTACTTGGCCGGAGCATCTACTAATAACGGAGAGCATGCAAGATCATAAACAACACATAAGCATAACTTTGATAATCAACATAACAAGTATTCTCTATTCATCGGATCCCAACAAACGCAACATATAGAATTACATATAGATGATCTTGATCATGATAGGCAGCTCACAAGATCCGACAATGATAGCACAATGGGGAGAAGACAACCATCTAGCTACTGCTATGGACCCATAGTCCAGGGGTAGACTACTCACTCATCACTCCGGAGGCGACCATGGCGGTGTAGAGTCCTCCGGGAGATGATTCCCCTCTCCGGCGAGGGTGCCGGAGGCGATCTCCGAGATCCCCCGAGATGGGATCGGCGGCGACGGCGTCTCGGTAATGTTTTCCGTATCGTGGCTCTCGGTATCGGGGGTTTCGTCACGGAGGCTATTTGTAGGCGGAAGGGCAAGTCAAGAGGCGGCACGGGGGCCCACACCACAGGCCGGCGCGGCCAAGGGGGCCGCGCCGCCCTAGGGTTTGGCGCCCCGTGGCCCCTCTTCGTCTCTCCTTCGGACTTCCGGAAGCTTCGTGAGAAAATAGGCCTCCGGGCTTTTATTTCGTCCAATTCCGAGAATATTTCTTTACTAGGATTTCTGAAACCAAAAACAGCGAGAAACAAAGCAATCGGCACTTCGGCATCTTGTTAATAGGTTAGTTCCAGAAAATGCACGAATATGATATAAAGTGTGCATAAAACATGTAGATAACATCAATAACGTGGCATGGAACACAAGAAATTATCGATACGTTGGAGACGTATCACTTGGAAATTTCGACAGTCCTTCTGTAGATGTCCTGACTGCCTTCTTCCATTGTTGTCGAGATAAAAATGCATCTGACATGGCCCGTTCATCATATCTTCGGGAGTTACGAAAGGTCTCTGAAATCTCGACCCGCTATTTTGCCTGTTATTTCGAGAGTCATCTCTATTGTCGACTTGCTGTGCATTACTCCTTTGATAATCATCTCTATTGTTTCCTCCATTGTTTCCCCGAAACCCAGCCGATATTTGGCCAGGGGCATCGTAACTCAAAAATTGTCGTGAAAATCGTCGTCTATTTTGAAAATTTCGACTGCGGTCCTCCTCTCGGTGACTCGTGTCGTTTATTATGTACAGCATCCTCGCCATCTGCCCATCCGTTTGCTATTTCCATTAATGCTGATATTGTCCTTGGGTTGGTTCTTCCCAAGTCCTCCACAAAATCTCCTCGTCGAACTCCTGCTACAAACGCATCTATCGCTCTCTCGTCAGATATATTTTCTGCCGAGTTTTTGATGATGTTCCTCCTTTGAATGTACTTCCTCATTGATTCATCATGCTTTTGTCGACATGATCTCAACTCCTCTAGTGTTGCAGGATTTTTGCAGGTTGATCGGAAGTTCTTGACAAACACATCCTCAAAACTGTCCCAGCTGTCGATGGAGCCTGGGGGAAGCTTTTTTATCCACGATCTTGCGGCTCCGCTCAGGTGTATTTGAATGCTCTGCATGGCTGTTGCTCTGGTTCCACCTATCAACTTTACCGTCTCGAGGTAATCGACTAGCCAATCCTCGGGATCTTGTAGGCAATCTAATTTCTTGAAACTATCGGGTAACTTGAATCCTGATGGGACTCGAGTTTTTCGGACCCGTCGCGTAAAACACGGGAGTCCACACATATCTTCTTCAGCAAGTTCTGGTGAATGCCGATGTTCTCTTCTATCTTGTCGCGCTCTATCTACCCTGGCCTGAGTCGCCGTATCTCTGACTCCACTTGCTCTTGGTGGATCTTGCACTGCTGCAGTAGGTCTTGGGCTATTTTGTCTTGCAGTTCCTTCTGGAGGTGTGGCTGCGAACGCTGCTCCCATGGCTCCACATCCTGCCATGGCCATGTTGTACAACACCTCTCTTGGATCCCCGGGAGGTGGCCTGGACGCTAGGATGAAAGCTTGCGTTGCCATGTATCCTGCTTCCGGTGTTTTTGGGATGATATTCCCCCTCGTGTCGATTGACATAAAAGACATATCGAGGTTTTGAATTAAAGTCTCTCTTTCAGCTTCAGGTATATTTTGCAGCCGAGATCTTGCTCTCCTTCGAGCTTCCCTGTGACTATCTCCCGAAGTTCCTGATTGTCGACTTAACTCCGCTCTTCGCCTGCTTGATGCGAAAGCTGCCTCCCTTCTTCTGTTCAGAGCAGCTGTCTGTTTTTCCAATTCTCTTCCAGCTCGAGCGAGCCTATATTGGTAGGCATGCAATTCTTCAGTCGTAGCAGTTGTCGCCATTGGTTCTGAACCATCCATAGCTCTTGCGACTCTATCCCATGCTGATTGTGGGAGTTGAACCCTAATACGTGGTGTAGGCCTGACATATTTATTGCCCAAACCTCGCCTTAGGTCAGAGGGATCGACATATGGATTTCCCAATTCGTCGAAAGCCTCTGATGTCTCCTCCTGATCGCGACTTGCTTCTCCAATGGCGTAGATCTGATGATATTTTGGATTCTGAACCTTGCTGGGTTTGGTGACACAATCATAAAGATTGGTGAAGACCTTTCCAACAGTGATGGATTTGTCGATGAAATTGAAGCTGTCGGTGTCACTCGAGTCATCGCTTATATAGGAGTCCACGGATGACTCGAAGGACATGTTGCTGAAGATCTTGGCGAGTTTTTCGCTTTCCTTGGTGCTGATGAAGCGTGGCGACGAAATCTCCTCGTCGCCTGACTCGATGGATGATGCTGAGCTTGAAAAATCAGGATCAACCGCCGATAATCCAGACGATATCGGAACTTCGAGACGATACGCTCCTTCTTTCTCGACGCGGAAGTGGAACTTTCCAAACGTCATCTCCATGGGCTCCTCCAGATACGCATATGCATCCAAACGGGAGGGCGGGTGAGGAACAAAATCGATTAGACCAGTTTCAATCTGTTTACCTCTGTCCAAAGCGTTGGTTGCAGTTGATGAAGTCGACGATCTTGAAGGTGCCATCGAGATCAGCTCCTTGTCGCCTCTAAATCCCACGGACGGCGCCAATTGACAAGGTATTAATTTGTCAATGCCTACGAGTTGTAGACTAGGGTTTCGTTGGATGTAGAGGGCAAGTAGATCTCGAAGGTTTCAGCCGAAAAGTACTCGATGATGTAAAAGCTAGGGTTTGCGAGACAATGATTCGATCCTTTCTTTGTCCCTCGACTCCCCCTTATATAGGAGGCGGAGCCGAGGGATTCGTGATACACAAGTTTACAGAGTCCAGGAGGGTTTCTAACTCGTCCCGCAAGATTACAAATAATGCTTCCTATTACAATTCTAGCTTTCCTTAACAGTATCTTGGGCTTCCGAATCTTCTTATCCTTCGGGTCGTGGGCCTTCAGTAAACCCCGGGTACCTTCTTCGGCAGGCCCATTGGGGATGCCTATGTCAAGCAGTGACTGAGGAACTGACAAGAATGATGTCGTCAACATAGACCATGATGTACATGGTAATCGCTGAAGCAGAAACAAAGAGATGTCTGCTGTGGAGGGAATAAATCCATGAGCCCGAAGAGCAGTGCCGAGACGCACATGCCATGCGCGAGGAGCCTGCTTGAGGTCATACAATGCCTTTACCAGACGACGGAGGTGAGCAGGCCGGCCTGGATCAGCAAAACCAGGAGGCTGGCGCATATAAACCTCCTCATCAAGGACACCATGCAGAAAGGCATTCTGCATATCCAACTGGCGAAGAGGCCAACCATGCGTAACAACCAGGGAGAGAAGCACACGGATAGTAGTAGGCTTGACAACATGACTGAAGGTATCCTCATAGTCAAGACCATAGCGCTGCTTGAACCCCTTGGCAACCAGGCGCGCCTTGTATCTCTCAATGGAACCATCAGCATGCTTCTTTACCTTGAATACCCATTTACAATCAATAATGTTGACTCCTGGCTTGGGGGGAACAAGGGTCCAAGTATCATTATTGAGAAGAGCCTGGTACTCCAGTTCCATAGCACTGCGCCAATGAGGAATTTGCATCGCAGCAGTATAATGGCGCGGCGCCACAGTAGGGTCAGCAATAGCCTGAGCTAGACACGCCGCAAGCCAAGCAATAGTGCCATCAGTGCACTCTCGAGGACGAAATATGCCACTCTTGGTGTGTGTGTGAGGTCGAAGAGCCACAGGTGCAGGTAGAGTCACAGAGGGAGACGCAGCATCCTACGTTGTCGATGGAGAGGACACGGGTGGTGGCGACGGAGAACGCGCCACGGGCGATGCCAGAGCAGGTGAAGTCTACGGCGTCGGCCCAGCCGGCGGGGTGGGCGATGCAGACGGTGAGGTCGTGGAGGGCGACGGCCCAGGGCTGGGCGGAGGAGACATCAGCCCAGTCGGTGTCGACGATGGGGGCGATGGCCCAGGGCTTGGCGGAGGAGACGTCAGCCCAGTCGGTGCCGACGATGGGGGCGACGCACCTGGAGGCGCGGTGTCCAGCACGGACGATGAGGACGCTGCATGGCCCAAGCATGGATCGTCGTCCGGGACGTGGGCACTGCAACGAGCCGGTGCGGGAGCAGCAGGAGGAGGATCATCATCTAGAAGCTCCAGCCGAGCACCACGACTAATTCATGCACCATGGTTAGACAACAACGCAAGAGAATACACAATATCCAAAAATTGACTAGGCAAAGCAGTAGATGAAGTGGTAGGTGGTGTATAGGTTCGGCTGTGGGAAGCGAGGCAAAGGGAAAAAGTGACTCATCAAAATCGACATTTCAAGAGATATAAACGCGGTTAGACGGCACATGAAGACACTTGTAGCCCTTATGCATGGAACTATAGCCAAGAAACACACATTTTTTTCGAACGAAATTCGAGCTTGCGACTGCTATAGGGACGAAGGTGTGGCCAGACTTTGAGAAATTTGTAGTCAGGAGGATCATGGAAAAGCAGCTCAATAGGAGACTTCATATTAATGAGGCGTGCAGGTAAGCGATTAATGAGATAGCAGGCAGTGGTGAAAGCATCGCTCCAAAAGCGAAAAGGCACAGAAGCATGCGCTAGCAGGGTTAGACCAGTTTCAACTATGTGGCGGTGCTTGTGTTCAACAGCACCGTTTTGCTGATGTGTATGGGGACAAACAACACGACGAGCAATCCCATGGGTCTGAAAAAGGTGTTCAGGTTATGGTATTGACCCTCCCCCCAATCCGACTGTACATAGACAATTTTTGTTTTGAGGAGGCACTCAACATGTGCTTGGAATTGGAGAAAGACATTAAATACATTAGACTTACGCGTAAGTAAATACAGCCATGTAAAACGACTATAAGCATCGATGAAACTGACATAATAATTATGACCACTAACTGAAGTTTGGGCATGGCCCCACACATCCGAATACACAAGTTTAAGAGGAGCTTTAACTATATGAGTAGACTCAGAGAAAGGTAATTGATGACTCTTGCCCTGCTGACAGGCATCACAAACTGCAGGCGCTTTATTACTAGACGAAAAGGGGGGTCATGGCGACGAAGCACATGGCGAACAACTCGGGTGGCAGGGTGGCCAAGGCGTGCAATCCACTGTGAGGGGGCAACACGCACGCCACTGAAGATCTGAGGGGCGGCAGGGGCTGCAGGAGCATCTAGCAGATAAAGACCATCACGACTCCGACCTCTTAGAAGAACGTCCCGGGTAACTCGGTCCTTGACAAAAATATGAAACGGGTGAAACTCAACAAAAACATTATTATCAATGGTAAGTTTTTTAACGAAAAGAAGATTACGAGTGACGGAGGGAACACGAAGGACATTACGAAGATGAATATGTCTAGAGGTATGTGAAAGGAGCGATGCCTGGCCAACGTGGGAGATGTGCATACCTGTGCCGTCAGCGGTACGAACTTCGTCGTTGCCAGCGTAGGTCTTCCGAGGATTGAGCCTAGAGAGCTCATGTGTCAGGTGATCAGATGCACCAGTGTCCATGTACCAAGTCGCATCAACGGGATAGGTTGTAGTAGACCCGTCTGTCGCGAGTGCGGCTTGCTTCTCATTGCCACAGCCGTCATTCCCAATACCCAAAAAATCTTGCTTGAAGCGGCGATGACAGCGAGCATCGAGATGGCCTTCAATACCACAGAGCTGGTAGGGCGCCTTGGCGCCACAGGCGGTGCACAACCAGGCCCGACCATGTCCGCCCGACGTGTTGGCTGGACGCGACTGCGAGGGTAGCTTGGGAGGCTGTGGAGGAGCCCCTCTGGGCGTGCGAGGCTGCTGCGGGGGGCGACCACCACCACCCCGGTAGGCAGCATGTGCCGACGAGTCGAAGGAGGGACCATCCGGGCGGCAAGCTCCGAGGCGCTGCTCCGTGTTCAGGAGACGCGCATACAGATCATGTGCACTAAGCGGATTGGTGCTATCCCGCCCTTCAACATTCTCCACAAGAGAGTCATAGTCCTCGCCAAGGGCCTTGAGGATGTACCCGATGAACTCAGAATCATGGAGAGGTTGACCGATCGAGGACAATATATCAGCCAGCTCTTTAGCCTCATTATAGTAGGCCGTCACAGATTTGTCCAACTTCTTGAGGTTGCCAAGGTTGCCAAGTTTATTGCGGATGGCCATGGACCGTGCCATGGACTGAGAGGAAAAACTGGCGTCAAGGGTACTCCATGCCTGATGCGAGGTGGCGGCGAAGAGTACCATGCCCGCCACCGTCGGCATGAGTGAAGACTGGATGGCGCTGAGAATATCCTGATCCTGCGCCGTCCATTGACGATGAGCCGGGTTCGGGAGTGCCAGAGGTGTACCATCAGGAGCAAGCACATGCACCATAGGCGGTGGGCACGGGAAGGTGCCGTCAACATAGTCGTCAAGGTAGTAGCTGCGCAATAGGGGGAGCACTTGGGCTCGCCACACCAGGTAGTTGCCGGGGTTCAGCTTGATCGTCACAAGGTGAGCCAGGTGCACCGGTGGCGGATCACGCACGGGTCCAGCCTCATGGGCGACCGAGGCAGGGGTAGCCGACGGCACATACGCAGCCGGGGACGATGCCGAGGTCGGAGGCGGGGAGTGGACGGCATATTCCATGGGCAGGGCGCCGTAGAAGAGGGGCCGCCCGTAGAGACCCGCGCCATACGATATAGGCGACGTGGCTAGGGCAGCACTTGACGCTAGAGCTTGGCCCGACAGTAGCGGCTGCCCTAGGGCAGCGGAGAACGGGGCCAGTGCGGACGTCTTTGGAGCCACCGGAGGGCAGGCCGACGCGGGGGCCGGATCAGCCACGCCGGGCGAAGGTGGGGGCGTGGAGATCGGCCCGGCCACACCGGGCAACGGTGCAGCAGCCGGTGCAGAGATCGGACCGGCCACGCCGGGCAACGGTGCAGCGGCCGGGGCGAACGGCCATGCAGCACCAGCGCGAGAGGCGGCGCCCATGTATAGGCCGACCGAGGTGGAGATCAAAGGCGGCGCCGAGCGGTGGTGGTGTGCGCCCGTCGAGCAGCGCTGCGAGGAACAACGAGACCAGGGGCCGCGACGAAGAGGAGGCCATCGCGGCAGTTGTCGAAGTGGTCGAGGCGGCGAGGAGCGCCGCGGCGGTGGCCGAAGAGGAGGAGGCGACAGCGCAGGTGTTGGCAGCGGAAGACATGACCTAACCTAGTCTGATAGCATGTGAGACAAAGGATTTGGGGAACGCACGACACCCAATAGGGTTGGCGTTTAGTTTATATTTATAGTGTACACTAGTACTAATGCCCGTGCGTTGCTACGGGACACAAATTTGCAGTGGGTCTTAAACATATTTTATTAGGATTTATTAGGACTTCCGTACACTTCAATTATTATTATCGAGTTTTGAGCTAAGGCATAATACTACTATTTCACAGGGACTTCTCCTTCATTTACCCCCTCATTGAGCAAAACATCGAAGTGTGAGACTTTGGTTTTCAGTTTTTGTCGGTACAAACATTGATCCTTTTATGTGCAAATGTCTCTGCAAGGTATCGGTGAGGTCTCGGTGAGATCCCTCCATGTGGATCATCCAAAAAAGAAACAAAAAATTATTTACAAAGAATGGTGCCTAAACAAATCTGTTGATAGAATACTGCAATATCAACAAACCAGATTGGGAACAAATCCACAACGGTAGTGAAGAAACAAAAAATCTATAATAGCCGGTGCAAAGTTCATGAAACAAAGATATTCATAAAATTGAACATATCTCAATCAATTTCACAAAATATATTCCAATGTCGTAATGAGCGCAATGATGCAGATTTCAATTTAGAAATATATTAACATGAAAGTCTCTAATACACATATATAGCAGTCGAGGCCGCTCAACATCACCCAACTCCAGTAGCTTCAGTGTTATCCCAAACTTCAAAAATATATACTGGCTTCACCTCTATTTCCACTTGCTTCTCCTCGGTGTGTGCCACTCGCTGCAACCTTCAGCTCCTGTACTGCAACTTTGTTGCTGATTTGTGTGCGGAACTTAACTTACAACAGTAAAACTGCAGACAACCTCGTAGCATTATCGATGGAGGTCATGCTAGTGCACATAACAAAATTAATGATCACCATAAGCAAAAGAGGAGAAATTTAATTGGTCAACCACAGACCTAGATCCTTCAATATTGCATGACAATGAAAAAAATATCCATATTTTTACACTCATCTTATCAATTTCCTGGCTCATCTTGTTGATTATCCGGATTGAAGTACATACCAAGTATTGTCTCCTTAACTTTTTCTTCAGAGAACCTCACTTGAGTTCAAAAATTCATGAAGTACTAAAGAGTATAGTACATCAACGCTTGGTATCGATCAAAATATGTTGTACTACACCCTAGAAATAAATAAATAGTTGAGTAAGAATACCAACAGAAATAATTTGAAATTATCTAACACCCAAGAGTACGCAATGACCAAAAAGGTGGATATAACAACGTATTGTAGCTTAAGTGTAACAATTGAATGTTAGGTCATCTATCACCGATGCTCCGGCAAAATATGAATAGTAAACAAGGTGACATCATTGATGCTTATATCAGCGGATTAAGCAAATCCAAGATAACAATCTCTGCCAAAACAGATTAAGAATGGATATGTGCATATCTCGTTTTCAAGGTACATCTCTTATTTGGTCCGGCCATCTTTTGCACAGATATAGGAGAAAAATAAAAATGCGACCAAATTTCCTTGCAACAAAAGGCATGTAAATCCAGGCATCAGCTTGCATAACTGTAAACTTTCCCGAATAGTAAAGCCCTCCAATCCAGACCTTCATCCATGAATGCAAGATATCATTACTCTTCTAAAAATATCATTACCTGGTGAGAAACTTTGCTATCCTCATCTCAATTAGCATTTGAAATCCTCCACCGAATCCTCCAAATATTCGTGCGTGCTCTCTCAACCGATGCTCTGCACCCCCTCTCCCATTACCTTGATACCTGCACTTATTTTCACAAGCGATTATTCCGATATGCGAGAACGAAAAAGGAGGTGGGACGAAGTAGACATTCGTTCCCTCACATGTTGTGCTATTCACATTTTACTGCATGACACATGGGACCAAAAACTCATATTTCCTGCTCCACATTATTCATTATTGAAAATGAGGTTTAATGGACAAAGTTTATTGGGCAGCAGGCTAAGAGTGTGATTTTGAGGGCTACCAGTGAAGTCAGGCTCATGTCAAACCGAAGACATACCTTTGAAAGCATAATCAGTTAAACATAGGACATATCTTCAGCTAAATGTTAGGATTTCATGCAGGTAGGTACATGTATTATCGACTTCGCCCATAGTGATTTTAGCTGCAAAGATTGGCCTTAATCTCTAGGATGAGAGAAGCAATAACAGTGTACCGCATATGTACACATAACAGATAGAGATGTTGCCGTGAGATACAAAACTGACAGAAAAAAGACAATAAATTTCGAGGGAAGTACCTGATCTTGTACTTTTACAAAGCATGATTATAGTTTCCAAAGTTTGTTTGCCTCTCTCCGCTAACTCGACAGTGAATACATAGATCAAGTTGGAAGAGAACCACCAATATCAA
Source organism: Lolium rigidum (assembly GCF_022539505.1). Taxonomy (NCBI): domain Eukaryota; kingdom Viridiplantae; phylum Streptophyta; class Magnoliopsida; order Poales; family Poaceae; genus Lolium; species Lolium rigidum. Next base: position 288,087,968 of record NC_061508.1, read on the forward strand.
GTTGGAAGAGAACCACCAATTCGTTAGTTCATCACATTAGCATTATTATTAACTATTGAGCCATAAATCTGGTTCTGGAGGCCTGTAATGTGAATACTAAAAATCCATAACTAACAAATTGGTTTTAGAACCCATTCCCTCCAAATCGAAGTCCCTTCGGCAACCCTTGTTGTGATACACGAATTAGAAACAACCAACTGGACAAACATTTACGATGTAACCTTAATTCTGTTTCCTTTCGCAAACTCGAGGAAATGATAACCAAGTCAGGGTAATGAAATCAAACAAAACAATAAAATCAAGGACTTCGATTTGGTGGATCTGATGTGGGGCACAAATGTTTTTGTTAAATAATTTCGAAAGGCCTCATAGAACTGTAAGTTGTAAATGCAACCCCACCAGATAGACTTCCCATAGCCGTATGCAATAACATAGATCTATAAGTTGTGAAGTAAACCTGAGCATATGTACATTCTATAGACGTATGCATAATTTATCATGCTAAACAGAGATCTACAGTAATTCATAAGATGAGGATCATGTACTAAAAATACAACTGCCTTTGAAATGATAACCAGGTCAGAATAATGAAAGCAAACAAAATGCAAGAAACAACTAAAACTTGTCAATGGATCTCTGATAAGTGACAATAGAAGCTCATAAATTGGGTCTGAATGTTGACTTCCTAACTGTATCATATTCAATATACTCTATCCTGGTTTAGAATTTGCACCGAATCTTGATAAAAAGCACAAGAGACGGAACACCACGAATTTCTCACCATCTAAAATGCAAAAAAGCATAAGCCAAGGTTCAACTATAAACCTGACCCAAATCTGTAAAATATTGCTTAACAGAGAAGTGCACAGCTAAACACCATTTTATCAGATCGCATATACCAGTCCTTGCTATACAACATATGTAAATCTACAGACCTTAATATGCATAAATAATAGATATATGAAGTATTCAGATTACCCAAAATAATAGTAAGGTGGATGACTGACTGAGAAGACAACAAATATAAAGTGCTGAGACATTCAACCACTGAGGATGACATGTATGTTGAAAAGAACACCTCACATGGTCCACCCCACGAAAAGCCGGCTCTCAACATCAAACATGCAATCACTCGTATCTTTTTGATTCTACTGTAGACTTTATAGCTACATTATAATTTATTTTCTAGTCTACATTAACTATACTCTGGACAAATATAAAGTAGTAACCAATTTGAAACTGAATTCACTCAATTAAGGAGAATACCACATAATTAACTGGAGCCTAATCGCAATTAGTGACATGTGAGTTCAGAGATTATTCATGGTTTTCCAAAAGTAAACTGAAATACAATGAGATGTATAACAACAATAACTGACTATAGTGTCGCTCTTTTTAATAAATAGTTAAAAGTATCATATCGGTAGCATGAAAAGTAGTGAGTGACTTACATCTTACACGTACATACCCTCCAATAGTTAACCAGGAGATTGGCCTTTAACAAGTTTTATTTGACAACCTCATTCAGACAACCCGCAGGACAATAATCAGTATATAATAGAGGGTATCTTGATCCTATAACCCAGAAACAGGTTATTCAAAGCAACCTGCTAGAGAGTGCCAGGAATGAAGACTTGAAGGCAAAGCCATAACCTGAATAAGTGGTCGTCACATTGTCTCATCTTAATCTCCCTAACAATATTCCATAGTTTTTTGAATCTATAACAAAGGGAAAACTTCAGAACCGGTATGCCCACCAATTGTTAGTATAAGGAGTTATATACACAAAGATTCAAAGTCCACTAATTCATCTTAATTCATGAATTATTGTGCATGTGCTTTGATATCTTAATTCATGAAGCCCATGGAGAGAACCTTAATTCATCTCAATATCAATAAAAAATAAATACCATTTGCTAGAACACAAAGAGAAAACCACCTTATATTGTCACACTTGCATGATCTCATTCCATCTCGACTTCACTGATAGCTGCTCGTATCCTTCAACAGTTGCGAGAAGTGGTGATGATAGTACATGATCTCGTTAGTGCATCATAAGATGCAGTCTCAAGAAGGTAGTTGTAGTGAGCACTTGAACTCTTGAAGCAGGTCCAAGGTCTTCTGCAAAGGAATCGTAATTTAATTATTAGACATCCTTTCGCCTCTTCAAAAGAAGCAAAAAATAAATGCATATGTAGTGTGTTGCGTCGAAAGATTAATCTGAAAATTGTCCAGTTCATCAAGGACTAAAATGATGCACAAAAGCCATGCATACACATCTATCGCTACTTCAATCTCTTATTCAAAAGTTAAGAGGTGAACAAGGAAAATAGTTGCCCTGCTATATATGTACTCGACTGGAAAAGTCTGCGTCAACAACGGAATCATTTTTTACCTTCTGCAATGGATACACCGTCCTCCTACAGGCAGCAAACCTCTTACTGTAAGGTTGAGTCCAAAGAAGGGAGATAGCAGTGCCACTGCATCATTAACAGATTCATTAATTAACTATTCGCTTCAGATGAAGCAACTGACATCTCCACCAAAAGAAAATCAATATCCATTTATTTAGCCTATGCGCGCAAGCGTTACCTTGAATCGTGCCTGGCATGGACGAAGCGGCGGCGTCCAGACTGGCGTCATGTGTTCCATGACGAGTAGTTTGGGAGGACGTGTGCTGTAAGGATCAAACAATGGTCAACCACAGCTTGTAAACCGGTGTGATCCCCAACAGTTGGAACATCTGTCGCATGACGATCACAGTCGCTTCACCGAGCAGCACCCGGCTCAGCTCCTCCTTTGATCCTACCACCTGTGGAGTTAGCAAAGATAGCGGTTAAAACCTCATGAGCTAAGACAGGTGGCATGCTTAATTAGATGCTAGTAGGCGGAAGGCGTTGGCATTTTCTCATGCACCGCGAGTGAATATAACGATAGAAATATAGACAAGTGTACCAGACAATTGGTGTAGAACCTTGTGAACATTTTAGATAGGTCGTATAGGTATTTGCACAGAATATTTATAAGGAGTTCAGTGCAGGCCTCTTCAACAACCTGAAACAGATAGCAACACATAAATCAATTCAAAACAGGACCATTCCTAATTAAGCCATGTCATCTTAACAATATGTCAGATTAAAGTTTAGCTGATTCTGAGATAGTCCATTGAATGATTAAATTTAGTTAATAGTGTCAATTGTACCTCTGCAAAGCGGATGGCCAAGAGAGCTGTTCCAATTCTAAGAAAAAAACCGCAATTCAATCCGTGTCTGATGGCCAAAATTATTCATGCTGAAACTTTCTAGAATTGACAGCATTAGCACATAAATTTAACTCCCTACAATGGAGCAAGCATGAGCATGTGTATACGGAAGATAGACAGCAGTAACTACTAAAAGGAGTAAGCAAAAAAAGATGGCCGGGTTAGAAAGCACATATTAATAGGATTTCCATTCATGCAAAAGAATGGTCATAAAACTATGGCAGTAACAGAAAACACAAGAACAAAGATTGAATACAGAGTATATATAGTGTAAACAAATATGCTACTGCGGCAGCTGATAACAGAAAAATGGTGAAGAGTGCAAAGGCGAAATAATTCAATACATAAACTGAAGTCTGGAAGACGTTTGTGCAAATGGCTGCAATAATAAACACAATATTACCTCGAGGGTGGCTTGGTTCCAGCAGGAGTTCATTCACCAGGAACTTTCATGTACTTGTCAAATTTATCAAACATATTAACCTGTAAATACTTGTCAAAGCAGTGTGTTATGCACCGGACATCTTGGCAATATCACAAACACTTAGCCTGCAGGGAGGCGAAGTAGTCATGCATGTAGAAATTAGAAAGGAAGGGAGGCAAACATGGGAAGGAGCAGGAGAGCACGATGCTAGAGAGGAAGAGGGCGTCAGTGGCAGGGAATTCCGCGCGTGGAGCGCAACGGCTAAATCCAGACTACCGAAGTATGCGAGCATGGCGTTGTTGTGGCGGCGGCGTGGTGCTGCAGGGCAGTCCGTGCGTGGAGCTCGAGGACGGCGGCCGCGGCGTCCAGGCCCGCAGGGTGAGGGCCGGGGCGACGCCATCCAGGCCGACATGGGTCGATGCAGTGCAGTCCGCTCATGGAGCTCGAAGGCGGCTGCGGCCAAGCCTGTAAGGCGGGGAGCGACGCCATCCAAGACAGCATGGAGGATGTGCGAACACGTTCAGGGCTTCGAGGTGTGCGGGGGTGTTGGGGAGGGGAGGACGGCGATGGGGATGGTGGCGTCGTTGGGGGAGGTAGGGGGCCGGTGGACTGGAGGTCCTCCAAGCTCCGCGGGAGCGGGAGGCGGCGGAGGGTGATCGGCGGCAGGAGCTGCGCTCGGGTCATAGAATTGGGCAGGGCGAGGAGCGAGGGTTTCGGGTGCCAGGGTTTCCGTTCCACTCGAGGTAGGTTGGCTTTGGCCCAGTTAGGCCCACGCGGGGTGACAGAAACATAGCGCAGGTAGATTGACGACGAAGAGTTGACGACGAAGAGGTGACGTATTGGCAGAATAAGGAACCACTTCCTCCTTTTTAAGTAGTGTAGAAGAGTTACAAATACATTACAATATATATAACGGAAGCTATTGTATATATAATCTAACATACTCCCACTCATCCTAATTTATATATTATTAATCAAATTTATGATTAAACTATTTCCTTAAACTAGACCTAATAAGCTTGTATGAGGGGAGTAGACACACGGCGGCATCTCTCTCCATACGCTTAAGGATGGCAATGGGCAGGGTATGGGCAGGGTAGAGCAATACCATACCCATACCCGTATAGAAAATGGGTATAAACTTCTACCCATATTCGTACCCATGGGTATAAAACTTTACTCATACCCATACCCGTCGGGTACCCGGTGGATAGGTTAAATTATACACAAATCAATACAATTTTACATTTATCGATAATAAATTTTATTAAAAAAATTAATTATCTCAACTCAATAATAGGTAGTTGAGTACATAGCAATTCATATAATATAAAAATCAAATTCTCATATTCTAACTCATAAGTCAACAAAAAATAGGTGTGTCACTGATACGTCCAAAACGTATCTACTTTCCCGAACACTTTTACTATTGTTTGCCTCTAATTTGTATATTTTGGATGCAACTAACACGGACTAACGCTGCTTTCAGCAGAACTGTTCTGGTGTCTCGTTTTTGTGCAGAAATCCAACTTTCAGGAAAATCCTCAGAATTTATGCAGAAGGTCCTATTTTCCCGAGAATATTGGCGGAGCCGAGAGGGCGAGCCAGGTGGGGCCCGAGGGCCCCACACACTAGGCCGGCGCGGCCCAGGAGGGGCCCGCGCGGCCCTAGTGTGTGGCGGCCTCGGTCGGCCCCCGACGCCCTCCTTCGGACTACTTATTGCCTTCGACCTAAAAACGCACGGGAAGAAGTCGAAGTCGCCAGAAACCCTCCAGAACGCCGCCACATCGCGAAACTCCGTCTCGGGAGCCAGAAGTCTCCGTTCTGGCACTCCGCCGGACGGGGAATTGGAGGAGATCATCGCCAGCATCACCACCGACGCCTCTCCATCGACCAGCCATGTTTCCCCCATCCATGTGTGAGTAATTCCCCCGCCGTAGGCTGAAGGGGATGGTAGGGATTGGATGAGATTGGTCATGTAATAGTATAAGATTGTTAGGGCATAGTGCCTAGTGTCCGTAATTGGTACTTTGATGATATTGTTGCAACTTGTTATGCTTAATGCTTATCATTAGGGCCCGAGTGCCATGATCTCAGATCTGAACATGTTATTATTTCATCATGATATTCATTGTTTATGGTCTTACCTGCAAGTTGTATACACATGTCGCTGTCCGGAACCAATGGCCCCGAAGTGACGTAAATCGGGACAACCGGAGGGGATGGTAGTGATGTGAGGATCACATGTGTTCACGGAGTGTTAATGCTTTGCTCCGGTACTCTCTTAAAAGGAGTACCTTAATATCCAGTAGATTCCCTTGAGGCCCGGCTGCCACCGGCTGGTAGGACAAAAGATGTTGTGCAAGTTTCTCATTGCGAGCACGTACGACTATAATTGGAACACATGCCTATTGATTGCTTTGTACTTATACACCGTTTTATTATTATCTGGCAAATGCCCCGCTTGATTGTTACATGAGTTTCTCTCATCCATGCAACGCCCGTTATCCGTCCCCGTGCCTACGAGTATTTTAATCCCGCTGTTTACTATAATCACTACTCGCTGTCTCCGTTACTCTGCTGCTGTTATTTCACTATCGCTACTCGCTATAAAACTGTTACTATCGATAAACTCTTGCGAGCAAGTCTGTTTCCAGGTGCAGTTGAATTGACAACTCCGCTGTTAAGGCTTTCAAGTATTCTTTGTCTCCCCTTGTGTCGAATCAATAAATTGGGTTTTACTACCCGCGAAGACTGCTGCGATCCCCTATACTTGTGGGTTATCAGTCACCTAAGATGTGACAATAAACGGGCAGGATATGGGTTTACCCATGGGTACGAGGCTATACCCGTGCCCTGCCCATGACTTAAAGGGCAGGGTATAGGTACTACACATGGGCAGAAAAGTGTACCCGTACCTTGCCCATGCGGATACGATACCTGTGGGAACTAGTACCTTGCCCATGCGGGTACGATACCCGTGGGTACCCGTACCCGTGGGTAAAATTGCCATCCTTAGAGCATCTCCAGCCGCGTCCCCCAAAGGGATTTGGGGCGCGCCGGGCTAAAAATGCGTTCCAGCCGCGTCCCCCAAAGCCCATTTTTGTCCGGCGCGCCCCCATACGGTGTCCGGCGCCCCGAGCCCGTCCCCGTCCCACAGGGGACGCTCCAGGCACGCCGGACACAACGAAAAGCGAGGCAAACCGACGCGGGCCCGACGAGTCAGCGGCTCGGAAGCTCAGCCGCCGCCTACGTAGCGACGGTGCAGTTGCCGGGAAGCGGAACCGTCGCATTGGCAACCGCGTCGACGACGCGGCAACCGCCGGAATGGAGTCGGGACTCCTCGGAAGAGCAACCGCTGGTCTTTTCGACTTCGCGCCGCCGATCATCCGCGCTCAATAAGACCCGTACGTCGGCGCTATTGGATCTTCACCGGCCGCATCCGACACCTCCAGCCGACGATGAGCTACATCTCCGAGCTTCCGTCCGACACCTCCGGCGAGGGAAAGCTCGCTGGATGGCGCCATTGGTGGGAGAAAGCTCCGACGCCCAGCCAGCCGACGACGATTCCTTCCCGCCACTTGACAGCGCGGAGGAATGGCTGGGCGTGGAGGAGGACGCGGAGGAAGAAGGGTCAGAGGAGGCGGCGGTGGCCCGTGCGAAGGCGGACGCGGACGCGAAGGCCAATACCGCCAAGGACAAGGCCAAGACCAAGGCGCAGCCGGCGAGCACCGGCGACAACGAGGACTCCGACGCGTCGGCCGACACCGCCTCTTCGGAAGAGGTGACGAGCAGGAAGCGCCACCGTGACGATGACGACGAGGCGGGGCCATCATCGAAGAAGAAGTAGTAGTTTAAAATAATTTGTATGTAATTTAATTATGTTTTTTCAAAGTTTTATATGTATTTTGTTTATGTTGAACCGATTTGAATATTAGTAAAGAGTTTTATTCTATCTATTTAAATTACTTTTAATGTTTGGGAGCGGCGATTGGGGGACGCGACTGGGGAGCGACGTTCCCCAAAGGCGACACGAACAAAACACGTCCCCCAAACGCTCGATCCGGCGCGGTTTGAGGGACGGTTTGGAGGACGCGACTGGAGATGCTCTTATAATTAACACTCCCTAGTTACGATTAGATGTGCAACAAGAAAAAATCTTGGACGGACCGTGGCAAAACACGGATATCCGTACGGACTACGGAGTTGTCCACAAAGACCAGGGTCAAGGTAAGACTCGGTGTCAGCGTCGAGACGACGCTACTCATTTCCGTTGCGTCCTCAACCTTGCACGTACGGGTCGCGTGTGCGTGCGGTGGGACATAGCTTAGATCCCAAGCTAACCACCGACCGTTACACACACGGACGGCCAGGATTAATGTGTACGTTCGCATCGTGCGGCGCAAATTATCCGCTTAGGTCTCAAGCTACACCATGGCGGCAACCGGCAACCGGGGCTTGCGTAAACGGCGCCATATATAAGCGTCGGCCGCGGGCGTCCCCTCTCACCGAAATCCTCAAGCCCATCGCTCTCCGATCCCGTCTCCAACCCGCCGACGCTAGACCGTGCTCCTCGTTTCTGGTCCGGCGACTCGCTCCGGAGGTTTCGATTCCAATGGTGCGTGGATTTCTTCGATTTCCTTCTTGTTTAGGTCTCAAATTTCGAGGCGGTTCTCGGCTGCCGTTCTAGATTGACTGATGGATTTCGATTCTCGTTTCCGACCCAACGCAGGCTCTCCCCGGCACCCAGGCCGTGGAGTACCCCAGCTTCAAGCTCGTCCTCGTCGGCGACGGCGGCACCGGCAAGACCACCTTCGTCAAGAGGCACGTCACCGGGGAGTTCGAGAAGAAATACGAACGTAAGTCATGAACCTGCCTGTTTACGTCTCTAGTCTGCTGGCTCTTTCGGACCTTGGTCGCGTCTCGTGTTTCTGTAGATGACGTGCGTCTTGTTCTGCAGCGACGATCGGCGTGGAGGTGCGGCCGCTGGACTTCCAGACGAACCGCGGAAGGATCAGGTTCTACTGCTGGGACACGGCCGGGCAGGAGAAGTTCGGCGGCCTCCGCGACGGATACTAGTAAGACCCTGCTTCGAATCAACTCAACTAGCTAGCTGCAATTATCGATAATGAATCTGTTATGAGACGAGTGCTACTTACGCTCGATCTTGGTTCAGATGTTTCAGTAATATAATCTCTTAGTACCTACATACTTGACGGGGTTTCGAAATTTCTGGTCTAGTAACTTAGTACTAAGAAATAATCATGTTGGTCACGGTGACGTATTTGAATCCTGCATTTTTGGCTTTATTTGTCGTACTCTATGCCTCCGATTTTATATCGAATTGATCACTTGGATTAGTTGCTAGAAACAAGTAGCCCAAGTTCTTGATGAATTTTGGTTGATCTCTTGGTGCACTGTTGATTATTCATACTAGTAAGCTCATAAATGATATTTAAACGGATGCTGAGTTGGTATTTACAAGATACAGTACTTGCAAACAGTCTGCCTGCTTCAGAACACTGATATTTTACTGATGACCCCAAACATCGGTAGTACTTAAACAGTTGCAGCACCTAGAATTGACTAGATTACATGTAAGCACCTTTCGTACATAGGAGCTTGTGATTTTCAGAAAAGCAACTAATTAAGATGCCATGATCAACAGACACAATGGTTCATGTCTTGTACTGCTACTTTTTTGGCTTGTGCACATTGAGAGATTGCATTCTTACCTTTTCTCCTTTTGTTTTTCAGCATCCATGGCCAGTGTGCCATCATCATGTTCGATGTCACCTCCAGGCTCACCTACAAGAACGTTCCCACCTGGCACAGGGACATCTGCAGGTAAAAATTCTGCTCTCCCAGAATATCTTCAGTCTCCACCTAGCATTTGCTTATTTCAACAATTCTCCTAAAATTGACCTGACACATCTACTGAATAATTTGTTGCAACCTGCAGGGTTTGTGAGAACATCCCAATGGTCCTGTGCGGCAACAAGGTGGACGTGAAGAACCGACAAGTGAAGTCCAAGATGGTGACCTTCCACAGGAAGAAGAGCCTCCAGTACTATGAAATCTCTGCCAAGAGCAACTACAACTTCGAGAAGCCTTTCCTCTATTTTGCGAGGAAGTTCTCAGGGTAACTAATTTCCGCTGCACCACACCACCTTAACTGTTTGAATGCTACATAGATTCTCCTTCAATAAAAAAGAAATGCTATGCTAATTCTGAACAATAAGGAATATAACATCATTCTGAACAATCAACACAATAATGATATACGGATGTGATTGCAGGGACATGAACCTCCGGTTTGTCGAGGAGTTGGCCCTCAAACCTGCTGAAGTCACTGTCGACCTCGTCGCGCAGAAAAAGTGAGTGGAAGCAATACTCTGAAGACTCCTGCTTATACTTCCTCTACTGAAACTGCATGCTTTGTGATGTTGCCTTCCTCCTCTGATGCTGAAGAACTTTTTTGTGTGTGCAGGATTGAAGCAGAGATAGCAGCTGCGGCGGCAATGCCCCTCCCGGATGAGGATGATGAAAACATCATGGACTGAGCTGATAGATCGGAGGCTGTACCTAGTTCAGTTGAAAGCATACATATGATTTAGAATTAGAACTCTTTTGAGAAGTGAGATATCTGTGTCCGCAGTCAGACTTTCTAGTAGGCGTTTGATGTAGCTGGTTTGTGCGACAGTTCGTGTTTTGGCCGTAGTACTTGATATGAGCTGAGATATCTTTGTCAAGTGCTTGAGAAAACAGAACCAATGGGATGGTTAATCAGTTTCGTTATCATTGCCAATGTGTTGCCTTTTCCTACTTCCCCTATTTTCGGTGCTGTTAAGACAAAATGAACAGAGTGTCTCCGTGCAAGGGCATAGCTTTTTTTTTTTTTTTTTTTTTTTTTTGAGAAACGACATGGCACTTTATTCATTCATAACAAAGTGTCTGATACAAAGACCATCAGGTGTTTGATCAAACCAAACCCGACGTCCCAAACCGCTGGATGTGGCGGAGCGTGCCAGTCTATGAGCCTCTTTATTTGACTCCCTACTCTCATGTCTAAACGAAGCCAGCGGTAAAGAGTTTGCTGCTTCCTTAATCTCATCAATAACTACACTAAAACTCCCAGCAAAATTGCTGTGGATAGCGTTGACGACTGTCAAGCAATCAGACGCAACCGTTACACGATCCGCCATAAGATCATGAGCCAGCGCCATGGCCTCCCGACAGGCGATAGCTTCCATAGTCGCCGGGTCCGTGATCCCTTCCAGCGTCAGAGTTGAGGCACCCATGAAATCACCCGCCTCACCCCTGCAGATCACAGCTACAGCGCCTCCCGGAGAAGATTTCCGCATCGCTGCATCCACATTTAGCTTCACGCAACCCGGTGCCGGTGGTATCCACCTCGGGTGCACCGGCTTCGGAGCTCCCTTCTTCCCTCACTCGGCTTCGGATAGCCAGGTCCCTGAGGAATCCTTCGATGAAAAGATGGGTAGAGAGGGGGCTTTGGTAAACCTCCTCATATATAATTTTCCTCTTCGCATACCATATCGCCCACATCGTGATGGCCACGCGGGTAAAATCGTCCTGCGAGAGTGTCTCCGTCGTCTCCGCTAGCCACAATCTAGCCACTGGAGTGTCAGTCTTGGACAGGTGCTCCACAACACCTTCATCAGCCAAAGCCCAAACACACCGTGCTGCTGCGCAGTCAATAAGGGAATGGCGCCAGGAATCAGCCGCCCCGCACAGGCAGCATGCACTCGACGTAGCCATATTCCGTCGACAGCGAACATCCGCCGTAGGGATGGATTGGTGCGCCAGCCGCCATAAGAAGACACGTATTTTGGGGGGCACATTTGCAGACCATAGTCGGCGCCATGCCATACCGTCCCTCCCGGTGTCTGAGTTTGCACTTCGCCCATCAAGCCAATCCTCCCTTCGCTTCTTCGTACTGACAAGGAGGTGATACATTGACCTCACAGTCAAAACCCCTTTCTTATCATAGTGCCATGCCCATCTGTCCTCGAAACGCCGGGTTGACAGAGGTATGATTTTTATCACCTCCACATCCATGGGAAGGAACCATGTACGGAGTAGCTCGGTATTCCACGTCGCATTCGTGGCGTCAATGAAGCTAGACACCCGCTCCGGGGGATCTCCGACAGCCTCGAGGCGAGCAAGGGGCCTGAGCATATGATCACGCGGCAACCAATTTTGGTTCCATGCATGCGTATTCTCCCCCGAGCCGATCCTTCTAATGAGGCCTTGCTTCATGGCATCTCTTCCCTCCACTATCGCCCTCCAAACCTGAGATGGGTGAGAGCCAAGGTGCGCCTCCAGGAAATCAGAGGCTGGGTGGTACACCGCCTTCAGAATACGAGAGCTCAAGGCAGCCGGGTTCTGAAGTATGCGCCAGGCTTGGCGCGCCAACATGGCCAAGTTGAAAATCTCGATGTCGCGGAAGCCCATTCCCCCGGAAAATTTAGGGGAGCACATTGTTTCCCATGACACCCAGCAGGTCTTCCGTTTCCCATCCTTGCTACCCCACCAGAAGCTCCTGAGCATTGCATTGATAGCTTGACACAGGCCTCTAGGTAGCTTGAAGCAAGACATGGAGAAAATTGGGATCGCCATAGCCACAGCCTTGATAAGAACCTCCTTCCCCGCCGTAGCTAGAAGTTGTTCCAACCATCCCTGTATCTTCTTCCACATGCGATCTTTCAGATACTTGAAAGCACCATTCTTGGACTTCCCCACATCAGATGGCATACCCAAATACTTCTCATTAAGGGTCTCATTAGGGACGTTCAGAATGTTTTTTACCGACTGTCTTCTATGCAAGGGCATAGCTAGTCGGCAAAATAGCAGTAGCAGATAAGCCCGCGTAATAAGCACCTACGGAGTACATAGCAGCCAGACGGGCCGAGCCATGAAATTTGCGACCCTGGCTGCAATTCGCGCTACTTTCTCTAGTAATACGTTATGCTGGGCTGGTACCGAGCAGCCCACATCATGCATTCCAGGTCGGGCTCTGCTGCCGGCTGAGGCGAACGTCACTTTACTTGCTGCATATCATCCCTTAAAAAAAGTCCATCTAGCTATTAATTATCATTATTGACAGTAAAAATTACATACAGATTTTTTGATCTCCTATGACGACTACAAGCATTGGAGCGAGCTGAAGCCGAGCCGCCATCATTGCTTCTCCATCACCTGAGATGTGCAAATTTTGTCGTCGTAGAGCTTGTTGTAGCAGACAGACGAGAAATTGTTCTGCTAAAACTCCAGATAAATAGTGTATTCGAGAAGCAACCATCACGGAAAGATAAAAACCGTAGATCGGAAGAGCCAGGAATGAAACCAGAACAACGAATGCGAGAGCCGAATAGATCCCATGAGATTCCACGTGTGCATCACTGAAGAGATGTCACCACCAGCTCATCATTTCGAAGAAGCTAGTGAAAGAAAATTTAAGTAAGGAACCGAAACTCTTGTGCCCACGAATGACCGGAATCCGTCGCACCTTCAAGGCCTAAAAGACCATGGGAGGCAGGGTGGACTGACATCGGGGTTGGTGGAACGATACATTTTCTAGATGGGAGTGTTTGGGTTGACAGAAACGCTACTCGAAGGTTTTGCTCTTAATAATATAGTCTCAAATAAATATGATTTCAGATTTTTGCTATTTCACCGTTTGATTTACCTGTTGATTCATGCATCAGGACTCATGAGTGATGATTGCGTTGCCAGTTGCCACCGTGATTTTTTCGTTTTGCAAGTGGAATCGTAACTAGAAAAAATGTCCCCCGCAGTTGGATTTCATGCGATACACGAGATTCATGGGCGAGCTTCACAACAGCCGGCTAGACGGACAAGGTAGTGGACAGTTAGACACAGGTCACACACGTACGTACGATGGTGGGCTAGGATGCGCACGGCACCGTCGCCGAACTGCCTGCCGTGGAGACGCGGGACAGAGGGAGCCACCGGAGATGGCGGCTGTCCCATGTACGTGTGGAGGTGGGGCTAGTCGGATCGACCTAGACCGATCAGATCGCGATCGAGCAGCGCAGATTGGGCGTGTACTTATGGTGCAAGTCATGGTCATTCCTGGGCTCCATCTGCCGGTTGGTGAACACAGCGTCGACCGACCTCCCACTCATCGATCGCATGAACGAGAGAAAATACATGCATGGTCAGATAAGAGGCCACGTCCACACGCGAACACGCCTGTTCAATCTGTTAAGTCTGCCCGTCCGCCTAGCACTCTGTCTTCTCGTCTTGACAGGACGCGTACCTCAGTTCAAACGTACATACCGGAAAAAAAGTTGTGATCCACGAGGCGCACACATCTCGCCTGCATGGCCACCAATTAACGCTGTCACACACACGCGATATCGATCTCATGCGTACCGCTGCAAGCTCAACATACGATCTGCGGATGGCCGGCGTCTTTGTTACTGTCCCCTGAAAGCCATTGCCATTTTGCTGTCGTCCGGCAACTCCAAGAAAGAAAGGCGATCGCGCACATTGCGTGTCTCGCTGCCGCGGCAGGTATGTTACCACTAGTGGAAAATAGGATGTCGCGGGTGGTAAGGCCCTTTTGTCGCGGGCGGCCATCCGCGACAACGAAGGCGCGATAAAAGGTCCACCTTTTATCGCGGGTCTCTTACCACCCGCGACATATGGTCGACCACGTGGCAGGCTCTTTTGTCGCGGGCGGTATTACCACCCGCGACAAAAGGACCTCTACGTGGCGCACGCACAACGCTGCTGCTTTAGGGTTTGAGGGGTGCAGCCCCCCCCCCCCCCCGCCACCGACCACCTGTTATTTCATTTTTTCATTCGAAAATAAAAGTTGGATATATTTGTACGCTACTAGATCAGTGGTACACGTTCATTCATTATATATATATAGATCGATCAAACAAATATTGGAAGCAAAAGTCGATTCCCCTTACATGTAGATTCCCCTTACATATATATATATATATATATATATATATATATATATATATATATATACATACATTTAGCTCACGATCGACAAGCGGTACTAACGACCGTCTATTTGGAGGTAGAGCATCTATTTGGACTAAACAAGCCTTTGTTGTTTAGTACTTCTTTAACCAAAAGTCCCGCCAGTTCCTCCGCAATTCCTAGTAGGTGTTCCTTTGGTTGGAGTCCGTCCCGCATGTAGTCGACCTATATACGAAAATGAGATGAGTATGACTATATCAATCTTGATAACGAAATATTGACGATAATAAATAAAGTTTGTGAGTGTTATTGCTTACGTTGAATTTATTTTTGTTCTCGCGTCTCGGTGGTTAACATGCGAATGGACTCGCAAACGTAGTATCCACATAGATTCGTCCCTTGTGGCTGCCGAGGGCACGGTACAGGAGTAAATGTTAACTTCTCCGCCCGGTACCGTCCTTACGATGTCTCTTGAAAGCGGTCCAAGCCTCTGCCGAGCAAAAGAATGATTGAATGAGTGGATAATTAATTGATATCTCACGAAAGATATAGCGCGGCGATGAAGGAAATTACACTTGGAGCAACTTCGCAAGTCGTGGAACCCGTCCACGCCTCTACTCGGTGGGTCTCTTACTTCAACTATTCCCTTATCGGGTTGAATGTCTAGTAGAATCCAATGGAAGCTGCACATGTTATGTATATACGTCGGGAATTACACTTAACATCGAGTAAGAAAAATTGAATGTGCATAAAAGATCATTAAGACTCTCACTCGTAGTTGTTAGGAAACAATATTGAATCACGAAATATTGCTCCCCAAAAACCTTAGTAGGTTTCCCCCGTGTCTTGGGCATTATGCTTTACCGTTTGAACATGTACTTTATCTCGGGTCAACAAACCCAATATTGATAATATTATTACTTTTGCATTCACCGATCTTCGATCCGCATAATAGAGAACACATAAGATATAATGAGTATATGCAATGAAAACGAACATGAACTGAATGAAAATGAACTTATATGTAGTTAACAACTTACAAGCAATAGCAACTCATGAGAGATTTGTCGAGAGCTTCTAAATTGAATAACTCGCCGGAGTTCATTCATCTCAATATGGATCTCCTCCTTTCGGTAGTAATATTCCCATGGTATAGTCGCCACGATGTACATTATGTTCTCCTTGCATGCATCAAGGTACCACCGATGCAAATTTCGCATATGTGTTGGCGGTTTATGCAGCTGCTCCAGTGCTGACCAAGTCGGCCCCGTAGACAAATTTAGGAGCTATATCAGCAGTGGGTAGTGCAGCATCTCGCCGCATACATCAATTCCTCCACGGTAACGTTACGTGGCAGCCGCTAGCCTTGCAGCCTTCTTCCATATCGAAATCACCATGTTCCGGCTGGTACACCTTGGGAACATTGAACACTTTGAGTGCTGGAATCGATTGTTTGGGCTGATCTCCGAGGAGGGAAACTTCCTTGCTCTTTTTGCCTTTTGTCGTTTGCTTGGCCTTGAGGGGTGCACTTGTTGAACTTGACTTCTTCTCGGCTGCACTTCTAGCCGATGATTTGCTCGTGCTAGCAATATCCTTCTTCTTAGCCTTGTCATCCTTGTTCTTCTTAGCCTTTTCATTCTCCCTCTTGTCATCAATTACCCTCTTAAGGTGGCGTGTATTGTCATCCTTCTTCTCGTGTAAGTCATATTGCGATGGTGTGTTCAGAAAAGAAGTAGCATATGCTATTTGATTCTCGGTGTATGGCTCTGGCGCTGGAGGTTTTGGCTTAGAAAATGCTCATAGTTGTATTTCGCAACAATGGCCTCATTTTCCTCTGCAGTACGATCGTAAGGACGGGGGGGGGGGAGGAACCTTTGGTACTTTTGGGAGGGGCGACATCTTGCGGACAGGACTCTTAAAACGCTTCCGGCTGGGTGCATTCCGAGTCTTAGTGGGCGGAGGCGGCGGCGCTGGAGATGGAGATGGACTACGGATGTCGTGGTCGACGTCGTACCCATGGGGTGATGGTGGCGACATGTGATCAGTAGGAGGAGGTGATGGTGGCCCGCGATCACCCGGAGGAGGTGATGGTGACTCGCTCGGACGACCGGTACTAGGGGCTACCCAGCTCGGCGGCCTGATGTTCTTCTTTTCCCAGAGAATGATTTCTCCGAGCACCTCTCTGAGTGTAAGCCCCCCATCACCTCCAGGGATTTCGAGCTCCAATATCTCCCACGACGGTACAACTGAATCCACCCCGACACGAGCATAGCCAGCTGGAATCTGATTGCCATGCCATGTTGCCGGCTCACCTTCGTGTCCAAATGCGGGTAAGACATAGCCGACCGCCACCTTAACGATACATGTTCCCGAACACCACATAGAGATCACAAGGTGTTTGCTCCTTGATTCCATCCACGGGGTCGCCAGGACCGGCATCTATCATCCATTTAGGAGGGGCCTCCGAGTCGGCCACGCTCGCTGTCTCGTCGCCGAGATATGCCGCGGTATTATCCGGTCGGCGCCGTCCTTTTAGTTCATTTATCTCCAACCGCTGCCGCTGAATCTCCCGCTGCTGCTGGTCAAGTCGGCGTTGGAACTCGGCCATCCGGTCATTCTGCACCTCCAGCTCACGTTGTTTAGCTCTCGCTCGGCTTCTATAAGTCTCCGCGTCGGCCGGAAACCCAAGCGACCACGGAACACTAGGGCCGAAGCCTCTTGTTCGTCCTCCCTTCTCAGGATTACCGAGGACAAGTGTCAGCAAGTCTTTCTCTCTATCGGGAGCAAACTTTAGTTTTCCCGCATTTATATATGTCGTCACGGCAATCCATTTTTCCTTGGGTACCCTAACCCTCGCTCGTCACTTTCAACAATGTTCCCTCGTCTTCATGTCATACTCACAACCATGCGCGAGGAACCAATTTCGAGCCCTAATGTCCCATCCTTCTCGCGTGGGTTCGGAGTGATCCCCTTCGGCTCCATCTCAGCCTCTTGTGCATCCCACTTACGCATGGCTACTTCGTAGCCCCTCGCCCCGTATGATGGTGATATTTCTTTTCGCTTGCATTCTTCTTGTTTTTCTTGGACAGGTTCACAGCTCTCCTCTCGATTCTTTGTACTTCACAAATTCTTCCCAATTATGCTCCTGCTTCGCTAGGTAGTTCTCGAATAATGGAGGCTTCTTCTCTTTCTTATAAGCTTTCCATAACCGGTTCTTATACGCTCGGAAAAGTTCCCCCATCTTCTTAAGAGCCCATTTCTTCACTAGCGCCCTCTGCTTGGCATTCTCACAGTCCGATCCCAAATTTGGCAAAGTGAAATGTGACATGAGGTCGTCAAAAGTGTGTTCTTGTACCTATCGGCAACCCGATCTTCGGACACATTCTTGGTCTTGTTCCATTCTCTAACAAGTGATCGGATATGATCTCTAACCACAACTCCGCACCGATTCTTAAATGTCACTCCGACACTCGCGGGTGCCACAGAGTTGGCCTTCCGGTGATATAGCTTCAATGTTGAAGTGGTCTTTTTTGCCCAGTCTCTTTGCCGGGCTTCGTTTCTCCAACTTATCTTCGGAGGCCTAAGAGAATAAAAATCAGTTAATTTATATACATATGTACATATAGAATTCCATTAATGCCTCAACTGATCGTATATACCTCGTCATTACCGGAGCCGTCGGCTTCTCCATGATCACCGGAGCCGTCGGCTTCTCCATCACCGGAGCCGCCGGCTTCTCCATAATCACCGGAGCCGTCGGCTTCTCCATCACCGGAGCCGCCGGCTTCTCCATCACCATCGCGGATTATGTTCTCGAAAATGTCTTCCTGTTCCAAGTCCCATTCGAATTGATCCATTGTTTCTGCAAAAAATTAAATCGATAAGTACATGTTCTAACCCTAACCCTAATCTAACACTAACCAAACCCTAACCCTAGCTAACCAAACACTAACCTAACCCTAACACTAATCGGCGTCGGTGGTTTTCGCGAGAGGGAGAGAGAGGTGTTTGCGAGAGGGAGAGGGCCGGTGGCGGCGAGTGTTGTTCGCGAGAGGGAGAGGGGTGTCGGCGAAGTGTTGTTCGCGAGAGGGAGAGGGGTGTCGGCGAGTGTTCGCGTCGGTTGTTCGCGAGAGGGAGAGGGGGTGTCGGCGAGTGTTCGCGAGATGGAGAGGGAGTGTCGGCGAGTGTTGTTCGCGAGAGGGAGAGGGGTGTCGGCGAGTGTTCGCGTCGGTTGTTCGCGAGAGGGAGAGGGGTGTCGGCTAGTGTTCGCGAGATGGAGAGGGGTGTCGGCGAGTTTTCGCGAGAGGGAGAGCGGTGTCGGCGAGAGTGTTTGCGTCGATTGTTTACAAACTAACTAATATAAAATTTAAATTAATACAAAATTTAATCTAACTAACTACAAAATTTGAATTAATACAAAATTTGAATGAACTATGTACAAAAATTTAAACTAACTAACTAATACTAAATTTAATCTAAATACTAATACTAACTAATACTAACTAACTAATACTAACTAATAATAACTAACTAATACTAACTAAATTTAATCTAAATACTAATACTAACTAACTAATACTAATTAAAACTAAATACTAATGCTAACTAAACTAAACTAACTAACTTAATAAAAAATTTAATAAAAAACTTAAAGAAAAAAAAAGGCCGGGCATGGCGCCGGCGCGGCACGCGACAGCGCGCGCGCGGGCGGCGGAGGGTGGCGGCTACCCGTGGCGCCGAGGGCGGCGGCGGCCGGGGTGCCCTGCGGGCGGCGGCGGCCGGAGTCGCGCGCGTGTAGATCGAGGCCGCGCGCGCGCGCGTAGGCGGCGCGGATGCGGAGGCGGCGCGCGCAGAGGGCGGAGGCGGCGCAGACGGCGGGGGCGGCGAAGAGGCGGTGGCCGGAGGCGAAGAGGCGGCGGCCGGAGGCGAAGAGGCGGCGGTCGGAGGCGAGGAAGATGGCCGGCGGCGGCGCGGTGAAATTTGGCAGCCCGGCGGCGCAATTTCTCTAAGGGAATGGCCTCCGGGTGTCGCGGGTGGGGCTCCGCCCGCGGGGTTAGGTATTTATACCTAACCCCTTTTGTCGCGGGTCGAGCCACGACCGTGATAGGCGCCCCTTTATCGCGGGTCGTGCCACCACCCGCGATAAAAGGGGTCCTTTATCGCGGGCCGTGGCTCGACCCGCGACAAAAGGGGACGAGCTGATCCGTGGCACAGCCCATCCAACGGCTCGGCCGTTTGAATCCAACGGCCTAGAGCCGTTGGATGGGCTGTGCCACGGATCAGCTCATCTCACCCTCTTCACCCCTTTTCTTTTTCTATTTTAAATTAATAAAACTATTATTTCAATAACTTTTGAATGGTAACTCAAATACAAATGTTTTATATATGAATATTGATCAGAAAAGCTAATGAACATGAATATGACATCCATATACCTATTCCACGTGCCGCCGTGCCACACGTGTCGCGTCCCCGTGCCACGTGTCGCGTCCCGTCGACGCCGTCGTGCGACGTGTCGCCACCGCTTCCACGTGCCTCGCCCCGCCGACGCCGGCGTGCGACGTGTAGCCACCGCTTACACGTGCCATGCCCCGCGTGCGCTATATAGAGCGATGAGTGCGGGCGCAACCACACGTCGCCACCGCCTCCGCTCATTCATCTCCGGGATGCCTCCACGTCGTCGAGGGGCATCCGGTTTCCGTGGCGTTCGAGTGCGTCCGAGCGGTAGGTTCACCGCCGAGATACGCGCCGGTGGCTTCCGCCTCACCCTCGGCACGTACAACACGCCGGGAGCTGGCGGCGCGCGCTTACGACGCGGTGGCGTGACGCTTCGGCGGCCGGGGCACGACATGAACTTCCCGGATGTTGAATCGCTAGAGGAGGCGGAGTTCCTCGCGCCACCGCTGTGCCTGGTCGACGACGAGGACCGTCGCCGGCACCGCCAGGTGCAGCGCAGGATCGCCATCGCCGAGCGCGACGAGCAGTTGATGCGCCAGTGGAGGGCGCAGTCCCCCGACGCGTTCTTTGCTAACCTTAGGGCACAACGCAGGTCCAACAGGCGCCACCGTCGGGCCATCGCCGCCTTCGAGCTCGAGAACCCGAATACAACTTGGACCGAAAACGACCCTCGGTGGGATGACATTTGGACGGAGACAACCTCCGACGACGAGTAGAGACTAGACTAGTAATTTATCTATTTTATTGTAATTTCAATAAAGTCGTTGTCGGTTCTATTAGTTTAAATTTAGTTTATAAAGTCGTTGTCGGTTGTTTTTGTTCAATAAAGTGGTTGACACGAAATTTATTACGATTGAACTGAAATTAAAGTACAGAGCTCAACCGAAAATAAGATACATGGCCGCATTCAAATGTTGGAGCCATTCAATCATAGTCGTGCCTAGCCCTATAATAGTCGCCACTGTAGTCATCATAGTCGCCGACGTCATCGTCGCTAGCATCGGGGTCGCGGTTGTCGAACCTCGGCGGATGACCACGCGTGGGCTGGGATTGAGGGTAGCGCAGGTGGGGGCCACGATAGGCCATGACGCTCTGGAGAGTCCGGCCGCGCCACCACATCCGACGGCCGGCCTCGTTGAAGTTCGAAGGAGGCGGGCCGTCCTCCTCGTACTCCGGCAACCGCCCTCTCACGCCGATTGATGAAGAAGCTGTCCCAAGTCGGGCCGTAGTCGGGATGCCACCGGGGATTCCTCCGCCGCCGGGCGTGAGCTCGAAATAGTAGGGGTTCGTGATGGCCATCTCGCGTGGCACACCTACAGGGATAGGAGGGACCAGCACGCCTCCGACGCTCAGCAACCAGCCTGGCCGGGACGCGGTAGCCCGGCGGGCAGGGTAGTTCGAGGCGCAAAGCGCCTCCGCCTCCCGGGTGTTAGACATACGATGGAAGCCATGGGAGAGAGTGATGAGGTTTGCAGTATATGAGTCCAAGCCTACATATATATAGTGGAAAAATGGCGGGAATGCGGGAAGAAAATAGGCGGGAACGAAGTGGCGCGCGAAACTTTCATCCCGGGTGGAGGCTCAAACCGGGACAAAAGACTGGGGAGGCTTATCTAGGAGGGCCTTATCCGGGGGATGATGTGCGGGTAACCTTTTGTCACGGCTTGGTGGCTGCAACCGGGACTAAAGTCTGTCGGCAGGATAAGGACGCGTGGGTGGACGCACCGCTCGATGAGATAAAGCATGTAGCGCACGACGCCCCGTCGAAGGAACAAGACAAAGTAGAAGCGGTGCCGTGCCTATAAAAGGAGCATCGATACGCCTTGCCGCTGCATCAACAAGCCAAGCTACGCTTCATTCCCATGGATGAAGGAAAGGGTTGGGAAATCTCCCGTGGCGCAGCTTCTCGAAGATGTCGTTGGTGCACACGCCCTACGGCATCTTCGGAAGCTGCTCCTCGGAAAATTTCCCCCGCAAGCCCGTGAAAGACTCCCATGAACCTCTCGAAGGGGAAAGGGTTCTCATTATTACATAAATGTAGAGATTGTGTCTTGGGAACTATATATGAAGAATACATTATTACATCGCCATCTAGTGTTGTGATCTTCTACGCCGTAGCCATGGAGAATCTTCATCATTTAGTAAGATGCTTGGGTCAAT
Source organism: Lolium rigidum (assembly GCF_022539505.1). NCBI lineage: Eukaryota > Viridiplantae > Streptophyta > Magnoliopsida > Poales > Poaceae > Lolium > Lolium rigidum. Next base: position 288,110,260 of record NC_061508.1, read on the forward strand.
TTTCACCGTGAAGGGCGGAATTTCTTTAAACTTATTATAATCTTCTCGACATGTCCGTCTTGTCATCCACTCCCACAATGTTTCTTTTCCCCGAAAGAACTATGTGGCGCTTTGGCTCCTCGGCTGATGTATTCTTTTGTTGATTTCTTTTTCTTGATTTGCTAGACATGTCCTTCACGTAGAAAACTTGAGCCACCTCGCCGGCTAGGACAAATGGCTCGTCCAGGTACGCAAGATTGTTGGGATCCACTCGTTATCATACCGTACTTATCGTCAACATGTATACCGCTGAGCTTCACCCATTTGCACCGAAACAAAGGGACCTTAAAAGTGGGACCATAGTCAAGTTCCCATATCTCCTCTATGTATCCATAATATGTGGTGGTCTGCCCATTCTCGTCTTTTGCATCGAAGCGGACACCGCTGTTTTGGTTGGTGCTCTTTTTATCTTGGTCGATCGTGTAAAATGTATTCCCATTTATCTCGTACCCTTGGAATGTACATATGTTTGAAGATGGTAACCCGGCCAACAAGAACAAACTGCTCCACAACATGATGGTTCATTAATGAGATGTCTTTGCAACCAACCGCCGAAGGTATTCATGTGTTGACGTGTAATCAAGGACTCGGGCTGGCCCGGGTTTATTTCTCGTAAAGCATTCTTATGTTTCTCGATGTACGGAGCCACCAAGATGGAATTGTATAGAACTCGTGTAGTGTGCTTGATTGAAAGAAATCTTATCCCCGCACACCGTTGCTTTCCTTCCTAGTGTGCCTTTTCCAGCCAGCCCTCCCTCATACCGAGATTCAGGAACACCAATCGGCTTAAGGTCGTGAAGAAAGTCAACACAAAACTCAATGACCTCCTCAGCTCCGTAGCCCTTTGAGATACTTCCTTCCGGCCTAGCTCGGTTATGAACATATTTCTTTAAGACTCCCATGAACCTCTCGAAGGGGAACATATTGTGTAGAAATACAGGACCGAGAATTCTAATCTCTTCAACTAGGTGAACGAGGAGGTGCGTCATAATATTGAAGAAGGATGGTGGGAACAACAACTCGAAGCCGACAAGACATTCGACCACATCTTCCCGTAATCCCGACAAAGTTTCGGATCCATTACCTTCTGAGAAATTGCGTTGAGGAATGCACATATCTTCACAATGGCTAGTAGAACATTTTCTCGGTAGAAGTCCCCTCAATGCAACCGGAAGCAATTGTGTCATAAGCACGTGATAACTATGCGACTTCAGTGTTCCGGAATTTTTTCTCCTTCATATTTACTATCCCCTTTATATTCGACGAGAAACCGGATGGAACCTTGATACCGAATAGGGCTTCAAAAAAGATCTCCTTCTCTTGTTTGGTAAGAGCGTAGTCGGCGGTGCCCTACAAACTGCCCCGGATGATTGCCGTTTCGTCCTTTATGACGTTCCTGGTCCTCCCGTGCTTCTGGTGTATCTTTTGTCTTTCCATACACGCCCAGAAAACCTAGAATATTCACACAAAGATTCTTGGTCAGGTGCATCATGTCAATTGTAGAGCGTACTTCCAGGACTTTCCAATATTCTAGCTCCCAAAAAATTGATTTTTTCTTCCACATGGGCGCGTGTCCGTCAGCGTCTTTCGGAACAGGTCGAATGCCTGGACCCTTTCCAAAGATAACATTTAAATCCTTGACCATGTCAAATATATCAGCACCACTACGGGGGATAGGCTTCGGACGGCGGTCTGCCTCGCCATCGAAATGCTTGCCTTTTTTCCTTAAGGGATGCTTGCGCGGAAGGAAACGACGATTGAACGGGTACACAACTTTTCTCGCTTTTTTCCAAATATTTACTTTCAGCCTCATCTAAACAAGTGTGTGCATGCATTGTATCCTTTGTTCGTCCGTCCCGAAATGTTACCGAGAGCAAGCCAATCATTGATGGTTACGAATAGCAACGCTCGTAGGTCAAATTCTTGCTCGGTGTGCTCATCCCACACACGTACACCTGGTTTGGCCCACAACTCCAAAAGTTCATCGACTAATGGCCTTAGGTACACATCAATGTCGTTGCCCGGTTGCTTTGGGCCTTGGATAAGCACTCGGCATCATAATGAACTTCCGCTTCATGCACAACCAAGGAGGAAGGTTGTAGATACATAGAGTCACGGGCCGTGTGCTGTGATCGCAGCTCGCTCCCCAAAGGGATTCATGCCATCTCGTACTTAGACCAAAGTATAAGTTCCTTGCCTCACCCGCAAAATCCGGGAACTCTCTCCCGATGTTTCTCCACTGCCGACCATCAGCGGGGTGCCTCAACATCGCGTCTTTCTTACGTTCTTCCATGTGCCATCGCAACAACTTGGCATGCTCTTTGTTTCTGAACAAACGTTTTAACCGTGTTATTATGGGAGCATACCACATCACCTTCGCAGGAACCCTCTTCCTGGGTGGCTCGCCCTCAACATCACCAGGGTCATCTTTTTCGATCTTATACCGCAATGCACCGCATATCGGACATTTATTCAAATTCTCGTACTTCTCACCGCGGTAGAGGATACAACTATTAATGCATGCATGTATCTTCCGCACATCTAATCCTAGAGGGCAGACAAGCTTCTTTGCTTCATATGTACCGTCGGGCAATTCGTTATTTCTTGGAAACAGCTTTCTTTAATATTATCATCAATTTCTCAAATCCCGAGTCACTCACACCGACCTCTCGCCTTCCATTTCAGCAATTCCAATATGCTACCCAGCTTTCTATGTCCATCTTCACAACCTGGGTACAACAATTTGTGGTGGTCCTCTAACATCTTGTCAAACCGCAACCTCTCCTTATCCGTGGCACAGCCTCTTCTTGCATCGAAATGGCCCGACGAAGATCATCATCACCAGGATCATCTCGATGCCCGTTCTTCACCTCTTTCTTCTTCATTGTCGTCCATTGCGGTATCATCGCATTCGTAGAACATAGATCGGTACTCGGTCATCGTTATCTTCTTCTTCATCACCGTCTTCCATCATAACCCCTTCTTCGCCGTGCTTGGTCCAAACATTATAGCCGGACATGAATCCAAACCGAAGCTGTGTGGCTCTTAATGTCTCTTGAGCAAGAGTAATCCTTCTCATTCTTACATTTCAGACATGGACAACACATAAAACCTTGCTTCGACTTGTTGGCCTCGACCACAAGCAGGAAAGAATTCACGCCTCTCTCGAAAGCGGAGCACATCGGTTACCGTACATCCATGGATGACTCATCCGCATCATAAGTGTATCGGATGCAATCACCTTGCTAAAATTAGTATTGTACGGACTATGTATATACGAGAAAATAGTTGCTAACCTTTTAGGATCAAAAAGAGGAGAAATCTTATCAAATAAAATCAAGTGGCATCCCTCACAAGCATTCCATCAAACACCTCTTGTGCACATGAAGAAAAAATGAGCTAGCATACACCTCCACCTTTCACCACCAAGGAAAAAAATGTAGGGAGGTGGGGGGGGGGCTGGCTGGCTGCGTGTATATATAGGCATGGTCTTGTCGCGGGCCGCATTACGACCCGCGACAAAAGGGGTGCTGGCAGGACGCGCCGGAGCTCAGACCCCTTTTGTCGCGGGTTGTGATACGGCCCGCGACAAAAGGGCGCGATAAAAGGCCCGGCTCGATCCAAATGGTTTCGGGGCGACGTGGCCAGGCCATTTGTCGCGGGTGCTGGCGCGCCCGCGACAAAAGGCTCACACGAAAGCCCTGTTTTCTACTAGTGTACGTCCGTATGTACCGACTCCACCGCGCTTTACAATGGTCACGTTTGACGTGGGGCCTACGCACACGCGAAAAAAACAGCCCGCACTGAATACTGTTGATTATGTGATTTTTTGTACGGTGGAAGGTTGTTCTCCCATCGGTTACATCTTTACAAAGGTTTAAGATATAACGATAACATCGACATTTTTTGGCAAGAGGGAACACCGACACCATGATCACATTGATTAACTCAACTAGAGCACTATCAATGTGGTTAAGTTATTGCCTTCTATACCGATTCGCTTCTTACATGGTTGACACAATCCTGCATATTTGTTTAGTAAGTATTCTTTTCTAACTGATTAATTGTGTGTGCTTTGGGTCGGTTTAGTTAATTGGATGGATCATGGATGTTACATGACAAGCGCCGGTCATGCTACCATGTACAGAATTATGACTCGTACTCTTGTTGGCCAACTGTTGAGTAATAATGCTTCTAATGAACTAGGTGATCCAACTTAAAAGGGGGAAGAAATGTTTCCTGACTCAACTGTTGGCCAACAAATTCGCACACTTTTTCACAATCATTTAAACCTCTCTGCCCTCATTGTTGGGTGATAATACTTGTCGTTGAATGGTCTGTATCTAGACATATTTTAGTGTGTATGGTCACTCATTTTAGAGACAATTACAGGTCAGAGGGAGTAGTATGTCGTAGACTTATTGACCAAACTCTGCGAAAAGCTGCTAGGTTATGGACTACATCCAATTCATTAATCATGTTCACTGGACCCATTTAAATAACTAGATTGATGGTTTGGGACGCCGCTAATGACAGGCTATTTTGTGAGAGTACCTCTGTTCCGCTGAATACCATTTATAAATTTAGTCAAATATTAAAACTTATGAAGTTTGGTCAAATATGTAAAGAAGTATGAATATATACAACATGAAACAAATATATTATGAAAATGTATTTTAGAGTGAGTCTTCTAATATTGGAATGGTATCATAAATATTTACTTTTTTTTCTCTACAACAATGATCAAACTTAAAAGATGTTGACTTTCAACTAGTAAATTTGTATGCCTAGTTCACTAAAACAGAGAGGGAGTAATTGCTAACATTTTCATTATCATTTTTAATTTATTGTCTGACGAGTGACGATCTAGCTGACTGAACGAGGGAAAACAAGTTTCCTGATTCAACTGTTGGCCAACAAATGCACACGTTTCTTTCGCTCAATTGCTGAAATCATTTTGATTTTTCTACTGACGTTTGCTGTTGGATGACGCATGTAACGATCGCGTAGTATTGAAAAGATTTTCTCCACGGACACTACATAAAAATGCTTAGAAAATAAAACATCAGAAACTTCAAAATATTCTGAAAGCTACGCGAGAAAAAGTAGACTTTTGACAGCTTGTGACTTGTGATGTCTGATTACCCGGCTAGCTAGCTAGGAGCGAGGTGTATCGACGGTGTACACACAATGGTTCCTTCGGCGCGTTGCCTTTGATCGATCTGGCTGTGCCGGTGCATGCGCGCAGTGGTTAGGCCTTTACGTCGTCGTCGAGTCGAGACTCCAACCCAAAAGACGTAGCACGTCGCGTCTTTGACCAAGTAGTTCGTTATATGCTTGCCTCATGGGAGGAAATTGGTCGACCAAAAGCGGCTCCGCCTTTCGCTTTTGCGGAGATCCTGCCGGCCGGCCAGCGTAGAAAAGTTGGCAATGGGAATTAAGCAAATCGACGCCCTCTCAGGTGCATGACAAAGTTAGGCCTGTCATGCGCTTGATTATGGGAATTGAGTTCCGTCAATCAATGGCAGTAGCTATTATATGGCCGAAAGCGCACATCCTTTCTTAAGGTCCTTTTCTTATATGAGAGTGATGGATTAAAAATTGTTGCTTGGCGGGATGATTTAACGGCAGCGTCACGGATGTTGTTACCTTGCCGAGGGCATCATGCAACAGATCTAGTCTCCCTTACCCGGATGCTCTGGTGGAAACTCTAGGTCCAGGACTCCTTAGACCGCGCAATGACCACGCTTGGCGCATGGTTTCCTCTTGAGTACAAAGTTGTTGAAGGTGGTTTCGACGGTAGCTCATGTCCTTGTGCAGGTCAACTCTTCCGTATGTGTAGGGTTCATCAGGTATGTGTGTCGCTATGAAACAAGAGTTGTTGCAACATCAATGAAGATGTTAGGCAACAAATGGTACGACTCGGTGATCCTTCTAGTCTTGTAATATACAATCTTGTGATCCTACACATAATAAATTCTTAGAGAAATTCATCAGTATCATCGTGTCTTTGATCCAAACTTGTTGACTCGAGCATTTTGCCGAACAAATAAATCCGTCTCCCATCTCCGGAGTAGGATTGACTTCGAATCCTGTAAACAATCCTTTGTCAAACTCGGATTCGCTTGCTCAAAAAGAAGTGATGGTGATGATGCTTTGGCCTTCCTCGTCCGTGTTTATCTTCACGGCGATGTGTGTGCGGTCTCTGTTTTGAGCCAGGTCAGCCCAGTATGCCATGATCAGACCTATCATATTCCATGTTCTACGAGCAATTTTCTCAACATGCTGAGGTCTCTTCGATGTACAAGATTAGTCGCAAAATTAGAATGTTATCTACTCATAAGCCATATATGTTTAAAGAAACTAGAGGAGTTGACACCAAATAGTAGGTTGACGCTGCAGACAAAAACAGATGAATTGCAGGATGAGAGGTTTGTGCTGATGGAAATAATAATTTTCTTCAAAATAGAGTGAGAAAGAACCCTAGCATTTTTTTAAGGATTTCAATCATGCAAATTAAGTGACATATTTTTCGATGAAGAGAATATATTAATATCAACGAGATACCAATTACATCCAGTCACTGCAATAATATAATGTCCAGTACTAGTCAAAGCATTAAGGATGCACCCAACAAAAGGAAGAAGAAAAAAACATCACCTGGCGACACACAGCAGCAAGAAAACACTGCAGCAGAACACAAATGCAAAGCTCATAGTCGCCACACACACGGTTTTGACATGAACATCGCCACGCAAGCGAAACCATATCCACATGTCTAGCCGAAGTATCATCTTCTCCTTATCTATTGCTTCGCCTAGAGTGATGCTCCCACGCACGGTCCTATCATTGACACCTCCATGTGACTAAAGAACCATCTTGGGCAATCATCGCCCTATCCCGCTTCCTAGCGTTCTCAACTCGAGATGTGTCATTGATATACTTCCCTGACCTTTTGATTTGACCGCCATGTCATACATCTCCTTCGCTAACACCGTTTCTGATGAAATCCTCTCAATTAAAAGGTCCTATAAGATCGAATGCATCTAGAATTGTTGCTATAAGAACCGCGCATGTTCCTGGGTCATCTCTCGTGGAAAACTAAGTCCCGCATAGGAGGTCTCATAGTGTTAGTATATGTTTTTTTTAGGCTGGACAATGTGTTTCCTCACTGTGTATTTTTTAAAATGTAGTATGTACAAAAAGTTATTTGAGAGAAGCAACTTAAAGGACCATAGGCTCAAAGGAGAAACAAAAAGCAAAATCTATCTAAAATGATCTACCCATCTCTCAGTGTGTGTAATTAACTAATTACCCAAATGACCAGATTCTTATTACTAGGACAGGTCTGTACATATATTTGGACTAGATCAGTAACAACTATATAGAACCAACCGAGGATGCAACTATAGAAATAGAACCACTGCCTCATAAACCTAGTGCGCCTCCGCCTCCCCTTCCTCTACAGATTGGTTCCCTCTTCTGGACGGCCTCGCCGGTGTCGGGAGGGGTGGGAAACCCGATCTATGTGTGGAGTTTTTCATAAAAGTATTATTTTTTAGGAAATTGGTAGTCATCTTATTTTTGGCACACACCTCAATGGAGATGACATCTCTACGATAAGTGATCTTTAGCTCTTTGTTCAACAACGAGATCTCCTTCTTAACGTCAATGGTGGTGTTGGATGACTACAATTATTTTAGGTATGGACCTTCAGATCCTTCTTCATCAGTTTGGGTGTTTTCTCATGGTTGCTGCTAGGATGATTTTCCTCGCAATATTTGTCCCGGCTTTTACGTCCTCGACAATGGTGATTCGTACTCTTGGCTCCCCACTGATGTTGCCAAGGCTGTCCGGTTACTTTGCCTTGGCATACTGGTGTTGGTACTCTTGCCCATGTTAGTTGACTACTTTAATTGTTGCGCTCCTGCATGTAGCCTTGGTATTACAGCTCAAACTAAAAATTATAGGAGAACCTTTATTGGTATTTACATGTTTGTGGTTTGGTATTTGTTTTCGGCTGCCTTCAGAGAATAACATGATTATGTCATGGATGACAAAAGAATTCGAAGAACCTGACCCACTAGCACGTAGTAGCAGTACTTTTTAGTACCAGAAATATAGGACCATAATTCTTTATAAGGCTACAAACTTAACCATAGTGAGAACTCCACCTGGTGTCACAAGGCCGCCGCAAAGTTCCAATTAGGTTAGCTCCTCTTCCAGTTTCAAGCTTATTAAGCTCAATGAGATGATCTAGTTGGGCCACTTAATGGGCATGCAACTCATCCTTTCTAGATCAAGGTGATCAAAAAAATTGTGAATTTTAGTTACTTCGTTAGATGCACCAAGAAGATCTAATTGTAGTTGATGAGCAAACAATGAACATAGTATGCATGGACATTCTTCCATGAACTTGGCTTGTAGATCATTCCACTCTCCACGCATGTTACTAGTCCCATTATGTATCGGTGTTGCCTCCTGATATGCTTCCAATCAAAGAAGAAGAAACAAAATCAGTGCTGCTTGGGCCCCTGACCGCTTGACTCCTCCAAAACACACAACAAAAGAATGAAGACAGAGAGATCAGAGAAGCTAGGAGAGAAAAGTGAAGCACATGGGGATGGTCGGATGCGAATGGCGAGTGTTGGTCGTGTTAAAAGTCAAAAGGCTTTTCTCACTTCTCTAAGGATCTTCTGTGAGAAACTCCCATGTATTTTAATCACTGTCTCGCTGTTTGATTCTAGAAACAATACTCTCTCACACACACTTTATTAGACGTGCGTGTACCTCTAGATCGTAAATTTGATCAAGTTAGCATTAGTTATATGTTATAAAAAATATCATTAGAAAGTTTAGATATTCTATTTTCTAATGATATAATTTTTTATTATATAATTTAAATTATATAGGACGAATTGACGACCTAGAGATACAAAGATGACTAGTAAACTGAGACGAATGGAGTACAGCATACATGGCTCTTAGAGCATCTCCAGTCGCGTCCCCCAAAGCATCCCCCAAACCGCGCCGGATTGAGCGTTTGGGGGACGTGTTTTGTTCGTGCCGTGTTTGGGGGACGTCGCTCCCCAGCCGCGTCCCCCAAACGCCGCCCCCAAACATTAAAAATATTTTTTTGGCATTTTTATTTTAATTTCCACAAACTAATACATAACTGGGAATGTGGTTTACACTAAGACATAGTTAGGGACATGGTTTTCCACAAACTAATACATAGTTTGAACCATGGTGGACACAAATATAAAATATTGCAAAAAAACTAAACCTAACTAGGCCGTGCATCGAAGGTTTCCTGTGTTCGCTGCTAAGAAAGAACACTCGAGGGCACACCCAGTCACCCAAACTGGAAAATCCAGCGGGAGGATGGTGCCCTTGTTGGTTCTACCGATGAGACGAACATCCAAAAACTTCCGTGCACGTATTCGCTGCGAAGAAACAACACTCTTCGCCATCAGTCGTCCTCCTCGTCGGTGCTGTCGCCGTGGTAGTCCCGGCGGAAGCGCGTCTCGTCGAAGACCTTGACGCTCATGTCCCTGTCGCCGAAGTAGGAGAACAGGAGGATGAAGCCGGCTTCGAGGCTGTGGTGGCGCGCGAACTTCTCCCAGCCGATGTTGAGGTACATCTTGCCGCGCGCGTCGTAGATCACGTCGACGATCCACCGGTAGTAGCCGCACACAGCCTCCCGCAGATGCAGCGTGGCCGGGTGGTCGTCGCCGGCGACGTAGGCGGCGAAGGAGTCCGGGAGCCTCTGGATGTCGCGTGGGTCGCCCTTGAGGACGGGGACGAACTCGAACATCACGTCCGACTCCCCGTCCATCCCCGACGATGAAGACGACGGCGTGGGAGGCGACGGCGAGCGTTCAGCTCTGCCGCGGCCACGACCACGACCACGACTACGGCCGCGAGGTCGGCCTCCGCCTCTACAAGACATAGCGTCGAGTCTTGTTGAGATGGTGGCGGCTAGGGTTTGGGAGAGAGGCGCTAGGGTTTGTGTGTGACAGGGACGATGAGAGGCGGCCCTTTTATAGGCTGGAGGGAGGCGGAGGTGCGGTGGCGCTCATTAACGCCGGCACGCAGAGCTAGGCGCGACGGGATGCGTCGCTGCGCCTCTGCGGGAACTGCACCGTCGCTGCGCGCCAATAACTTCCGTCGCGAGGTAGGCGACGGTTAGGTTAAAATTTATTGTGCCGCTGACGGGTTGGCCCTGCCACTCCCCGCCTCGCTTTTCGGTGTGTCCGGCGTCCCCGGAGCGTCCCCTGTGGGACGGGGACGGGCTCGGGGCGCCGGACACCGTATCGGGTCGCGCCGGATAAAAATGGGCTTTGGGGGACGCGGCTGGAACAGATTTTAGGTCCGGCGCGCCCCAAATTGCTTTGGGGGACGCTTTGGGGGACGCGGCTGGAGATGCTCTTAGCTCCAAGATATCTGGGGGTTTTAAAAAATTGCCAAACATTGAGAGGGGGGGGGGGGGGGGGGGAGGGTAGTGGCCCCTGCTAGTCCCACCTGGCTCCGCCGTTGGCTAGCTGCCGTGTCCTCCAACGGTTCTGTCGCCAACTTCGACTCCATGTGGCAAACACTTGCATCCAATTTTTTGGTCTTTTCAAATAAATTGGCACAACTAATAAAAGAAATTTGGATCTAGTTTTCTTTAACCTATCAGCTTATATTGATTTTATAGCCTCTTCTGTTAAGTCAAATTAACTAGTACCGTGGGAATATGTTGTACAAAATCTTAACACATGGGTTCACATTTTTTAATATACTAAAAGTTCTGATTCCACTGCCTGAGCTTGGGCTCTCAGGCGGATCTCAGAGAAATATGTTTGGGGCGGCATAATTCGAATTTAGAACTCCTCCTATGTTTTGGTTGTTTTTAAGTTTTAGCGCAACAAGGTTATGAATGCAAAGGAATTCACAAATGTTTCAATCCTCCACAATAGAAGAAGACATTACAAATGTTTACTCCTATGTAATCAATGGACCTAGGTTTATGGGTTCACACTAGAGGAGACAGGCCCTTCTGTCCCGACCCGTAACAGGCTTTAGTCCCGGTTGGCCAACCGGGACTATCCAGGCGAGACTAAAGGCGAACCCTTTAGTCTCGGCCGATTACCAGCCGGGACAAATGACTCTCCACGGGGCTGCGATACAACGTTTGGGCTGGAGGACATTTAATCCCGGCTCGAAAGCCCAACCGAGATTAACTATTATTTTCCAAAATTGTTTTTCATTTTTCTAATTTCATTTTTCATTTTTTATTTTTCATTTTTCTAATTGTTTGACTCATTAGTCTCTCACTTGGACTATTTTTAACACTAATTACACTTAATCTTTAGTCAAATTCTAGACTTGGTCATATCTCGGTCGGTCACCCATCCTCACACTACTCCGCCCTCAGCACGCTTAACTCCTCGGTTCTTTCCTGTTGTGCTTCCGCAAATGTGATTGTACCTTGTTCTAAATACTACCACATCAATCCTATTAACTCTTATACCATTGTGTCACATTTCTGTATTTTTTGTAATCAAAAAAAATTATGTAAGTAAACAATAATGAATAAGATAATAACATTGAATTCCAATTAAAATAAAATCAGTAATAAAACTATTTATTATTATTATTATTATCAAATAATATATGCATTATTCATCTAATATGGCCAAATAAGTAATATCTTTAAATCTGTAAACCGCAGTTGCATAAATAATATATGCATTATTATTAGAAATTTTGAGGAATTTGAATATGAAATAATTTTGTTTTTATTCATTTTTTATTTTTATTATCAAATAATATTTGCATTATTCATATATTATGGCATAATTAATATCTTTAAATCTGTAAACTTCAATTGGACAAATAATATATACATTATTATTAGAAAAATGTGAGGAATTTAAATATGAAATAATTTTTTATTCATTTTATTATTATTATTATTATTATTATATGGCCAAATAATTAATATCTTTAAATTTGTAAACTGCAATTGGACAAATAATATATGTATTATTATTAGAAAAATGTGGGGAATTTGAATACGAAATAATTTTTTCTTTTATTCATTTTCTATTATTATTATCAAATAATATATTCATTATTCATATTATATGGCTAAATAGTTAATATCTTTAAATCTGTAAACCGCAATTGGACAAATAATATATGCATTATTATTAGAAAAATGTGGGGAATTTGAACATCAAATATTTTTTGATTCAATTATTTTATTATTATTATCAAATAATATATGCATTATTCATATAATATGGCCAAATAATTAATATATTTATATATGTAAACCGCAATTGGACAAATAATATATGCTTTATTATTACAAAAATGTGGGGAATTTGAATACGACATAATTTTGTTTTTATTCATTTATTATTATTATTATTATCAAATAATGTATGCATTATTCATAATATGGCCAAATAATATGGGGAATTTGAATACGACATAATTAATTTGTGAGGAATCTGTAAACCGCAATTAGAAAAATATGAGGAATTTGAATAACAATAGAAATATTCGATATATTGAGATGATTCATAGGTTCATACAAATATAGAAGACACGCACCACACCACCATCTACTCATCATCTTTAAATGTTGAGACGATCAACATGGCTATTGTAGCCAACTAGCCTCCAATGCCTCCTATCCATCTCGAAGCCCAGACGAGCATCTAGAGCGGCATAGTGCACTGATGTCTACGCACGCTTCTATTCCTGTAGACAGTGTTGGGCCTCCAAGAGCGGAGGTTTGTAGAACAGCGGCAAGTTTCCCTTAAGTGAATCACCCAAGGTTTATCGAACTCAGGGAGGTAGAGGTCAAAGATATCCCTCTCAAGCAACCCTGCAATTAAGATACAAGAAGTCTCTTGTGTCCCCAACACACTTAATACACTTGTCAGATGTATAGGTGCACTAGTTCGGCGAAGAGATAGTGAAATACAAGTAATATGGATGATTATAAGTAGCAATTGCAATCTGAAATAAAAATAGCAGCAAGCGAACATGTAGCGTAACTTGTTGGAAACGGTGTTTCAATGCTTAGAAACAAGGCCTAGGGATCATACTTTCACTAGTGGACACTCTCAACAATGATCACATAATTGAATAAATAAATGTTACTCTCAAACACTCTCTTGTTGGATAACAAACACCATTCATTGTGTAGGGCTATAAAAGCACACCTCAAGCCGGAGTAAACAAGCTCCACAACTTCATAAAGGAATCACACACGATGCGCACACTGTCACCATCACACCGTGGAGAGTAACTCCGGAGTTCATATTAAAGTAACCTCTAGAGTGCATAACAGACAAGAGTAACATCTACATATTCAACTAGATCACAAAGCTCATGATCACATAAAGATCACACCATGGGAGAGAGAGATGAACCACATAGCTACCGTTAGAGCCCTCAGCCTCGGGGGAGAACTACTCCCTCCTCATCATGGGAGACAGCAACAGCGATGAAGATGGCGATGGAGTCGATGGAGATGGATTCCGGGGGCACTTCCCCGTCCCGGCGGCGTGCCGGAACAGAGATTCTGTCCCCCGAAACTTCTCGTCGATGGCGGCGGCGCTGCGGAACTCTTCGTGGAATATGACTGATTTCTTTAGGGTTTTCGCATCTGGGAGAATATATAGTCGGAGGGGCAGCGTCGGTGGAGTCTCGAGGGGCCCACCCCATATGGCGGCGCGGCCAGAGGTGGGGCCGCGCCTCCCTATGGTGTGGCCGCCTCGTGGCTCCTCTTCGTCTCTCCCTCGGACTTCTGGAACACTCCGTGGAAAATAGGGCCGTGGGCTTTTGTTTCGTCCAATTCCGAGAATATTTCCTGTGTAGAATTTCTGAAACCAAAAACAACAGAAAACAGGAACTGGCGCTTTGGCATCTTGTGAATAGGTTAGTCCCGGAAAATGCATAAAAATGATATAAAGTGTGAGCAAAACATGTAGGTATTGTCATAAAACTAGCATGGAACATAAGAAATTATAGATACGTTGGAGACGTATCAAGCATCCCCAAGCTTAGTTCCTACTCGCCCTCGAGTAGGTAAATGATAAAAAGAATAATTTCTGAAGTGACATGCTACCAACATAATCTTGATCAATACTATTGTAAAGCATATGAGATGAATGAAGTGACTCAAAGCAATGGTCTATAGTTTGCTAACAAAAAGATGATGACTAAACAACTGAATCATATAGCAAAAACTTTTCATGAATAGTACTTTCAAGACAAGCATAAAAAAGTCTTGCATAAGAGTTAACTCATAAAGCAATAGATTCTTAATAGAAGGTTTTGAAGCAACACAAAGGAAGATTTAAGTTTCAAGCAATTGCTTTCAACTTTCAACATGTATATCTCATGGATAATTGTCAACACAAAGTAATATGATGAGTGCAATAAGCAAGCATGTAAGAATCAGTGCACACAGTTGACACAAGTGTTTGCTTCTAAGATAGAAAGAAGTAGGTAAACTGACTCAACATAAAGTAAAAAGAAAGGCCCTTCGCAGAGGGAAGCATGGATTAAATCATGTGCTAGAGCTTTTCAAGTTTTGAAATCATAAAGAGAGCATAAAAATAAAGTTTTGAGAGGTGTTTGTTGTTGTCAACGAATGGTAGTGGGCACTCTAACCCCCTTGTCAAACAGACTTTCAAAGAGCGGCTCCCCTGAAGGACGTTATCTCTACCTGCAAGGTAGATCATCCGTCTTCTCTTTTGTTTACACATGTACATTAGTTTTATTTATAGATGACACTCCTCCCAACCTTTTGCTTTCACAAGCCATGGCTAACCGAATCCTCGGGTGCCTTCCAACATTTCACATACCATGGAGGAGTGTCTATTTGCAAAATTAAGTTGCTTACTGATAAATCAGGGCAAAACATGTGAAGAGAATTATTAATGAAAGTTAATTAATTGGGGCTGGGAACCCCGTTGCCAGCTCTTTTTGCAAAATTATTGGATAAGCAGATGTGCCACTAGTCCATTGGTGAAAGTCCGCCCAACAAGATTGAAAGATAAAACACCACGTACTTCCTCATGAGCTATAAAACATTGACACAAATAAGGAATAATAAAGTTTTGAATTGTTTAAAGGTAGCACATGAAGTATTTACTTGGAATGGTAGAAAAATACCACATAGTAGGTAGTTATGGTGGACACAAATGGCATAGGTTTTGGCTCAAGGTTTTGAATGCACGAGAAGCATTCCCTCTCAGTACAAGGCTTTGGCTAGCAAGTTTGTTTGAAGCAAACACAAGTATGAACCGGTACATCAAAACTTACATAAGAACATATTGCAAGCATTATAAGACTCTACACTGTCTTCCTTGTTGCTCAAACACTTTTACTAGAAAATATCTAGACCTTAGAGAGACCAATCATGCAAACCAAATTTCAACAAGCTCTACGGTAGTTCTCCACTAATAGATTTAAAATACATGATGCAAGAGCTTAAACATGATCTACTTGAGAGCTCAAAACAATTGCCAAGTATCAAATTATTCAAGACAATATACCAATTACCACATGAAGCATTTTCTGTTTCCAACAAGATAACAATAAGTGCTCACGGCTTTCAGCTTTCGCCATGAACATGAATTAAGAACACAAGTGTTCATATGAAAAAGCGGAGCGTGTCTCTCTCCCACACAAGGATGTTTAGGATCCGATTTTATTCAGAGAATGAAAATAACAAAACGAAAATAAAAGCACACAGACGCTCCAAATAAAGTACATAAGATGTGATGGAATTAAAATGTAGTTTCACTAGAGGTGACCTGATAAATTGTTTATGAAGAAGGGGATGCCTTGGGCATCCCCAAGCTTAGACGCTTGAGTCTTCTTGAAATATGCAGGGATGAACCACGGGGGCATCCCCAAGCTTAGACTTTTCACTCTTCTTGATCATATCATATCATCCTCCTCTCTTGATCCTTGAAAACTTCCTTCACACCAAACTCAAAGCATTCTCATTAGAGGGTTAGTGCATAATCAAAAATTCACATGTTTAGCAAGGACACAATCATTCCCAACAGTTCTGGACATTACCCAAAGCTACTGAAATTTAATGGAGCAAAGAAATCCACTCAACACAGTAAAAGAGGCAATGCGAAATAAAAGGTAGAATCTGTCAAAACAGAACAGTCCGTAAAGATGAATTTTTTCGAGGCACTTAACATGCTCAGATGGAAAAGCTCCAGTTGAGTGAAAGTTGATTACATATTTGAGGATCACGCATGAATGTTTTCAGCATTTTACGAGTTTCCTACAGAGAGATCAACTCAAATTCGTGACAGCTAAAAATCTGTTTCTGTGCAGAAATCCAAATCTAGTATCAACTTTCTATCAAATACTTTACTTGGCACAAAAACGAAATAAACATGATAAGCAGAGGTTGCTACAGTAGTAACAACTTCCAAGACACAGCAAAACAGTAGCAAAATAAAAACATGGGTTATCTCCCAAGAAGTGCTTTCTTTATAGCCATTAAGATGGGCTCTGAAGATTTTAATGATGCTCACATGAAAATAGAAAATGAAGCAAAAGGAGCATCAAGAAGCAAATTAAAAACACATTTAAGCCTAACCCACTTCCTATGCATAGGAATCTTGTACACAAATAAATTCATAAAGAAGAAAGTGACAAGCATAGGAAGATAAGGCACGAGTAACTTCAAAATTTTCAGCATGTAGAGAGGTGTTTTAGTACCATGAAAATTTCTACAACCATATTTTCCTCTCTCATAATAATTTCCAGTAGCATCATGAACAAACTCAACAATATAACTATCACATACAGCATGCTTTTCATGATCTACATGCATAAAATTATTACTCTCCACATAAGCATAGTCATTACACTATTAATTGTAGTGGGAGTAAATTCAATAAGATAGCTATCATTATTATTCTCATCACCATAATCATCATATATAGGAGACATATTGTAATCATAATTAATTTTCTCCTCAATAGTAGGTGGACTGAAAATATGATAGTCATCATTGTAATCATCATATATAGGAGGTAAAGTATCATCAAAGTAAATTTTCTCCTCCATGCTTGGGGGACTAAAAATATCATGCTCCTCAAAACCAGCTTCCCCAAGCTTAGAATTTTCCATAGCATTAGCAACAATGGTGTTCAAAGCATTCATACTAATAACATTGCCATAAGCATGCATATAAAGTTCCATAGGTTTTTTAATTTTCTCTTTAAACACCTCATGTCATAACTCAAGATAAATACTATAAAGATCTCTAATATTTTTGTTGTTTTCCATTAAGCCTAACTAGTGAAATAAAAATAAGAAACAAAAAGATATAATTGCAGAATCTAAAGGAAATAGCTTAGAGCACTCACACACCGGCAGCAACGGCGCCAGAAAATAGCTTGATGTCTACGCACGCTTCTATTCCTGTAGACAGTGTTGGGCCTCCAAGAGCAGAGGTTTGTAGAACAGCAGCAAGTTTCCCTTAAATGAATCACCCAAGGTTTATCGAAGTCGTGGAGGTAGAGGTCAAAGATATCCCTCTCAAGCAACCCTGCAATTAAGATACAAGAAGTCTCTTGTGTCCCCAACACACCTAATACACTTGTCAGATGTATAGGTGCACTAGTTCGGCGAAGAGATAGTGAAATAAAAGTAATATGGATGATTATAAGTAGCAATTGCAATCTGAAATAAAAATGGCAGCAAGCGAACATGTAGCAGAACTTGTTGGAAACGGTGTTTCAATGCTTAGAAACAAGGCCTAGGGATCATACTTTCACTAGTGGACACTCTCAACAATGATCCCATAATTGAATAAATAAATGCTACTCTCAAACAGTCTCTTGTTGGATAACAAACACCATTCATTGTGTAGGGCTATAAAAGCACACCTCAAGCCGGAGTAAACAAGCTCCACAACTTCATAAAGGAATCACACACGATGCGCACACTGTCACCATCACACCGTGGAGAGTAACTCCGGAGTTCATATTAAAGTAACCTCTAGAGTGCATAATAGGCAAGAGTAACATCTACATATTCAACTAGATCACAAAGCTCATGATCACATAAAGATCACACCATGGGAGAGAGAGATGAACCACATAGCTACCGGTAGAGCCCTCAGCCTCGGGGGAGAACTACTCCCTCCTCATCATGGGAGACAGCAACGGCGATGAAGATGGCGATGGAGTCGATGAAGATGGATTCCGGGGGCACTTCCCCGTCCCGGCGGCGTGCCGGAACAGAGATTCTGTCCCCCGAAACTTGTCGTCGATGGCGGCGGCTGTCGAGGGTACTCCTCGGCAATGCCCTCCGATATGGGCTTAGGGTTGATGGAATCCTGTAAGCTGACACGAGACATCGGTTCGCAGACAAGCGGGGAGAGCGATTTACCCAGGTTCGGGGCCCTTGATGAGGTAAAACCCTTACGTCCTGCCTGTCTGATCTTGATTATGAGAATATTGGGTTACAATGGGGTGCCGAAGGGTTCGGCTGAGATCTATTCGAGAGGCTAAGTGTTGCGGTGACCTAGCTCTAGACTTCTGGTGGCTAAGATTGCTAAGATTGTACGTGCCCCTCGGCAGCCCCTCTCCTGGCCTTTATATAGGAGGCCAGGTCTCAAGAGATCTAACCGAGTACGACTAGGTTTACAGTAGTTCTATCTCTAAACTTTCCTTGTTCGGCTCCTTCCTTGTCTTGCCCGCCAAGGAATCTCCCGCTGCGCCATCCAAGTGGCCCGTCTTGTCATTTAGTACTTCATGGGCCTCCAGCTAGATCGTATAAGGTAGGGCAATGTCGATTACCCGAAGGGTAATTCCCACGTCAGTAGCCCCCGAGTGTCTAGCCGAAGATAGTTCGGGTAGAGACTAAAGCATGCCTCCACCTAATGTTCTTCTCCTTGATTGTTTTTGTCCATCTTGTATCAGCATCATCTTCTTCTATTCGGGTGCGCGTCAAGCGCTCCCGATGGGAGTAGCCCCCGAGGCTAGGTACGGATGCTTGCAATCCGTGCGTAGACTCAAGTTGTGCCACTCGAACGTTTTCCTCTGACGAAATTTTGTTGTAAGTCTTCATGGGTCATCCGATATATTCGTACCAAGGCTTGTTTTCTTCGATAAGTTTTCCGCGCGCAAGGGATAATGAGTAACATGCCCAACTTTTGCTGGTTAACTGCCGATGGCAAAACAACGTCACCCTACACAGAATCAAGTCCCCGGGCATGATCCTGGAGTGCAAAAAAGTTCTGTCGGGTGCGCATCCAGCGCTCCCGATGGGAGTAGCCCCCCGAGTCTAGGTACGGATCCGTGCGTAGACTCAAGTTCTTCATAGGAATTTCATCGAATTCTCTTTTTATTGGGTGCGCGTCAAGCGCTCCCGATGGGAGTAGCCCCCGAGTCTGGACACGAGCACTTGTGACCGGGTGCAGACTCAAGCCTGAACATCCGATGATTCTTTATTTTCCTTCGACTGCTCTCGACAGCCTTCATGATGTCATTGATGACGTATTGCTGCTGTGGTGTGACTGACAAGACTTGACCTGACGGGTCCACCCTAGTTCTGCGCGAGCAGTTTTTAGGGAGTGACTAGCGCACGCGCACCGACCGAGGCGTCTCCTCGATTTTCGCCGTCGTGGGAATAATGGGCCGCCGGTTCCGTTCTTCTCTTAGACGCCACGTGTACAGCCAGATCTGATCCACCTCCCACGATGCCTGTGAAGTTATGGCCACGATCTTGCATCAATTTTTACGGCATAAATAGAGGGCCTTCCTGCTTTTACTTTTTACGCCTCCCACTGCTCATCTTCTCGCCCGTCCTTTCCTGTCACCTCTGTTCTTCCCTCAAGAGCTTCACGCGCCATGGGCAAGAAGAAGGGTGCCAGCGACTGGAGCGCCTCCGCCATTTCCAATCGTGATGTGAACAAGCTGCGAGCCCTCGGTCTTATCTCCTCATCTGAGGATGACATCCGTCTTCCAGGTGCCGTTTCTCGACCAAGGCCTTCGAAGGGCTTTACCGTTATGTTCAATGCTTTCTTATTCCGTGGTCTCTCTCTTCCTGCCCACGAGTTTCTCTGTTCCCTTCTTTTCTTCTACGGGATTCAGCTCTGGCAGCTGACTCCTAACTCCATTCTCCACCTTTCTATCTTTATCACTGTCTGTGAAGCCTTCCTTGGCATTGACCCCCACTGGGGTCTTTGGAGGAAGATCTTCTATGTTAAGCGTCACAACGACAGCAATGGCCCCCCCGTCGTAGGTGGCGTTGGTTTTGTTGTCAGGAAGGAAGTCGACTATCTCGACTACCCGATGAAGGAATACGACCAAGGCTGGTGCAACAAATGGTTTTATCTGCGAGACCCTTTGGTGCCTGGGCGGCGCTCAAATCTCCGTCCTTTTGAAGATAAACTGATAGCTCAGCCGAAGAAGTCCTGGCGAAACGCCCTTTCTCCCGAAGAGAGAGCGATAGCTGACAGGCTGTTCGACCAGGTCGTCGTCCTGAAGAACACGGGAGGCTTGACGATGTGCGGCACTGAGGTAGTCTCAGTGTTCCTACAATGTCGAGTGCAGCCGCTAATGTCTCGACCCCACCAATTGTGGCTTTATACTGGCAAGGGCGGCAAGTCTAGGGTCAGCTCTGCCGACCTGTCGGCCGATGAACTCCGAGATGAAGTCCGCCGTTTGACATGCCTCAGTATGAAGGAAAATATTGTCTTGACATCGGCTCTTCCCCCTTATGATCTACACCATCTTCTGACTGAGGTAATTCTTATTGTTTCTTGCTTGTTGTTGTTGTTTCTTTCTTCGTTGTGCTTTACAAACTTTCTTCTTCCGACAGGCCCCCGCCGTTGCTCAATGCTATCCTCCTACGCCTGAAAGCAGTGTGGAGCCAGAGGATGACGATGATGATTCCGAGGAGACCGAGGACGTCCAGCATGTCCTTGAGGACAGTGATGTCCAAGAGGAAGAAGCTGCCGAGGATGATGCCTTCATCAGGAGCAGGCGACGTAAGCAGGTAAACGATGATTTTATTACAACGGCTGAATCAAGTCCTACCGGACAAGATAATGATGCCGTTGGAACTGCTTCGCCTTCTCCTACCAAGAAAAGTTCGACAGGTTTTTTCACTGCTGAAGATGACCTGGACCTGTGAGCATCTATACCCCTTGTTTGACTTATTCTCTATTGTTTTGTATGCTAATTGTGCACTTTTCTTAAGTAGCTCTGATGATGATGATGATGTTCCTCTCGCGAAGAGGACCAAATTATCCTTCGGGAGGTCGGTATCAGCTAAGGAGCCGAATCCCTCTCCCGCCAAGTCGACGCCGCCCTCGCGAATGGCCGTAGAGAAGATTCCAATGTCGAAGGTTATTCCTTCTGGTGACGTTCCCACCTCATCGGCTGACCGCGATCACGTAAGTGTTTTACTTGTCTTGATTTCTTTCTTGCCTCGCAAAGCTTTTTTCATCCAATTGAATCTTCTTGGCTTTCTTTGTTACAGCCGATTTATGCCACAGTTGATGCGGTGGTAGACTTTACCGAGCAGTTCACTCGACTGGAGTCTGAAAACACTCAGCTTCGGAAGACCGTTAAAACTTTGGCTGATCAGGTGCTGGAGGCCAACAGGCTTGCCACCGATGCCAAAAACGAAAATGTTTTGCTGAAGGAAGAGTTGAAGAAGCTGAAGCGACAGATGAAGGATGAACAAGATGCCAAGCGCAAAGCTGTAGCCGCAACCGACGAGAAGGAAGGCGTCCTTTGTGAGTCCATCACGAATTTATTGGGTAAAGTTCTTGGCACATAGCTCATTTTGTAGCATTTCCCTTTGGGTTACTGATCTGTCCTCTTTCAGAGGCTGCCGATATAACCTTCACTCGGGCGCGCATGCTTCGGGAGGACTCTACGTCTGACGCCCTTTCTCTCGCCGCCGAGTCCAACGTCCAAGTCCTTGGGCTTCTGCAGAAGACTAAAGGAGCATTGTCGAGGCTATACTCGATGATTTTCCCAAAGGTGAAGCAGGACAAGACTCTCGGTGAGATGGCGGATGCTTTCCTCGTCGACTCTTCTGAGCCTGTGGAGGTATTGAAACGCCGTAACCGCTTGTTTGGGGCGGTTCTTACTTTCCAGACTCGCCGATGGGCCATGGGATGGGGTCTCGACTTAGAGAAGTTGTCCAAGGCATTGCCTGTGGACGACGACAATCGCCTAGTTGACCTTGAACCCTTCAAACGATCGGCGGTGGCATGTGCTAATCAGCTCCTCAAATTGGTTGATGAAGCCCAGTCCAAGTCTGCACCTGAAGCTGCCCATGGCTCGTCGTCGGCACTTCCTTGAATGTTTTCTTTATTAATTGTAATTAAGACCTGATGCAATTTGACTTGGTCCTGTTTTATTTTGGCTCTGTAGTCAGTCCGAACAATCTTTTGAATGTAACACATACACTCCAGTGCTCCCGATGGGAGATTTATGCTAGTGCTATTCTGATCTGAAAGTTGTACTGCAGATTCCTTCATCTTCCTCCCGCGTCGAACCTTTTTCAAATTCTTCGGCTAGCGATGAATCTGGCCTTGTTCGTTCTTTACGCGACCAGGTGTCTCGCCTGAATAAAGATATCACCTCCCTTCACGCGATGGCAGCGTTGTTGAAGAAGAAGAGTGAGATAGCGACTGCCATTGAACAACATGCTCTCGATCGTCTTCACGTTGCTACCGAAAGTTTGGGCTGTAAGTGCCAACCCTTCTTTTGATTTCTGACGTAGCCTGGATGTTCCCCTAACTGATATTCGTTCCTTTTCAGTCGTATCTTCGGATAAATCTGAGGAGAAAAAGAAGATCCATGAAAAGGTCGAGGCGATGACTGACGTTGCTCACCCGAAACACGATTTATGGTTGCATCGTCCGAAGGCTGTTATCGTGGCGAAGTTCGAGCATCGGCGAGAAGGTGCACTATTACTTTGATAAATTCCACGCTCATCTCACGATGGTTTGGAAGACTTTGTTCCCTCTGGATCAAGCACCCGAAACTCTGTCTGCTTTGTTCACTCGATTCAAATCTCCGGAGAGGATTCGACTGCCGGTGCGGAAAGAACTCCTGGCCGGCGCCGAAGTCGCCTTTGCTTCGCATTGGCATGTCATCCATCTTTAGACTTGAAGGCCATAGCGAACACCGAGAGAAGTTTAGGTCAATATTATGATATCGCTAGAGGTCCTGCATATACCATCATCTCGCGGATGGAGACAGGTATTGAGAGAGATCTGAGGGCCCAAGGGAACCAAGGAGCCTCGTCGTGAATGTAATAACTTTTGTACCTGCACAAGATTGTTTTACGTAGATTCAACGTGTGCGTTGCACATCATGTAATCCTGGTGAATTTGTTAATTCGATTGATAATTCATTGTCGAGGGCGGCTGAGTGATCAATTCAACCTGCTCTCCCGACGACTTCGTTGTATAATTTGCAATTTTATTGCGAAGTCGATATGTAAGTTTTGTAGGAGCGATACCCATCAACTTAATCGAGGAAATTAGACGCTTGGCTTCGTCACACGGTGCACCGGTTTGAGCCTCATTTTATGATAGTATAACCTTCGACTGCAGCACTCGCGTATTTTCTCGAGGCTTGGATTGGTTGTTTTGTGTGTCATTAACCTTAGCTCTCGTTGAGAGTATTTAATTAACGACACTGTGCGAGCATATTTTTGGCCAGCGCTCCCGATGGGAGTAAGAGCCAACGACAGGGGCCCCGAACGATTTATTCGGATGATGAGGCCTGGATCAAGAAAAAAGGGTGGAAAATCTGATTAGAATTTTATTCATAATGCAAAAGCGACCTTAAGGGCTGTCGAGTAAATAAAAACAATTGTATCCTATGTATAGAACCGTCGCAATTGTGCGATGTTCCATGGATTCCCAACGTCTTTTCCCGAAGTTGGGTTTTTGAGCCGATATGCTCCTCCTGGTATCACTTCAGTCACGATATATGGTCCTTCCCATGGAGACTCGAGTTTTAAGGGTCTCTCTTGCTTTAGCCGCAGTACCATATCTTCAACATTAAAGCTTCGACTGCGTATTCGTCGGCTGTGATAATTTCTCAACGCCTGCTGGTATACCGCCGTTCTTGCCAAAGCAATATCTCGAGCTTCATCAAGGAGGTCTACAGCATCCTGCAGCGCGATATTGGAAGAGGATTCTGTGTATGCTGTCACCCGAGGAGCTTCGCACCGAACGTCGGCTGGCAGAACTGCTTCGGCTCCATGTACCAAGAAGAACGGGGTGTATTGAGTCGACCTGTTAGGTGTGGTACGCAAAATCCAAAGTACCGATGGTAACTCCTCGACCCAAGCTCCAGCTGCACCCGTAAGGCGTTTCTTGAGGCCATCCCCTATTAGACCATTATCCTTTCCACCTGGCCATTGGTCTGTGGGTGGGCCACTGATGCAAATTTCAGTTTGATTCCTCCGTCGTCACAAAATTTTCGAAACTCTTTGGAGTCAAAGTTAGTTCCGTTGTCTGTGACGATACTGTGAGGCATACCAAATCAACAGGTTATTCCCCTGAAAAATTGAACTGCTGTTTCAGCTTTTTGGTTTCGTACCGGTACTGCCTCGATCCATTTGGTGAATTTGTCGACTGCGACCAGTAGGTACGTGTGTCCTCCGGGTGATGACCTTGGCAGTGGTCCAACTTGGTCGAGTCCCCATTGAGCGAATGGCCGCGCCAGAGGTATTGTCATCAGATCTGTCGCAGGAGCGTGCGGTTTTGGTGAGAAACGCTGGCAGGGGTCGCACTTCATGACCAGTATCTCGAGCATCCGATGCCGCCGTTGGCCGCAGAAATCCTGCCCCGAAGGCTTTCGCCACAAGGGCCCCGCTTCCTGCGTGGTGTCCGCATGTTCCTTCGTGTATCTCGCGCAATGCTGCTTTTCCATCGTCAATGGCAATACACCTTTGGAAAATACCAGAAATGTTGCGCTTGTAGAGTTCACCGTTCACCACGGTGAAGGCTTTTGACCGTGTGACGACTCGTCTTGCTTCTACTGGATCCTCTGGCAACTCCTGCTTTGTTAGGTATGCTAGGAATGGTTTGGTCCATAGT
Source organism: Lolium rigidum (assembly GCF_022539505.1). Classification (NCBI taxonomy): domain Eukaryota; kingdom Viridiplantae; phylum Streptophyta; class Magnoliopsida; order Poales; family Poaceae; genus Lolium; species Lolium rigidum. Next base: position 288,135,428 of record NC_061508.1, read on the forward strand.
GTCTCAAGGAGGAGGACCTGTTCCGCAAGCGGAGTTGGAGATTCTTCGGCAGTTTGCTGCGGGCTCGCCTCCGATTCGTCAGCCGACGGCTTTGGAGGTGCCGACGCTTTCTCTTTTATCGATCGCTGAACGATTACTTCGTAAAACACTCCGTCTGGAATGGGGGAGCACGTGGACCCGATGTTTGCCAGAGAGTCGGCTTCCTCATTGCTGGCTCTGCCGATATGTTTAAGTTCGCACCCTTCAAATTTGGCTTCCATATTTTGGTACAACTGTCGGTAGGCGATCATGTTGTCACTGACCGCATCACATAGGTTCATCGACTGTTGTACTACCAGGTTTGAGTCTCCATAAATTTCTAGGCGAGTTGCCCCACATGCCTTCGCCATCTTCATTCCGTGCAACAGCGCCTCGTACTCTGCCTCGTTGTTTGTTGGCAGGGAGAAATTCATACGTAGTATGTACTTCATCTTATCTCCATGTGGTGATATTAGTACCACCCCTGCTCCTGCGCCTGTGCTCCATTTCGACCCGTTGAAGTACATTGTCCATGACCCCGACATGTCGGGTGCTGCTGGTGTCTGTGACTGGATCCAATCTGCCACGAAATCTGGGAGGATTTGGGATTTTATCGCTGTTCGATTAATGTAAGTTATGTCGTGTGGTGCTATTTTGATGGCCCATTGAGACACTCGACCCGTGGCCTCTGGGTTAGTCACTATGTTCTTCAACGGTGCTTCGCTTACGACGATAATCGGGTGCTCTGTGAAATAGTGCCGTAGCTTGCGAGCTGACCTCCATACTGCGTATGCCAGCTTCTGATGATGGGGGTACCTCTGCTTTGCAGGTGTGAGCACTTCACTGAGGTAGTAAACAGGCCTCTGCACACCGTGAACTCTCCCTGCTTCTTCTCACTCGACGACCAAAACGCTGCTAAAGACTTGGGCCGTTGCAGCTATGTACATAAGTAGTGTTTCTTTCTCGCGGGGGGTTACGAGGACTGGAGATGTCGATAAGATTCTCTTCAGATTGTCGAAAGACTCCTGCGCCTCATTCGTCCACTCGAATTTTTCTGACTTTTTCATCAAGTTGTAGAAGGGCAAAGCTTTTTCCCCTAGTTTGGCGATGAATCTGCTAAGCGCTGCCAATCGTCCTGCCAATTGCTGCACTTGGTGCAGATTCTTTGGCGGTTCCATGTCGAGAATAGCTTTGATCTTCAAAGGGTTAGCTTCTATTCCTCTAGCTGAGATGAAGTAGCCGAGTACTTGTCCCCCTGGAACCCCGAAGAAGCATTTCTTCGGATTCAACTTGATTTTGTACTTGTCTAGGTTGTCGAAGGTTTCCCGCAAATCGTCGATGAGAGTGGTGGCGTGCTTCGTCTTTACCACAATATCGTCGATGTAGACTTCAATGTTCCTCCCAATCTGTTCTCTAAGGCAGGCTTGCATGCACCGTTGGTAAGTCGCCCCTGCATTTTTCAACCCGAAGGTCATGACGTTGTAGCAAAAAAACGCCGTGTGGGGTGATGAACGCAATTAACTCCTGGTCTTCTTTCTTGGGCTTGATCTGGTTATTCCCGGAGTATGCATCAAGGAAGGAGAGGCGGTCGCATCCAGCCGTGGAGTCGACTATCTGGTCTATGCGAGGCAGCGGGAAGTGGTCTTTTGGGCAGTGCTTATTAAGGCTGGTGTAATCGATACACATGCGGAGAGCGGTTGTGTCTTTTTTCGGTACCATAACAGGGTTAGCCACCCACTCGGCTTCCTTGAGCTCTCGAATGAATCCTGCCTTGCGGAGTCGACTAACTTCTTCGCCAATTGCTCTTCTCTTCGGCTCGGAAAATCGGCGCATCGACTATTGTACTGGTTTGGCCGTTGGGTCAACATTGAGGGCGTGCTCAGCGAGTTCCCTGGGGATACCTGGCATGTCGGATGGTTACCATGCAAATATCTCCCAGCGCTCGCGGAGGAACTCGATGAGCGCGCCTTCCTATGCATCAGTAAGGTCTGCCGACGTATTGACCGTTTTCTTCGGGTCGCTGGGGTGCACTCCGCAGCCTTCTTTGCTTCCTTCGCAGCGTCAAATTCGTCGGGCCTTACGTTTCGATTGTCGGCTGGTGGCTGTGTATGATCCGTGACGGCGTCGACATCGTTGAGTTCTTCCTTGACTCCGAACCTTGAGGCGATCTTCTGGAATTCTCTGTCGCAATTGTCTGAACGGGTAAAGCTTCCATGAACAGTTATTGGAGTCCCATTGTTGCCAGGCATCTTCAGTTTCAGGTACGCGTAATGAGGTACGGCCATAAATTTGGCAAAGGCAGGCCTGCCGAGGATGGCGTGGTACTGAGATTCCCAGTCGACTACTTCGAACTCGATTTTTTCCTTCCTGAAATTGCTAGGCGTGCCAAAAACTACATCCAGTGATGTTTTGCCTAGAGAGTAAGCGGGTCGAGTCGGTATAATGCCATGGAATCCTGTATCGGACTCTCTTAGCATGTCGACTGTTAAACCCATTGCTTTCATCGTGTTAGCAAATAATAGGTTCAAACCACTTCCTCCGTCCATGAATACTTTGCTCATATTGTACCCTTCGATCCGCGCCTCAAGGACAAGGGCTGCATGACCTGGTCTAGGAACGGCCTTCGGATGATCTGCCCTGCCGAAGGAGATGCTCTGATCTGACCAGTCGATGAATTCGGGTGTATCAACCATAGCGACTTCCGCATATTTCACTTCTCGTGAGAATTTTTTGATTTCCCTCTTTGAAAAGCTGGTTTTATGGATCATGTTGACCTGCCCACATGGCTCCGGGAACACCTCGGTTGGTACATACTTGTCCCCTTCTGCTGGCTCGTATGGCTCTGGTACGTACGGTCCTGGCGGATAACTGTAAGATCCTGCCCTTCTCTCCATTATGTGAACTCTTGACATGGCTTCGGCTCTGAGGTCGTCACAGAACTGCCGAATCTCCAGGAAGTGTCGGCAGTTCCTTAGCAGGTGACTGGATTTTTCTTGGCCATCCTTCAGATCAACGTAAGAGTGAAGGTAACATGGTGCCTCGAGCTGCTCCGTAGCCGATAGATACGGTGAGCGAGTGCGGCCCTGGATCGGTTGCGTGTCCTGGCATCCTCGTTCGAACTGATGAGGGCGAGTTGCTGTACGTTCTTCCTTTTCACGGCGCGAGTCCCTTCGTCTTTTCCTTCGCCCCGTTGTGAGGTCGAAACTTCCTCGGTTGCCTTCTTGCATGTTTCTGGATGGAACTTCCAGGGTTGTTGCCGGAGTGATACCTGCCGAAACTGAGGTCCTCAGCCAGATGCACTTGTCCTAGGGAGGCGAAGGAAGCCTCCGGAGTCGACGATGAAGTGGACACCACCAAAAGTTGTGTTCATGCCACCGCACGATTCTGCGCAGGATCGAGTGCGGCGCCTCGGGATGTGGTATGAACTCAAAGGATCCGCAGCGGATCGAGTCTTTCGGATCTGATGGCGTCGGTGATTCGAGTAAGAACGCCGCAGATGTGACTGGTACTACCGATGACCTGCCTTGTGCCGACAGGTTTCCCACAGACGGCACCAATTGTCGAGGCTACTCCTCGACAATGCCCTCCGATAGGGGCTTAGGGTTGATGGAATCCTGTAAGCTGACACGAGACATCGGTTCGCAGACGAGCGGGAAGAGCGATTTACCCAGGTTCGGGGCCCTCGATGAGGTAAAACCCTTACGTCCTGCCTGTCTGATCTTGATTATGAGAATATTGGGTTACAATGGGGTGCCGAAGGGTTCGGCTGAGATCTAGTCGAGAGGCTAAGTGCTGCGGTGACCTAGCTCTAGACTTCTGGTGGCTAAGATTGCTAAGATTGTACGTGCCCCTCGGCAGCCCCTCTCCTGGCCTTTATATAGGAGGCCAGGTCTCAAGAGATCTAACCGAGTACGACTAGGTTTATAGTAGTTCTATCTCTAAACTTTCCTTATTCGGCTCCTTCCTTGTCTTGCCCGCCAAGGAATCTCCCGCTGCGCCATCCAAGTGGACCGTCTTGTCATTGAGTACTTCATGGGCCTCCAGCTAGATCGTATAAGGTAGGGCAATGTCGATTACCCGAAGGGTAATGCCCACGTCAGCGGCGCTGTGGAACTCTTCATGGAATATGACTGATTTCTTTAGGGTTTTCACATCTGGGAGAATATATAGGCCGAGGGGCAGCGTCGGTGGAGTCCCGAGGGGCCCACCCAATATGGCGGCGCGGCCAGAGGTGGGGCCGCGCCCCCTATGGTGTGGCCGCCTCGTGGCTCCTCTTCGTCTCTCCCTCGGACTTCTGGAACACTCCGTGGAAAATAGGGCCGTGGGCTTTTGTTTCGTCCAATTCCGAGAATTTCTGAAACCAAAAACAACAGAAAACAGGAACTGGCGCTTCGGCATCTTGTTAATAGGTTAGTCCCGGAAAATGCATAAAAATGATATAAAGTGTGAGCAAAACATGTAGGTATTGTCATAAAACTAGCATGGAACATAAGAAATTATAGATACGTTGGAGACGTATCATGCACTTGCTCGTATCTCAATGGAACATTGCACCATCCAAAAATCAGTTCAGCTTCTTCTTGTTCCGCGTCATCCGTCTTCTTGTCCCTCTTCCTCTTCTTCTTCTCAAGTTTTGTCCCAATAGTAGAATTTGCCAGATCATACTGACTAAATGGGATTTTGGTGGGGTTCGGGATTATTTTTTGGAGGTCGAACGCAGACGTAATATAGATTCCGTAGGAACTCAGCATTTCCACATCTTTGCCGATAGCCGCGCCGCAGAATCTGATGGTCTTGTGATGTCTACGCACGCTTCTATTCCTGTAGACAGTGTTGGGCCTCCAAGAGCAGAGGTTTGTAGAACAGCAGCAAGTTTCCCTTAAGTGGATCACCCAAGGTTTATCGAACTCAGGGAGGTAGAGGTCAGAGATATCCCTCTCAAGCAACCCTACAATTAAGATACAAGAAGTCTCTTGTGTCCCCAACACACCTAATACACTTGTCAGATGTATAGGTGCACTAGTTCGGCGAAGAGATGGTGAAATACAAGTAATATGGATGATTATAAGTAGCAATTGCAATCTGAAATAAAAATGGCAGCAAGCAAACATATATCAGAACTTGTTGGAAACGGTGTTTCAATGCTTAGAAACAAGGCCTAGGGATCATACTTTCACTAGTGGACACTCTCAACAATGATCACATAATTGAATAAATAAATGCTACTCTCAAACACTCTCTTGTTGGATAACAAACACCATTCATTGCGTAGGGCTACAAGAGCACCCTCAAGCCGGAGTAAACAAGCTCCACAACTTCCGGAGTTCATATTAAAGTAACCTTTAGAGTGCATAATAGACCGTTGCAATTTAGACCGAGTACTAACATAGCATACACACTGTCACCAATAGCTATGAAAGGGGGAATAGATCACATCAATACTATCATAGTAATACTTAACTTCATAATCTACAAGAGATTACAATCATAACCTACGCCAAGTACTACATGATGCACACACCGTCAACTTTACATCATGGAGGAGGAATAGACTACTTTAATAACATCACTCGAGTAGCACATAGATTAATACCGATACAAAGCTCATGATCACATAAAGATCACACCATGGGAGAGAGAGATGAACCACATAGCTACCGGTAGAGCCCTCAGCCTCGGGGAGAACTACTCCCTCCTCATCATGGGAGTCAAGAACGGCGATGAAGATGGCGGTGGTGTCGATGGAGATGACTCCGGGGGCAATTCCCCGTCCCGGCGGAGTGCCGGAACAGAGACTTCTGTCCCCCGAAACGGAGTTTCGCGATGGCGGCGGCGCCCCTGGAGTCTTTCTGGAGTATGATAGATTGATTCAGGGTTTTCCGTCGCGAGGGAATTTATAGGCGAAAGGGCGGCGCGAGGGGGTGCCCGGGGGGCCCACCCCATAGCTGGGCGCGCCCCCCCTCTTGGCCGCGCCGCCAGGTGGTGTGGGGCCCCTTGGCCCCTCTCCGTCTCTCCTTCGGTGTTCTGGGTCCGTCTCGGTAAAATAGGAGGTTTGGCTTTTGTTTCGTCGAATTCCGAGAATATTGCCCGAACAGCCTTTTCCGGAACCAAAAACAGCAGTAAAACATGAACCGACACTTCGGCATCTTGTTAATAGGTTAGTCCCGGAAAATGCATAAAAACATTATAAAGTGTGAGCAAAACATGTAGGTATTGTCATAAAACTAGCATGGAACATCAGAAATTATAGATACGTTGGAGACGTATCAAGCATCCCCAAGCTTAGTTCCTACTCGCCCTCGAGTAGGTAAATGATAAAAAGAATAATTTCTGAAGTGACATGCTACCAACATAATCTTAATCATACTATCGTAAAACATATGAGATGAATGAAGTGACTCAAGGCTATGATCTATAGTTTGCTAACAAATAGATAACATATAGCAAAAACTTTTCATGAATAGTACTTTCAAGACAAGCATCAAAAAGTCTTGCATAAGAGTTAACTCATAAAGCAATAGATTCTTAATAAGAGGTTTGAAACAACACAAAGGAAGATTTAGTTTCAGCAATTTCTTTCAACTTGTAACATGTATATCTCATGGATAGTTCTCAACATAAAGCAATATAACAAGTGCAATAGGTAAAAATGTAAGAATCAATGCACACAGTTGACACAAGTGTTTGCTTCTAAGATAGAAAGAAGTAGGTAAACTGACTCAACATAAAGTAAAAGAAAGGCCCTTCGCAGAGGGAAGCAGGGATTACTCATGTGCTAGAGATTTTTTATTTTGAAATCATGGAAACAATTGTGTCAACGGTAGTAATAATTCATATGTGTTATGCATAAAACCTCCTATAAGTTGCAAGCCTCATGCATCGAATACCAATAGTGCCCGCACCTTGTCCTAATTAGCTCGGATTTCCATGGATTATCATTGCATTACATATGTTTCAACCAAGTGTCACAAAGGGGTACCTCTATGCCACTCGTAGAAAGGTCCAAGGAGATAGATCGCATTTGATTTCTCGCTTTGATAGATCTCAACTTGAGGACATCCATACCGGGACAACATAGAAAACAGATAATGGACTCCTCTTTTTAATGCTTAAGCATTCAACAACGGATAATATTCTCATAAGAGATTGAGGATTAATGTCCAAACTGAAACTTCCACCATGATACATGGCTTTGGTTGGCGGCCCAATGTTCTTCTCTAACAATATGCATACTCAAACCATTTAATCATGATAAATCACCCTTACTTCAGACAAGACGAACATGCATAGCAACTCACATGATATTCAACAAAGGTGTAAAAAGTTGATGGCGTCCCCAGAAACATGGTTACCGCTCAACAAGCAACTTATAAGAAATACGATACATAAGCAACATATTCAATACCAAAATAATTTTTAAGCTATTTTCCCATGAGCTATGTATTGCAAAGACGAGGAATGAAATTTTAAAGGTAGCACACAAGCAATTTACTTTGGAATGGCAGAGAAATACCACATAATAGGTAGTTATGGTGGACACAAATGGCATGAGTTTTGGCTCAAGGTTTTGGATGCACGAGAAGTATTCCCTCTCGCACAAGTCTTTGGCTAGCAAGGTTGTTTGAAGCAAACACAAGTATGAACCGGTACAGCAAAACTTACATAAGAACATATTGCAAGCATTATAAGACTCTACACTGTCTCCTTGTTGCTCAAACACTTTTACCAGAAAATATCTAGACTATAGAGAGATCAATCATGCAATCCAAAGACTTGTACTGAGACTTGTACAGAAAAGTTGATGGCGTCCCGTAAACATGGTTACCGCTCAACAAGCAACTTATAAGAAATACGATACATAAGCAACATATTCAATACCAAAATAATTTTTAAGCTATTTTCCCATGAGCTATGTATTGCAAAGACGAGGAATGAAATTTTAAAGGTAGCACACAAGCAATTTACTTTGGAATGGCAGAGAAATACCACATAATAGGTAGTTATGGTGGACACAAATGGCATGAGTTTTGGCTCAAGGTTTTGGATGCACGAGAAGTATTCCCTCTCAGTACAAGTCTTTGGCTAGCAAGGTTGTTTGAAGCAAACACAAGTATGAACCGGTACAGCAAAACTTACATAAGAACATATTGCAAGCATTATAAGACTCTACACTGTCTCCTTGTTGCTCAAACACTTTTACCAGAAAATATCTAGACTATAGAGAGATCAATCATGCAATCCAAATTTCAACAAGCTCTACTGTAGTTCTCCACTAATAGGTTTAAACTACATGATGCAAGAGCTTAAACATGATCTATGAGAGCTCAAAACAATTGCCAAGTATCAAATTATTCAAGACCATATACCATTTACCACATGAAGCATTTTCTGTTTCCAACCAAATAGCAATCAACGAAGCGGTTTTCAACTCCGCCATGAACATTAAAAGTAAAACTAAGAACACAAGTGTTCAAATGAAAAAGTGGAGCGTGTCTCTCTCCCACACAAGCATGGTATGATGGTGCCCACTTTATTGAAAATAAAATACACAACAGAAAATAAAGACGCTCCAAGAATAACACATAGTATATGAAGTAATAAAAATATAGTGAACAGAAACAAAGACCTCGATATTTTTATTGATGAAGAAGGGATGCCTTGGGCATCCCCAAGCTTTGACGCTTATACTTCTTGAATATATCTTGGGGTGACATGGGCATCCCCAAGCTTGAGCTTTTGTCCATTCTTCATCTCATCTCATCATTCTTCTTTCCTACACTTGAAAACTTCCTTCATACAAAACTCATCACAAATCTCATTAGCAGCGTTAGTGCAATGATAATATTAATCAAATCTACAAAGTTCAGTATGACATATGAAAAGCATTTTAATAAGAATTAGCACTGTAGCACAACTTCAATAAGGTTCTTTGATCAAGAGAACTCAAAAAGGTGGGCAAAAAGATGTAAATGCAAAACAGTGCAAGAATCTGTCAAAACAGAACAGTTTGTAAAAATTGATTTTTTAAAAATAGTTACGCTGCGTAACTCGAAAAACTCTGAACTAACGAAAGTTAGATAAATACCTGGGGAAGATGCTCGTAAATTGGCAGCTCAAAGTTACGTTCTGGTGATTTTTGGCGATTTTCTCGTGATGAACCAGAAACAGTAAACAAGATTGCAAATCTCCCAAATACCACTTTCTTACCATTAGAAGCAATTCTTGGCACAAAAACAAATAAAACATGATAAGGAGAGGTCGCTACAGTAGTAACAACTTTCAAGACACAACAAAACAGTAGCAAAAATAAAAACATGGGTTATCTCCCAAGAAGTGCTTTCTTTATAGCCATTAAGATGGGCTCAGTAATTTTAATGATGCTCGCGCAAGAAATAAGAGTTGAAGCAAAAGAGAGCATCAAAAGCAAATAAGAAACACTTTTAAGTATAACCCACTTCATATGAAAAGGAATCTTGTAAGGGAACAAGTACTGAAAGCACAAAGCAACAAGCATAGAAAGGCAACACAAGCGCAACTTCAAGATTCTCAACATAAAGAGGGGAAACTTAATATTATTAAGATGCATATAACCATGTTTCCCTCTCTCATAATAACTTTCAGCAGCATCATGAACAAACTCAACAATATAACTATCACATGAAACATTCTTATCATGAGCTACATGCATAAAATTATTACTCTCCACATAAGCATAGTCATTACTATTAATTGTAGTGGGAGCAAATTGAATAAAATAGCTATCATTATTATTCTCATCACCATAATCATCATATATAGGAGGCATATTGTAATCATAATTAATTTTCTCCTCCATGCTTGGGGGACTAAAAATATCATGCTCATCAAAACCAGCTTCCCCAAGCTTAGAACTTTCTATATCATTATGGAAAGAAACATGGATAGTACTAATACTATGGTAATTACTAACATTATCATTTTCAGAATTAGTGTTCCAAAGATCTTCAATATCAAAAGTAGTGTGCTCTTCCAAATCATGATCACTAATATAGGTAAAGGGCATAGGAAGATCATTGTACTCAGATTCATTATCATAATAATCATTAGGAGCAACATACTTACTGTACCTATCGTTATCTCATACACGCGGGGATATGCCGTTACCTCTTTCTTTTTATTCCCCCTCTTCTTCCTCTTCTTCGTTCCCTTCTTCTTCTTCTTTTCCTTCTCCTCGTTCCCTTCTTTAGGAGGAAGAGGCTTGAAGGGAGGCTTCTCCACATAACCTGATTTATTTCCTAAACAATAGAAGAAACTTGGGAGGATTCCTCCTTTTCATTAATAAGTTCGAAACACACAACGGTCCTATCATATTTTGGCAAAGTGTCATCTTCTAAAATATTTTGTATGTAAGTATTTGTGTGGCAATTATCAATGCAATAAGAAAGACACCCATGCAGGACACTATTAATATCAAGAGCACTCATATCCACCAAAGAAGTTTTTCTCAATAACTCTTCACACCCCAAAAATAAAGTAAGTTCATCATGCTGATTAGGAGTGATTTCATCATCACAATACAAATTTGTAGCACTCATAAGGTTCGAATTATCATTGGAAGAGCATTGAAAATTAAAATGACCCACTCTATGGCAAAGTTCACAAATAAAAGGATAGAGGGCACAAACTTTTTCACCAAGATCATCTAGAGCCCTAGACCACTTTCTAGTGTTTTCATTCCTGTGATGGATACAATATTCTTCTTCAATTTTATTCTTTTCACAAGGTCTATGAACTCCACAAAAATTAACATGCTTATAGGAAATAGCATTTTCGAAGTTTGAGCATGTTTATTGCAATCATTAACAACAATTTCATTTTACATGCAAGTGTCTTTAAAAGGTTCATGATACATGTACCAATTTTCTTTAGGAACATTAATATGAGAAGCAAAGGCTCTATAGCAATCGACCATAATTTGAGGATCAAGACCATATTTAGCACTAAGCTCTTGAAAATCAGCAGCTTGAGCGAAAGACTTAATGCAATAATACTCGTAGTTTATACCGATTCCTTACCTTTGTCATTCTCCCAATCTTCAGTATTGCTTTGAATTCTTTCAAGAAGATCCCATCTAGCTTCAACCTCCTTGCTTGTGAAAGATCCCTCCAAACAGTGCATCTAGATAGTCCTTGTGGTGTCCTGAAAGCCTTGCATAAAAATTATTAGTAATAACATTACTGGGGAGCTCATGAATGGGACATTTGAGCATTAGTGACTTCAATCTCCCCCATGCTTGGGAAATACTCTCTCCATCACGAGGATAAAAGTTATAAATGTAATTCCTATCAACATGCACTTCATGAGGAGGATAAAATTTAGAATAAAAGAGAGGTACAATTTCCTCCCAACCAATAGATCGACCGTTCTTCAGCATCTTATACCATTCTACAGCTCTACCCTTCAGAGATATAGAGAATAGCTTCCTCTTAACTTGGTCCTTTGAAATACCTACACCCTCGAACAAATTGCATAATTCATGTATAAAGAGTAAATGATCACTAGGATGGACAGTCCCATCTCCAAAATAGCAATTGTTCATAGCAAGTTTAACAATTTTCATAGGTATCTTGAAAGGAATACTTTCAGTAGGTGGATTTAAAATATCACAAGCATCATTAGAGTTATCGCATATGGGAGATAAAGTATTATCAGAGAAAATTTTCTCCCCTAAAGATGGGAAGCTAAAAAGATCATGAAAACTAGCTTCCCCAAGCTTAGACTTTTCCATAGCATTAGCAGTAATAGCGTTCATACTAATAACATTGCTACTAGCATGCAAATAAGGTTCCATAGGTTTTTTAATTTTCGCATCAAACAATTCATGTCTTAACTCAGGAAAAAGATTAAAAATCTCACTAAATTTGTTGTTTTCCATTATGCCTAACTAGTGAAAAATAAAAACAAGAGACAAAAAGATAAAATTGCAGAATCTAAAGGAGATAGCTTCGAGCACTCACACACCGGCAACAGTGCTAGGAAATAGCTTAGTAGTCGGAGGATGTGAATACCTTTTACCTTACCTCCCCGGCAACGGCACCAGAAAATAGCTTGATGTCTACGCACGCTTCTATTCCTGTAGACAGTGTTGGGCCTCCAAGAGCAGAGGTTTGTAGAACATCAGCAAGTTTCCCTTAAGTGGATAACCCAAGGTTTATCGAACTTAGAGAGGTAGAGGTCAGAGATATCCCTCTCAAGCAACCCTGCAATTAAGATACAAGAAGTCTCTTGTGTCACCAACACACCTAATACACTTGTCAGATGTATAGGTGCACTAGTTCGGCGAAGAGATAGTGAAATACAAGTAATATGGATGATTATAAGTAGCAATTGCAATCTGAAATAAAAATGGCAGCAAGCAAACATGTAGCAGTAACTTGTTGGAAACGGTGTTTCAATGCTTAGAAACAAGGCCTAGGGATCATACTTTCACTAGTGGACACTCTCAACAATGATCACATAATTGAATAAATAAATGATACTCTCAAACACTCTCTTGTTGGATAACAAACACCATTCATTGCGTAGGGCTACAAGAGCACCCTCAAGCCGGAGTAAACAAGCTCCACAACTTCCGGAGTTCACATTAAAGTAACCGTTAGAGTGCATAATAGACCGTTGCAATTTAGACCGAGTACTAACATAGCATACACACTGTCACCAATAGCTATGAAAGGGGGAATAGATCACATCAATACTATCACAGTAATAGTTAACTTCATAATCTACAAGAGATTACAATCATAACCTACGCCAAGTACTACATGATGCACACACTGTCAACTTTACATCATGGAGGAGGAATAGACTACATTAATAACATCACTAGAGTAGCACATAGATTAATAGTGATACAAAGCTCATGATCACATAAAGATCACACCATGGGAGAGAGAGATGAACCACATAGCTACCGGTAGAGCCCTCAGCCTCGGGGAGAACTACTCCCTCCTCATCATGGGAGTCAGCAACGGCGATGAAGATGGCGGTGGTGTCCATGGAGATGACTCCGGGGGCAATTCCCCGTCCCGGCGGAGTGCCGGAACAGAGACTTCTGTCCCCCGAAATGGAGTTTCGCGATGGCGGCGGCGCCCCTGGAGTCTTTCTGGAGTATGATAGATTGATGTAGGGTTTTCAGTCGCGAGGGAATTTATAGGCGAAAGGGCGGCGCGAGGGGGTGCCCGGGGGGCCCACCCCATAGCTGGGCGCGCCCCCCTCTTGGCCGCGCCGCCAGGTGGTGTGGGGCCCCCTTGGCCCCTCTCCGTCTCTCCTTCGGTGTTCTTGGTCCGTCTCGGTAAAATAGGAGGTTTGGCTTTTATTTCGTCGAATTTCGAGAATATTGCCCGAACAGCTTTTCTGGAACCAAAAACAGCAGAAAATAGGAACTGGCACTTCGGCATCTTGTTAATAGGTTAGTCCCGAAAAATGCATAAAAACATTATAAAGTGTGAGCAAAACATGTAGGTATTGTCATAAAACTAGCATGGAACATCAGAAATTATAGATACGTTGGAGACGTATCATCTTGTCCTGCAGAAAATCTTGAGAACTTGTGGCACTTCATCGTCCCAACAAATTTGGAAGACCAAATTCTCGGTCACCACCGAGAGTTGGGATGGCAGCGCGTTGATTACCCTCGCGAGGGTTAGTGATCTCGCAGTCCAAGCCCACACACTTGATTGGTGCGGCATCGAGAAAATCCCTCTTGACGGCGCGGATCCACCTCTCCACCCTTGATGCACGAAGAGTGACCGTGATCTTGAAGTGCATCCCTTCGGTCGTGAGGTAGTACACCCAAGATCGAGGAGCCAGGGCGCGTGCGAGGTGCTCCATTGGGGCCGAGACGTCGATGAGAGAGAGATTTTTGGGAGAGATGGCTAATGGAGATGTGAAGAGATGTGGCAAATGGAGGAGATGTGAAGCATATAAAGGTGAGGGAGGTGAAGATGAACATGCCAGCCACCGGGTGATCAATTCCCGTGGCCGGCCGCTAACGCCGGCGATCCAAATTCCCGTGGCCGGCCGGCGCGTGACGATCGATTTCCGTACCAGTAATGGCGACGACGTTCGGCTTCCGCTCGGGAACGAACGGTTTGACTTCAGTCCCGACTCGTGTAACCAGTCGGGACTAAAGGGGGTGCCAGCAGGCGCAACGGGCCGCAGAACCCTTTAGTCCCGGTTTGTATCCTAAACCGGGAAAAATGATTCCTAACGAACCAGGACCAATGGGTGCCATACGCTTGGAAGGATTCGGGGCGATGTGGTTAGGACTTTAGTCCAGGCCTAGAATATGGCCGAGACTAAAGGGGTCTGACGAAATGCCTGTTGTCTACTAGTGTCACTTAATTTCTCAATCATAACAGTGGTCATCATGTTACTGCCACAATTGTCATGCTTGAATGGTAAATGTTTGTAGGTCCAACATGTGATAAGACACGAAGTTAAGGAGTGGAGTATCATATGGGTGATGTCAATTACCATGCCAATTGACGGAATTATACCCTAGAGGAAAACATAAGTACTCCCTCGGATCAAAATTATTTGACTCCAGTTTGTCTAGATAGGGATGTACCTAGACGCATTTGTTAACTAGATACATCTGTATCTAGACAAAGTGGCGTCAATTAATTTTGATCCGAGGGAGTAGTATTATTTGCTTCCATGTTATGATTAAAGTTTATTCCTTTATGATATATCTGCTTTGATTCTTGAATGACATATTCAAAGGAAAACTAAAAAACATGTGTAGAGAATAACCAGTCCTGCCTATAGGACTAGCTCATGTGTTGATTGATGGTCATGGTTTCCTAGTCGTGGAGTTTAATGTGTGTGCACGTAGCTTTTTATATAATTTTTTTTGATTATTAATGGTGTAAAAAAATGGCATAAAAGATACACTATTGGATTAGTGTGTCAAGCGGTATCCCACCTAAGTCTCTCTTACAGTGTAATTTGGCTTTTGTATTGTTAATTTTGTATCAGATTTACACAATAAGAACTAAAATCAACTATAGGTGAGATTTAGGTGGGATCCCAGTTGACACCTTACACTGAATTCATATCGATTGAATTAATATTCAAAAGAAGTTTCCGTTGATATAATTCTTAAGACATAGTATTCATCTTTTCTTAGCGAACTTTATGGTCAAAGTTTTTCTTAAACAACGTTCATGTTGGTTAAGCTATAACATATGAAGTAGCTAATTCTGAAGAAACACACATATATACCATATGAAATGATTATGATACTCCCAAGTTTCAAAGTGCATAAGATCATTGATAACCCTCGAGTGTAGGGAATAGTTGTAGCACCTCTTAGTGTGAAAGTATAGGGTATCTAACGGTGGGAGCAAGAAGGTAAAGGTATTTATCTATTCAAACTAGTGTGTCATGATTCTAGGTATATATGCACTAAAAAAATTAAAGGAAAAGTGGGTGATTGGTTGTTTTCAAGTTTTTACTGCAACAAGTTTATGATGTAGGGGAACTCGCAGATGTCTCAATCGTCTACAATATATAAGAGAACGGGACAAATGTTTTACTCTTATATGTAAGCAATGGACCTAGGTTCATGGGTTCACTTGACCTCTCTCTCGTAACAATGGTCATCATGTTACTCACACAATTGTCATGCTTGAGTGGTAAATGTTTATAGGTCCAACATGTGATAAGACACGAAGTTAACATGTGAACTATCATATGGGTGATGTCACTTAGCATGCCAATTGAGGGAATTATGCCCTAGAGTCAATAATAAATATTATTATTCAATCCAAGTTATGACTAAAGTCTCTACCTTTATGCTATAACTGCTTTGATTCTTGAATTAGAGATTCAAAGGAAACACTTAAAATCACATGCAGATAATAAATACCAACGTGTTCCTAGTCTCGCCTCTAGGACTAGCTCATGTGTCAATTAATGATCATGTTTTTTTATCATGGACGTTGTGAAAGAAAATGAGGACATGATAACCCCCAAGTGCAGGGGATCACCATAGTACAATTCGATAAGTATTTGATTGTCGAACCCACGAGGAGATGAAGGTAAACTATCTATTTCTAAAGCCCTATAACCCACTTATATGGTCTTTCTATGCAAAGCTAGGATCCATAGTGTGTGAAGAGGTTTCTACTATAAAACTACAAGTACTGAAATTATGAAATGCAAGAAGTAACACAAATGCAAGATAAGTAAAGTGAGATGAATTGGAGTAAGAGGAAGTAACTCAAGGTTGTAAGTGTTCTGGAAAATTACTATTTCATTTGTGTGGTTGTCACAATTAGTGAAGCTTAGTATAGTCTTCTTAGAGTTTCTTCTAGAGAGGAGCCATACATAGGTGCAACCATTAATATGAGCAAATATACCCCTGGTGATTGATACCAAGTCTATTTAAGAGAAACACAAGGGGATTATTAAGATACAAAGTCCAACCACCGCTGTAAGTTTAAAGGTCCCCATAGTTATACCCCTCGTTGATTAACCATGCATTAATATAACATGAATCTAAGAATTGGGACATGGTTTTTTTTTCAAGCTCCGGCTGTCCCTCCTCCTATCGTCATGCAACTGTGACAACCTCATGCATTCCCCAACATATGTGTGCATTCATATAAAATTACAAGAGATCGTCATAGAATATAATAAATACTTATATGCAACCATCAACAAATTATCTCACAATTGCCAAGAACAAGTCACAACTCAAACTAAGATATATAGGTATAATACATCATTGGAAAACGATATATTGCCTCATACATCATGTTTTCCGAGAGATTACAAGGGTAGATGAAGATGGTGCAGAAGGTGTTCATGAAGATGATGATGAACACGCGCAAAGGGAGGTGGAGTCCACCGAAGGCGATTCCGGTAGCGTTTCCCCCCTCCGATCTCCATCTGCAGCCGCATGCTAACTCTCTATTTATGTGTTTTTATCTACGCCACCGTAGCCTCCAGGAAATCCTAGGGGGTCATATATAGGAGGTTTTAGGTCAAACGAAGTATGTGGCCGCAAGATTGAAGCGAATCGGACGGACGAGGGGGATACGAGCACATGTGGCGCCCCATAGGGGGAGGGCGCGCCACAGTCCCTTTCTCCCAACCCATTGACCTCGTGGTGTCCTACTTTAGCTCATTTTGTTTTTCTCGAAATTTCCAAAGCATCCCCTGACCTTGCCCTTTTTCGAGTCCCATAGCTCATGGAAAGTCAAAAATACTAACAAAAGGTGTTTTCTGCCAGACAGAGTTAAAACTAGAGGAGAGAGGATTGTTTATAAAATCCCCCAAAACAATATAAAGAATGGCAATAACATTATATAATATTCAAATATGTGGAAATATGTGGCAATAAACTACAAAGTTCATGCATGCATTTTACATGCATCATTATCCCAAAGCTTAACCTATGCTTGTACTCGAGCATGACGGTAATAAAGCTAACATGGACTTTGGAGTTTGGATTTTGTCGCAATACTTCTGAAAGACTTTGACAACACTATTTGGACATGATTAATTGATAGTAGCAACAAGAAAAATTCTCACATCACGTTTGATTGAATCATGAGCAAGGTTTTTGAGGCGATTCATTCCTTCAATTATTGACTAGTAATTCATCATGCTTGCATTGCAAACAAAATAATGGGAGGATGTCGTATCCATCCGATCCTTTAACATTTAAACACTCATAGAAGACTCATACATGAGTAATTATCTAGTATCTTTAGTTGACCAAATAGCTTTAACATCTTATGAGTGGCTGGGGTCTTTCCCCTTTGGATTGTATACACTACAAGAAAAGTTTCCATGGCCGACGAAGTTGAAGTCGCGCCGTGGTTGCTGGTGTACCATGGCCGACGATTTTTGGTCTCTCCGTTGTGCATGTCAAAACGCTTTTTTCTCGTTTTTGAGGCCACCTAGCCCGACGAAAACGGCCAAAACGTCGCGTATGGTGGCCCGGGACGTGGTGCATCTCGAAATCTCGGGTTCGCCGGCCGAATCAACGCAAATCCGCACCGCCGAGGGATGTAGGGCCCAGATGGTAGCCTCTCTGGCATTGTTTTTTTCTCGATCGCGCCATCTCGTTCAACGCTCTCCGATCGAGCCGTTTACGATGCAGGATCATGGGTCCCGCATGTCATCCTCTATGAACCAAAATTCTTTCTATTCTTGGATTTTTTTGACCCACTGATTTCTGGCAACTTCCTTTTTCTTTTGATCCCTTGCCGCCTTGGAAACATTGAGACCACTGCTGCTAAATGGGACCCAAATGTCATCCTCTATGTGCAATCAACTTTCTTTTCTTGGAGTTTTTTTTGGCACCTCAAATTTGGTCACTTGCCTTTTTCTTTCGATCCCCTGCCGCCTCTCAAACGGTGATACCGCTGCTGCTAAATGGGACCCGCATGTCATCCTCTATGTACTATAAAACTTTCTTTTCTTGAATTATTTTTGGCTCCTCATATTTGGTCACTTACCTTTTCTTTTCGATCCCGTGCAGCCTCTCAAACGGTGATACCGCTGCTGCTAAATGGGACCCGCATGTCATCCTCTATGTACTATAAAACTTTCTTTTCTTGAATTATTTTTGGCTCCTCATATTTGGTCACTTGCCTTTTTCTTTCGATCCCGTGCAGCCTCTCAAACGGTGATACCGCTGCTGCTAAATGGGACCCGCATGTCATCCTCTATGTACTATAAAACTTTCTTTTCTTGAATTATTTTTGTCTCCTCATATTTGGTCACTTGCCTTTTTCTTTCGATCCCGTGCAGCCTCTCAAACGGTGATACCGCTGCTGCAAAATGGGACCCGCATGTCATCCTCTATGTACAATCAAGTTTCTTTTCTTGAATTATTTTTGGAACCTGATATTTGGTCACTTTCCTTTTTCTTTCGATCTCATGCCACGTTTGAAACGTTGAGGACCTGCAGGCTCATGGGACCCGCATGTCATCCTCTATGTACTATAAAAGTTCATTTTCTTTGTCTTTTTTCACCCTCTGATTTTTGGCAATTTTCTTTTTCTTTTGATCCCCTGCCGCCTTTGAAACGTTGAGGACTCTGCTGGCTCATAGGTCCCACATGTCAGCCTCTATGTACAATCAAGTTTCTTTTCTTGAATTATTTTTGGATCCTGATATTTGGTCACTTTCCTTTTTCTTTCGATCTCATGCCACGTTTGAAACGCCGTCGGCTCATGGGACCCGCATGTCATCCTCTATGTGCTATAAAAGTTTATTTTCTTGGATTTTTTTTCACCCTCTCGATTTTTGGCTATTTCCTTTTTCTTTGATCCCGTGCCGCCTTGGAAACATTGAGTAAGCTGCCGACTCATGGGACCCGCATGTCATCCTCTATGTACAATCAACTTTCTTTTTCTTTTGATCTCAAGCCGCATTTGAAACGTTGAGACCGCTGTCGCTAAATGGGACCCGCATGTCATCCTCTATGTACAATAAAGTTTCTTTTCTTGGATTATCTTTGGCTCCCGATATTTTGTCACTTGCCTTTTTCTTTCGATCTTATGCCGCCTTTGAAACGTTGAGTAAGTCGCCGGCTCATGGGTCCCGCATGTCATCCTCTACGAACAATAAAAGTTTGCTTTCTTGGAGTTATTTTTGACCCCTAATTTCTCGGCTATTTGCCTTTTTCTTTTGATCTCCTCGCCCCTCTCGAAACGATGAGGACGCTGCTGGCGGTGTCGGTCCCACATGTCATCCTCTATGAACAATAAAAGTTTCCTTTGATGGATTTATTTTGAACCCCTAATTAATTTCTCGGATATTTCCCCGCCGCCTTGGAATCGTTGAGGATGCCGCCGCCTCATGGGTCCCGCATGTCATCCTCTCGTAACGGTAAATGTTTCTTTTCTTGTATTTTGTTGACCAAACGATTTTTGGCTTATTTTTTCTTTCGATCACCTCGCAGACCTTTAAAACGTTGAGGACGCCGCCGGCTCACGGGTCCCACATGTCAATCTCTATGAACAATAAACGCCGAGGATGCGCGCTGCCTCATGGGTCCCGCATGTCATCCTCTCGTAACGAAAAATGTTTCTTTTCTTGGATTTTTTACCAACAAATTTTTGGTTTATTTTTTCTTTCCATCCCTTGCCGCCTTTAAAACATTGACGACGCTGCTGGCTCATGGGTCCCCGATGTCAGCCTCCTCGTACAAGAAACATGTGATATCTTGATTATTTTGCAGACAATAAACAGTGTATTTCGCTCTGAGCTATTGCAAACGGATAAATTAAATCTTTATTTTTACATAAACAAACTTATATGTTGAATCTCCTTGTTTTGTGTTTTTGCGAAGCATAGGACTTTCTCTGTTTTTTTTAGAAAAATCCGAACTTTCCTGTTTTGGAGTGGGCTGAAATTGTACGAGTCAAAAGGCCCAGCAGGATAGTTCGAAGGCCCGGATGTCCGGTATGCAGCCCAATTAAAATCTTTCTTTTCTTGGATTTTTTTCACCCCCCGATTTCTGGCTACTTCATTTTTCTTTTGGTCCTGTGCCACCTTGAAAACGTTGAGATCGCTGCTGCAAAATGGGACCCGCATGTCATCCTCTGTGTACAATAAAATTTCTTTTCTTGGAATATTTTTGGCTCCTGATATTTGATCACTTTCCTTTTTCTTTCAATCTCATGCCGACTTTGAAATGTTGAGGAAGCTGCTGGCTCATGGGTCCCGCATGTCATCCTCTGTGAACAATAAAAGTTTCCTTTATTGGATTTATTTTTTACCCCTAATTTCTCGGCTATTTGCCTTTTCTTTTGATCCCCGCCCCCTTTGAAACGATGACGACGCAGCTGGCAGTGTCGGTCCCACATATCATCCTCTATGAACAATAAAGGTTTCCTTTGATAGATTTATTTTTTACCCTAATTAATTTCTGGCTATTTCCTTTTTTATTTTGATCCCCTGCCGCCTTGGAATAGTTGAGGATGCTGCTACCTCATGGGTCCCGCATGTCATCCTCTCAGAAAGGTAAATGTTTCATTTCTTGGATTTTGTTTACCAACTGATTTTTGGCTTATTTTTTTTTTGTTTCGATCTCCTGCCGCCTTTAAAACGTTGACAACGCTGCTGCCTCATGGGTCCCCAATGTTAGCCTCCCCATACTGCAAATCCTCTTTCTGCAAAGGTTGTATTTTCTAGCTAGATAGCTAAGGTGGATTCGAATCTGCCGTGGTTCAGGCAGCTCAGGTAAGTCTTCTTGCACTGATTAATGGAACTAGTGTATAGCAAAGTCAAGACATGTGGCTCGGTGTAATGAATCTATTTGAATCATGTTGTGGATTCAATCTGATAGTTCTCTAACAGGTCAGCCAAAATATAAATTAAGTTTTTTTCTAAAACGGAAATGCAAATTAAGATGAACACAAACATTAGTTATCATAATAGCTGATCATACATACATACTTGCTAAGAGCAAAAGCTTGCCAGAGTTTTACCACCCATACAATTAATTAGCAGTTCAGATAAGATAACCTTATATTTACTATTAAATTGCAATAGGTGACTGGCTGGTGTCACAAACGGGCCAAAGTTTTTTCCTCTAGGCCCAACATCTGCTGAAAATCCTAGGCCCAATATCTCTTCCACGAGATTTACTGCACGCATCTGCAACCGAAAACTGCCCGCCTCCTCCCGTCCTCCTCCACGAGACCACGACCGCCGCTGCAGAGGAAAATCTGTGCCTCTCCCCTTCCTTGGTGAGGGTGCGGCTCCGGTGCGTCTGCCCTCTCCGGCAGAATGGTGACGACGCGATTCGTGTCGACGATGCTGAGCTGGAGCAGGTAGCCCACCGCTGCTGTTCCCAGCTCGATGGAAAGGGAGGGGAGGGAGATATGGAGCGGTGGCCTGCTGATGCTGATTGTTGAGCCTGGCTGCCGAGAGTTGGAGCAGGGAATAGAGAAATAGAGAGATTTAAGAGAGAGCAACGAGAGATCAATTTTCTCTATGGTTCGCTGCTGCCAAGTGCTAATTGGTTCCTGCTAATGGTTGCCGCTGTGTGCGTGCTAGCACGCTCTCTTCCTCACAACAGAGGTGAACGCTGCAGATTTATGCCGACGGTGCATGCGCGGATGCGCCCTGGCCTGGTCTTCTCGGCCTCGCACGACATGCACCGCCCCCATGGCTCCCTTCCATCTTCTTTTGCCAGGGTCCTTCGCCTGACGCTACAGATCGATGGTGTTGGAGAGGGGTGCAGCAGGAGTGGAAGAGCTGCTCACTGCACGCACGGCCGCACGGGGTGATCGACGGGTCTGGGGCTATCTCAATGATTTGGGATGTTTACCTGGATATGACCCGGCGTGTCTCCGTTTTTCGCTCTGGACCTTTGCGTCCGGAAGTGGTTGGGGTGTAGTCGTTTATATGTGGGAATCGATGAGATTTACCAGCTTGTGCGTTCATTGTGCTGATTCCAGTGCCGACTGAGTTAACGAGTTATTACTATCTGTTTCAGCAAGCTAATGCAGCAGGACCAAATTTGTTGCCCAAAAAAAAATCTTAGAAATTCCTGATATATGATCTGATGTCTTCTCCAAGAGAGGTTCGAGCATCTGAAGGCCAAGGGTCCAAATTTCTTGCAAGCCAGTTTCAAGGATCTGAAGGCCAATGGGTGCAATTTCTGCTTGGTAAAGTGCGCTGCTGATTTTCATTCAGTCTGTCTATTTCTGTGTGAGACTGTAAACTGTGAAATTTAGTGTCTTGATTTCTCTGAACCGAGGATTTTGAACTTCTGGTACCGCAGGCACTCATGAGACTCTCGCAGTTGGGGAGAAATCTGAACATGGGTGGGTCAAACTAAATGGCGATGCAGATTTTTATGTTGAGAAACCTGAATATTAATGGGAGGATTGTTTCACCATTCCGAGCTAAGGCAGGATAAAAAGCAACGACGATGGGATGCATGCAATATATCATCTTTTTGAATGCTGCTCCAAGGCAACGTGCAACATAATGAACGTCTAAACGCTATTTCTTCGTGAGGAGTGGCAGTTCGCATGAAGGTTACACAATGTGTCATGTAGTTTACATAGCAAATACTGTATTTAGTTGTCAAAAAAAATACTGTATTTTTTTAAGTGAGACGGTAAATGTATGTTATTTGAAATGTTTTTATCAGCTTAAGTTTTCGAAATATTAGCACAAGTTTTTTCAAACATTAAGACTGAACACTGCAGATTCCCTTTTAATCCCAACCATGAGGACGGGCACATTTTTTTTTTTAATTTGGTGCTGATGTACCAGGCCAGCTGATTGTGGAGCGCCTCGTTGACTGACTCGCTAAAGCTGGATGGTTTCTACATTTCGTCACAACTTTACCAATGAGAATTTACATTGCGCGTTTTGTACATATGGTTTTTCTTTCTCAATATACTGTCCATACATGTTTTTCGTGCCATGATATGTTAACATGTATTTTACGTTGCAACGCACGGGCAATTTTCCTATACATACCCTATAGGCGATATAGAAGAGACATTTGAAATTATATAAAAGATTGTTCATTTGATTTGACGTGATGCCGTAGCAACGCACGGGTTTTGTCCTAGTATAAGTATAACTACAAATGCATTTGCTAAGGGCTCATGGGACAACAGAACTAGACAACCCCAAACTTTATGACCAGCATGTCACAGCGGAATCGAAAGATCTTGACCTTCAACTTTGATCCAATGCGAAGTTTGGCACCGTCAATGAACTTTTTCCACCTGGAAGTAACAGCCAAGCGGCCATCTGTGGGACTGACGGAGTACCGTCCCTCCACGGTGAGACCTTCACTCTCCATGACGAGGGAAATCTTGCCCCTTCGGCCAGCATTGAGATCCTTGGAGATACTTTTAGGAAATTTCTGATTCAAAGCAAGAGATACCACCAAAAATTAGTCAATGGCACCAATGCACTGAAGACTGAACCATGTGAGACTTTGAGTAGAGAAGACATCAAGATAAGAGCAGTTATGCTGTCATATAATCATGAACATAGCCTTCAGATGCGTCCTGGTCACCACACGGGTGGCCACTGCAATGAGCTGAGACCTCGGTGATCTGGCTGGGGCAGGTGCAGGAGCCTGGACTGGTACACGAGCTGGTGCTGATGCAGGGACCGCCGGGCAGGTGCAATAAACGGTGCCTCTAGAGGAACCGGTGCCGATGCAGAGACTCGTTGGGCAGGTGCGAAGAACGGTGCAGCTAGAGGAACCGAGTGCCGATGCAGGAGCCTCGCTGGGTAGATGCGATAGAACGGAGCTGGTACGAGAACCGGTGCCGATGCAGGAGAGTGGGAAGTCGGTGCCGGTGCCGGTGTGGGTGCCCTTTGTGACATCCGCTCCTGTTCCATCGTGGATCCGTAACTTTGATCATGTTAAACCCAAGCAAGCTAGAACAGAGGGAATGGTTTAGAACAACTCGCTCGAATGCAGTAATCAAAGGATATGAGTACAAAAAAGTTACATAATATATATTTCGAAGTGTCTCCAACTCCGTAAGCAGCTACGTATATCTCGCCCGTTTGAGTTTCGATCCTCAGCTCGTCGCCCTTCTTCGGCACCGTAGTCAAAAGCAAACTTTCTCCAATCATGTCCATACAAATATGTGATGGCCTGCGTCTTGTAGACATACACCTCATAGACCGTGTAGGTGTTCATCAATTTGCCATTGCCATGCATAGTGAAAGACCCTTCATGCGGGCACATCTGGTTAATCATTGGACGAAGTTCACAAGGTACAGTCTGCAGGTGAAAATTGATACTAATGTAAGAAGCAGGAAGACTAAAAACAAGACTTTACTATATGCCAATTCATGCTAAACCACTGAGAATTCATACCTGTAACTCTGTGAAGGAGTGATGTCTACGGGTGCTTCTATTCTTGTAGACAGTGTTGGGCCTCCAAGAGCATAGGTTTGTAGAACAGCAGCAAGTTTCCCTTAAGTGGATCACCCAAGGTTTATCGAACTCAGGGAGGAAGAGGTCAAAGATATCCCTCTCATGCAACCCCGCAACCACAAAGCAAGAAGTCTCTTGTGTCCCCAACACACCTAATAGGTGCACTAGTTCGGCGAAGAGATAGTGAAATACAAGTGGTATGAATGAATATGAGCAAGTAGTAACGGCGCTGGAAAAGTGCTTGCCGGCATGCGATTGATGGTAGTAAAATTGCAGGAAGTATAGATGCAGAAAAACAAGTAAACAAACAACGATAGCGTATTTAGGAACAAGGACTAGGGATCATACTTTCACTAGTGGACACTCTCAACATTGAGCACATAACAGAATAAATAGATAGATGCTAGACTCTACACCCTCTTGTTGGATGATGAACACCACTAACTGTGTAGGATTACACGAACCCTCAATGCCGGAGTTAACAAGCTCCACAATATTCAATGTTCATATTTAAATAACCTTAGAGTGCACAACAGATCAACATAACCAAACCAAGTACTAACATAGCATGCACACTGTCACCTTCACACTACGAAAGGAGGAATAGATCACATCAATACTATCATAGCAATAGTTAACTTCATAATCTACAAGAGATCACAATCATAGCCTACGCCAAGTACTACACGATGCACACACTCGTCACCATTACACCGTGCAGGAGGAATAAACTACTTTAATAACATCACTAGAGTAGCACACAGATAAATTGTGATACAAAACACATTGCAATCATAAAGAGATATAAATAAGCACTTCACTATGCCATTCATAACAGCGAATAAGTATTCTGTGAAATATAGCCTAAGAGACCCACACGGTGCACACACTGTCACTTTTACACACGTGGGACAAGGAGTCTCCGGAGATCACATAAGTAAAACCCACTTGACCAGCATAATGACATCTAGATTACAAGCATCATCATATGAATCTCAATCATGTAAGGCAGCTCATGAGATTATTGTATTGAAGCACATAGGAGAGAGATGAACCACATAGCTACCGGTACAGCCCCGAGCCTCGATGGAGAACTACTCCCTCCTCATGGGAGACAAGCAGCGTTGATGAAGATGGCGGTGGTGTCGATGGAGGAGCCTTCCGGGGCACTTCCCCGTCCCGGCGGCGTGCCGGAACGAGACTCCTGTCCCCCGCATCTTGGCTTCGCGATGGCGGCGGCTCCGGAAGGTTTTCTCCGGTTTCGTCGAACGTGGTAGGGTTTTCGCGACGGAGACTTTAAGTAGGCGGAAGGGCAAGGTCGGTGGAGTCCTGGTGGGGCCACACACTAGGCCGGCGCGGCCAGGGCTTGGGCCGCGCCGCCCTACTGTGTCCCCACCTCGTGGCCCCACTTCGTTTCCCCTTCAGACTTCTGGAAGCTTCGTAGAAAAATAGGACCCTGGGCGTTGATTTCGTCCAATTCCGAGAATATTTCCTTACTAGGATTTCTGAAACCAAAAACAGCAAAAAACAACAACTGGCTCTTCGGCATCTCGTTAATAGGTTAGTGCCGGAAAATGCATAAATATGACATAAGGTATGCATAAAACATGTAGATATCATCAATAATGTGGCATGGAACATAAGAAATTATAGATACGTTTGGGACGTATCAAGCATCCCCAAGCTTAGTTCCTGCTCGTCCCGAGCAGGTAAACGATAACAAAGATAATTTCTCGGAGTGACATGCCATCATAACCTTGATCATACTATTGTAAGCATATGTAATGAATGCAGCGATCAAAACAATGGTAATGACATGAGTAAACAACTGAATCATAAAGCAAGGACTTTTCATGAATAGTACTTTCAAGACAAGCATCAATAAGTCTTGCATAAGAGTTAACTCATAAAGCAATAAATTCATAGTAAAGGTATTGAAGCAACACAAGGGAAGATTAAGTTTCAGCGGTTGCTTTCAACTTATAACATGTATATCTCATGGATAGTTGTCAATGCAAAGTAATATAACAAGTGCAATATGCAAGTATGTAAGAATCAATGCACAGTTCACACAAGTGTTTTCTTCTTGAGGTGGAGAGAAATAGGTGAACTGACTCAACATAAAAGTAAAAGGAAGGTCCTTCAAAGAGGAAAGCATCGATTGCTATATTTGTGCTAGAGCTTTTATTTTGAAAACATGAAACAATTTTGTCAACGGTAGTAATAAAGCATATGTATCATGTAAATTATATCTTACAAGTTGCAAGCCTCATGCATAGTATACTAATAGTGCCCGCACCTTGTCCTAATTAGCTCTGGATTACCAGGATTATCATCGCAATACACATGTTTTAACCAAGTGTCACAAAGGGGTACCTCTATGCCGCCCGTACAAAGGTCTAAGGAGAAAGCTCGCATTTGGATTTCTCGCTTTTGATTATTCTCAACTTAGACATCCATACCGGGACAACATAGACAACAGATAATGGACTCCTCTTTAATGCATAAGCATGTAGCAACAATTAATGTTCTCATATGAGATTGAGGATATATGTCCAAAACTCGAAACTTCCACCATGATTCATGGCTTTAGTTAGTGGCCCAATGTTCTTCTCTAACATTATGCATGCTCTAACCATTAAATGAGTGGTAAATCTCCCTTACTTCAGACAAGACGGACATGCATAGCAACTCACATGATATTCAACAAAGAGTAGTTGATGGCGTCCCCAAGAACATGGTTATCGCACAACAAACAACTTAATAAGAGATAAAGTGCATAAGTACATATTCAATACCACAATAGTTTTTAAGCTATTTGTCCCATGAGCTATATATTGCAAAGGTAAAGAATGGAAATTTTAAAGGTAGCACTCAAGCAATTTACTTTGGAATGGCGGAGAAATACCATGTAGTAGGTAGGTATGGTGGACACAAATGGCATAGTGGTTGGCTCAAGGATTTTGGATGCATGAGAAGTATTCCCTCTCGATACAAGGTTTAGGCTAGCAAGGTTTATTTGAAACAAACACAAGGATGAACCGGTGCAGCAAAACTCACATAAAATACATATTGTAAACATTATAAGACTCTACACCGTCTTCCTTGTTGTTCAAACTCTTTACTAGAAATTATCTAGACCTTAGAGAGACCAATTATGCAAACCAAATTTTAGCAAGCTCTATGTATTTCTTCATTAATAGGTGCAAAGTATATGATGCAAGAGCTTAAACATGAGCACAACAATTGCCAAGTATCAAATTATTCAAGACATTTTAGAATTACTACATGTAGCATTTCCCGTTTCCAACCATATAACAATTAACGAAGCAAGCTTCAACCTTCGCCATGAACATTAAGAGTAAAGCTAAGAACACATGTGTTCATATGCAACCAACGGAGCGTGTCTCTCTCCCACACAATCATGTATTTATTCAGAGAATGAAAATAACAAAACGAAAATAAAAGCAATACGTACGCTCCAAGTAAAGTACATAAGATGTGACCGAATAAAAATATAGTTTCGAGAGAAGAAACCTGATAATTTGTTGATGAAGAAGGGGATGCCTTGGGCATCCCCAAGCTTAGATGCTTGAGTCTTCTTGAAATATGCAGGGATGAACCACCGGGGGCATCCCCAAGCTTAGACTCTTCACTCTTCTTGATCATAGTATATCATCCTCCTCTCTTGACCCTTGAAAACTTCCTCCACACCAAACTCAAAACAAACTCATTAGAGGGTTAGTGCATAATCAAAAATTCACATGTTCAGAGGTGACACAATCATTCTTAACACTTCTGGACATTGCCCAAAGCTACTGGAAATTAATGGAACAAAGGAATCCATCCAACACAACAAAAGAGGCAATGCGAAATAAAAGGCAGAATTTGTCAAAACAGAATAGCCCGTAAAGACGAATTTTAAAGTGGCACCAGACTTGCTCAGATGAAAATGCCCAAATTGAATGAAAGTTGCGTACATATCTGAGGATCACTCACGTAAATTGGCATAATTTTCTGAGTTACCTACAGAGAATTAGGCCCAGATTCGTGACAACAAGAAATCTGTTTCTGCGCAGCAATCCAAATCTAGTATGAACCTTACTATCAAAGACTTTACTTGGCACAACAATGCAACAAAACTAAGATAAGGAGAGGTTGCTACAGTAGTAACAACTTCCAAGACTCAAATATAAAACAAAAGTACTGTAGTAAAATAAACACATGGGTTATCTCCCAAGAAGTGCTTTCTTTATAGCCATTAAGATGGGCTCAGCAGCTTTAATGATGCACTCGCAAGAAATAGTAGTTGAAGCAAAAGAGAGCATCAAGAGGCAAATTCAAAACAAATTTAAGTCTAACATGCTTCCTATGAATAGGAATCTTGTAAATAAACAAGTTCATGAAGAGCAAAGTAACAAGCATAGGAAGATAGAACAAGTGTAGCTTCAAAAATTTCAAGCACATAGAGAGGTGTTTTAGTAACATGAAAATTTCTACAACCATATTTTCCTCTCTCATAATAACTTTCAGCAGCAACATGAGCAAACTCAACAATATAACTATCACATAAAGCATTCTTATCATGAGTCTCATGCATAAAATTATTACTCTCCACATAGGCATAATCAATTTTATTAGTTGTAGTGGGAGCAAATTCAACAAAGTAGCTATCATTATTATTCTCATCATCAAATATAGGAGGCATATTGTAATCATAATCAAATTTATCCTCCATAACAAAGGTACTAAAAGACTAATATCATTATAATCATCATAAATAGGAGGCAAAGTATCATCAAAGTAAATTTTCTCCTCAATGCTTGGGGGACTAAAAATATCATGCTCATCAAAGCCAGCCTTCCCCAAGCTTAGAATTTTCCATATCATTAGCAACAATGGTGTTCAAAGCTGCTCATACTAATATGTTCCATAGGTTTTTTAATTTTCGCATCAAACCATCCATGTCTTAAATCAGGAAATAGAATAAGAAGCTCATTGTTGTCCATTATGCCTAACTAGTGTAAACAAGAAACAAAAAGATGCAATTGCAGGATCTAAAGGAAATAGCTTCGAGCACACGCACAACGGCAACATAAGAGTACTTTACCTGGGACCGGAGTATGAGTGCCTTTTACCTTTCCTCCCCGCAACGGCGCCGTAAAAGTAGCTTGATGTCTACGGTGCTTCTATTCTTGTAGACAAGTGTTGGGCCTCCAAGAGCAGAGGTTTGTAGAACAAGCAGCAAGTTTCCTTAAGTGGATCACCCAAGGTTTATCGAACTCAGGAGGAAGAGGTCAAAGATATCCCTCTCATGCAACCCCGCAACCACAAAGCAAGAAGTCTCTTGTGTCCCCAACACACCTAATAGGTGCACTAGTTCGGCGAAGAGATAGTGAAATACAAGTGGTATGAATGAATATGAGCAGTAGTAACGGCGCCGTAAAAGTGCTTGCCGGCGTGCAGCTTGATGGTAGTAATATTGCAGGAAGTATAGATGCAAGAAACAAGAAACAAGCAGCGATAGCAGTATTTAGGAACAAGGCCTAGGGATCATACTTTCACTAGTGGACACTCTCAACATTGATCACATAACAGTATCAAATAGATAGATGCTAGACTCTACACCCTCTTGTTGGATGATGAACACCACTAATCGTGTAGGATTACACGAACCCTCAATGCCGGAGTTAACAAGCTCCACAATATTCAATGTTCATATTTAAATAACCTTAGAGTGCATAACAGATCAACATAACCAAACCAAGTACTAACATAGCATGCACACTGTCACCTTCACACTACGAAAGGAGGAATAGATCACATCAATACTATCATAGCAATAGTTAACTTCATAATCTACAAGAGATCACAATCATAGCCTACGCCAAGTACTACACGATGCACACACTGCCACCATTACACCGTGCAGGAGGAATAAACTACTTTAATAACATCACTAGAGTAGCACACAGATAAATTGTGATACAAAACACATTGCAATCATAAAGAGATATAAATAAGCACTTCACTATGCCATTCATAACAATGAATAAGTATTCTCGTGAAATATAGCCTAAGAGACCCACACGGTGCACACACCGTCACCTTTACACACGTGGGACAAGGAGTCTCCGGAGATCACATAAGTAAAACCCACTTGACTAGCATAATGACATCT